>NC_073305.1:176005588-176338088 GCF_027595985.1 Sorex araneus
GAAATGTACATAAGAGCATCTAAATGGCCAACAAATTTATGATGAACAATTTTATTTCAATACAATAACATTAGAATTAGTGATCTATTTTCATTATATTGACAGAAATCGAAAAGTGAAGTAACTTCAAGTGTTGGAAAATGTGTAGGAAAAAAGCATTCTTATTCAAAGCTCCTGAGAATCAGACTGCCATATTTTTGAAAAACTACACATTGCTATCCAACATTTAAGACCTTATCCTAAGAGAAATCAAAATTATGGCACATAAGAAAATATTAAAATAAATTTTGTTGTATCATGTAGTAGTTTCTTCGTCAAATCTCTGAATGAACGATTTGAGGCTCTTCCTGTTCCTGGAGCAAGCAGATATCATTGGGCTGCACTAGCTCGAGACAGGGACAAATGGAGACGTTACTGGCACCTCGAGCAAATCGAAGATCAAGGGGGCTACAAGTGATACTGCAAGTGAAGATCATGTAGTAGTAGAGAAAAAAGAAAACATTTTTCTCTTGGGAAATGATCAGATAAATGGAAACATGCACTATTATTAATTAATTGAAACAGAGAGTTGGCTACAAATCTGACCTGGAAGGAATAGCAAAGATATTGGCCCTGCTATAATTTTCTTTTGAGTAAAAGCTGTGTCATATGTTAACTGCTAAAGAACCAAGGAAGGGACATACTTACCTTTTTTCTAGTACCAAAATAAAGACCAGGGAAGAGGAATTTGGGATGAGTAGGGAACTATCCAGTCAAGTGCCCACACAAGGATCACCTCTGTGGAAATTCTACCCAGGCTTTAGCAAAAAGCAACACACAAAGCAAGCGCTCTCTAAATTTTTATTGAATGACTGAGTATGAAAGCTCTAGAGCAGAAGGGGAGAGACACTTAGAAGGTAACATGAAAGGTAATGAAAATGAGTCTTAGGGAAGTCGAGTCTGCATTTCTGAGCTCAAGAGAAACAGAGCATGAGTGAGAGAGTATTAGGTCAACATCTGGGGACTTTGAGAGATGGAGTCCAGGTGACTGCTACCAGCACTAATATTGCACAAAAGGTAAACATGGAACCTTCCAGAATGGGCCCCAGGAAACTGGGATACTGTACTCTGGAACAGAGATGGAGATGATCAAGATCACATAAGGAAATGAAACTCAGAGTCAACCAGGATCTGTAAAAAAATAACTTCAGGGGGCTGGCGTAATAGTACAGCTGGTAGAGTGCTTGCCATGCACACAGTCAACCCAGTTCCAATTGCTAGCACCCCATAGGATTCTCCAGACCTGCCAGGAGCGATCCCTGAGCACAGAGACAGGTGTAAGTCCAAAGCACTGCCAGGTGTGATAAAAAGAATTCCAAAAAATAATAATTACTAAAAATAAGACCCTCTTCAGTAATGGAACCAACTTCCATTGGGGAGACTTCCAAGGCCAAGTTCTTTCAGAGTTCCATTTAGCAAAGAATTATACACCTTTCGGTATAGATACTGCAAAAGCCAATTCCTCTGAAACACACGGGATTGTAAAGACCGCAACTTTCCAGTAAAATTAAACAAATTTAGCCAGCTTAATTAATCCTTAGATACCAGATTTTTATCATCCAATCAAATCCATTCAGCATGAATCCAGGAAAATGAACAACTCTGTACAGAACTACCTGGAATCCCAATAGAAAGTCTTTTTGAGAGAATCCTTAAAATAAATCTCTGCTTTCTATTCTCTCACATGCAAGGAAAAAAGTGACTTTGTGAAAAGTTTTTCCACTGGAAATAATTTTATTGCCATGAAAATGGAGGGAAATAATTTGAAACAGCTAAACGGGTGGATCTGGACAATTCTTTTTTCCCCCTTCTTTCCTTTTAGATCTTCCAAACCATGCATTTAAGTACTATGAGCCCAAATAAGAATGCAGTTAGAAATAACGGCTTTGTATTCTATAAATCCTCAGAATCAATCATTTGGAAGTTGTATCATGTGTCAGGAGGCTTCTTTTGTTCTTTCCCTATCAGACAAGAATATCCAAGCAAGATACCAAATAACTGATTCAGATCATGATGAAAACACACAGGAAATTTAGAGCTATGTGATTCTGTGGACCCATTTGTCCAGGAGTCATTTTAGCACAGAGTAATTGTTTCTGTGCAAGTGGAAGGTCATGTATCAAGCTGTTTGCATCATGTGAGTTTTATTGATTGCTTTTTAGTAATTCTTAGATGTTATAAAAATACAGAATTTAATCTATTGCAAGAAGTAGAAGCTATTACTCAACACTAGTAATATGAGACCTTGTTCTCCAAAACAGTATAGTGACTTAGAATAAATTAATAGCATAAATTTTTACAAAAGACACCAAATCTTTTTATCAATAAAATAGATGTCTCTATAGATAATCCTCATCTTCCCAATTAAATTGACTAGTTGTATCAATTGATTTAAAAAATGCATAGACTCCATCTTTAATAAATGAGATATAGTGAGATTCCTCTTCTCCAAAACCTTGTTTTGAATTTGAGTGTTTTATGCTCAATATGTGAGTGCCTGGAACACCCCATCACTAAGCAGGAGGAGCCTGGACCATGAGTTGTATATCTCTGATTCACAATGGCTGACTGAGAGATTACATTAGTTTGTTCTCCTTTATGGAATTCCATTTAAATGACAGCATAAGCAAAGTGAAATAAATCCCTAACTGTCCTGAGCACAGTGGAGGACCAGACATCTCAGCATACTTTTGAAAGCCAAGAAGTCCACTGGAGAGAGTTGGTAGAAGATCATCCCTGGAAAAAGTTGCAGGCAAAAAATACACAGAAGAGGGGAGAGACTCTTCCCACAGGAAGCCATCTGTATGAGCCCATGATCATTGTAACAAAAGTGCCCCAAACTTGGGGTTGGGGAGGGAGCATGGGGTGGTAGGGGAGCAGGACAGGAGGCGAGGGGGCTTGCTTCCACTAGAACAACATAATCGAGTCTCTCATGGAGAGGAAGCAAATATCCAGGTGGGAGCCAGCATGGTTCCCCATGAGGACTGTGGCGTGAATTCTTCCCGTGCCTCCCCTACCTTCTGGTGGCAAGCAGCAGTCAAGTCTTTCCTTGGTGTTTCTTGCATCACTTGCTCCTCTTCTTCCTCTTGGGTTGCAAGAGAGTCTCCCTGTGTGTCTCAGTGTCATTCTTCTTCTTATAAACCACAACAGATTAAAATTTGATCCAATTTAAGTGAGAAGTCATTATTAACAGTATTGTAAATGGCAGAATTTCCATCAATAAAAAAGATATTATAGAATAAAGTGAACAAAACCAAAAAAACTAGATGCAATTTAATTAAAAGTCACTTCTGGTGAAGGGATGGGTGTTGGAACGTTGTATGACAGAAACCCAATCATGAACATCTTTGTATCTGTGTATCTCGTGATAATTCAATTAAAACAATTTTTAAAATAAAATTTGTATTCAGGACCCCTTAAGAAAAGTTCTACTTTATTCCACAATGAGCTCATCTTTGGGGGAGGTGCTATGAGGCTTGGGGCCACACCTGGGTGTGCTCAAGGATCACTCTTGTCGGTGCTCACGAGTGGAGAGAGACACTGTATGCAGTATCAGGAATCAAACCCTGGTCATCTGTGTGCAAAGGAAACAAGTTAATGCTGTATTATTTCTCTAGCCTCTATGAGCTCATCTTAACCTAACTAATTGCATCTCCAATGGCCTTATTTAAATAAGATCGCTTTCTGCGGTTCTTGTCTTAGAATGCCAATATACTCTTTGAGGGATACAAGTCAACCCATAACATCAGCACTCCCTATTTGCTCCCAGACCCTTCTACAACCCACTCCTTGCTCATTCTGTCTTTCTAACCTACCAATCCTGCCCAACCCCCACCCTCAATCTACACTTTCCAGACACTTTTGTCAAACCTGCGTTGGCTACTTTGGGCCTATGGGAGTGAACACGGTGCATGGGGAGAAGGGAGAATCTAGGGACCTTCCCTCTCTTCTCTGCTTTGTTCAGTGTCTCTGTCAATAGTTACGTCTGCTCAGTACTTGCGATTCCTTCCTGGAGACCTGAATGCAGCTGGGTGACTCTTGAGTCCCAGCACCCAGCAAGGGGGAAAGCCTGAGCTGCTAAACTCTGGGAACCCCAACCCCTAACATCCCTCTGGTTCCCAAATCTGCATTGCTTCATCGCTCTGTTTGCTTTGTCAGCTTTCCAAGAGCTTTATAATTAATTCCCCTAATTAAATTCCCTGTATTGAACAACTTGGCAAGGACTCCTATTTTCTTGACAAGACCCTTGACTGACATAAGGATCAAGAGATGCCAAGGTCTGAGTCAACCAGTAAAGAATAGGAGTGGGCCAGTGGGTAACTGTTGAAAGGACTGTCCCTGAGGTAGGTGGGCAATCACCAGTCTTCACCCACCTCTTCCTGCCCTGCTCCCAACCCAGGAAAATATAGTCAGGAGAAGGGCATGTTAGAAATAAGTGTGAACTATTATTTCAATATTTAAAACTTTAATATTTCAATAAGTTTTAAATATCATTCAAAATCTTTTTCTTCGTGGATAGCCAATAGATACTACCCAGTGTTTGTAAGTTAAGAAAAAGAATCATAGAAAGTTTTTGTTTTGTTTTGTTTTTGCATAGCCACTTAAGGAATTTTAAATATCCATAAGTAAAAGTAGTTTTCTCTACTTAAGACTAAAGTGGGGAAGAATGAGCTTCCTTGGTTCTTATTTCATTTCTTTTCGTATTATGTTGCTTTTGTAAAATTTGTGCTTCTGTTTCTTCTTTAATTTTTTAATCCATCATTTTAAAGATTTGAGTAGGACTTTGTCAATCTAAGAAGCAAATATTTTTAATCAGTCCAAATCCATATCCTCTGGTTGAACAGAGAAAGGATGAAAAAGGGAAGAATTTTAAAGTAAAATTAAAGAATTTTAAATTTTCCAGTAACTTGGCAACCACACCCACAAAGTAGGCACATTTCAAAAAAAAAAGGAGTCAATGTCATTACTCATTAATTAAATAAGTTGTCTTATACATTACATTTTGGGTCAGGGATAGTCAACTAGAGCGTGTTCTGAGTTGTGATAAATATCTTTTTCTTAGTAGGAATGTTCCTGAGACTTACTCTTTTACCATGGGAACTGTTAGAATATAATGTTTTCGTATATTTTAAAATCCTCCCATTTAGGGGCTGGAGTGATAGCACAGCGGGTAGGGCATTTGCCTTGCACGCAACCGACCCGGGTTCAAATCCCAGCATCCCATATGGTCCCCTGAGCACCGCCAGGGGTAATTCCTGAGTGCATGAGCCAGGAATGACCCCTGTGCATTGCCAGGTGTGACCCAAAAAGCAAAAAAAAAGAAAAAAAATCTTCCTATTTACTCCTGATACCCAAGAATAGAAGTATGAGAGCTGTGAGGCTGTGAGGGCACCAGAGCTGAGAGAGTTCAGGCCCACCCTGGTTGCAGAGGTAAGTGATGAGAAAAATGGTTGATAAGAATTTTTCCTCTACAGTAGTGCAGTATGGTTTGTTTGTTGGTTTGTTTCTTTGTTTGTTCTATTGGACATAGGTTTTGCTCAAGAAAGACTTGCATTTCATCTTCAGGATTGAAACATGCTACTTCTACAAATTTGAACAATTATCTTGATTTGCTGAACTTCAGAGTTCATTTCTGTGAGGTAGAGGAACAACAGCTAATCTGCATGGCTTTCCTGAAAATGAGTGAGATCATGTAGCCAAGTACCATATAGAATTTGTTGCATAGACACATCCAAAAGAACAAAAGCAACCGCTGTTGGAGAGGATGTGGGGAGAAAGGGACCCTTCTACACTGCTGGTGGGAATGCCGGCTAGTTCAGCCCTTTTGGAAAACAGTATGGACGACTCTCAAAAAACTTGAGGTTGAGCTCCCATTTGACCCAGCAATACCACTGCTGGGAATATATCCCAGAAAAGCCAAAAAGTATAGTCGAAGTGACATATGCACTTATATGTTCACCGCAGCACTGTTTACAATAGGCAGAATCTGGAAAAAACCCGAGTGCCCTAGAACAGATGACTGGTTGAAGAAACTCTGGTACATATATACAATGGAATACTATGCAGCTGTCAGAAAAAATGAGGTCATGACGTTTGCATATAAGTGGATCTACATGGAAAGTATCATGCTAAGTGAAATGAGTCAGAAAGAGAGAGACAGACATAGAAAGATTGCACTCATCTGTGGAATATAGAATAATAGACTATAAGACGAACACCCAAGAATAGTAGAAATAAGTACCAGGAGGTTGTCACCATGGCTTGGAGGCTGTTCTCTCATTCTGGGCAACTCAGAGAAGGGAACAGCAAGTAAAATGTGGTTGTTGGTCATGTGGGGGAAAGATGATGCGGGCCAAATATAGACTAGAGACTGAACGCAATGGCCACTCAACACCTTTATTGCAAACCACAACACCTAACCAGAGAGAGAGAACAAAAGGGAATTCCCTGCCACAGTGGCAGGGTGGGGTGGGGGGAGACGGGACTGGGAAGGGGGGGTGGGATGTTGGGTTTACTGGTGGTGGAGAATGGGCACTGGTGAAGGGATGGGTTATCAAACTTTGTAAGGGAGAAACATGAGCACAAAAATGTATAAATCTGTAACTGTACCCTCACGTTGACTCACTAATTAAAAATAAACTATTAATAAAAAAAAATTAAAAAAAAAAAAAAAGAATTTGTTGCATAGAAAGAATCCCAGAGAAATATATCACTTATGGTGCTACATCTTTGTTCGTGTGCAAAACCATCTCTGAGGAGGAACTTTCTAAAATACTTGTAAGTATCTCACAATACTGATTTGCTTATCAATCCCTGCAAAACATATTGACCATTATACAGAGCTTTTTTTTAACAAAGAATGACAACAACGAAGATGACCCCAAGTAAGCCGGTCTTCCCAGACCAGGTTGTTGCGAACTGTGGGTGCAGAGAGTAGCTTTTGAAGGGGATGACTTCTCAAAGATGGGAAGATCAGCATCCTGGGACCTAACTCCAGATTCTGGAGGTTATACCAGTGAATCTGGGCTCTGTTCAAAGTGCATAGGTAGTGGGAAGAGATTATCTAAGCTTGTGGTCCAGGATGGACCACATAGGTCCATTATCTCTAGATATCTACTTCCTAATCTCCACATTAACCCCGTTCCTTCAGGAGGCAGGCACACAAAGTAGGAGGAATCCAGAACAAAGGAGGTGAGGAAAGAAAAATAGTTTGAATCTCCTCATGTGAACAACTTGAATAAAAGTTAAAGTGAATCAAATTATGTGTGAATTGAATTTCTCTCCATTATCTGTTAGTACTGATGGATTTTATGTGCCTAAAAAGATGGGTGAGATGGACCCAACAAACCTTTCTTATATAAAATGTATTATAAGAGTTGGAGCCAGAGCCATAGTACAGTGGGTAGGTGCTTGCCTTGCACTCAGCTAACCTGGGTTCCTTTCCTGGCACCCCATGTAATTCCCTGAGCCCTCCAGGAGTGATCTCTGAGCACAGAGCCAGGAGTAAGCTCTGAGAGCAGCTGAGTGCAGCCCAAAAAACAAAAAAACAAAACAAAAAAACTAATGTATTGCAAGAGTTTCACATGTGAAATAGATAATCTTGACTTAGTAATTGAAAAATGATGGCAACTCCGAGTATAGCTCTCAGATCTCCCCTGGCAAAACCAGAAGTAATGCCCAATGACAGATTGTCCCCGATAGCATCACACATACTCAGCAGCAAAATAATCCAGAACAAAAAGGAAGAAACAGTACCCAAAGGAGCAGGCTGGCACAAAGGAGAGAAAATACCATGTGATCATGAGAGAGGACCAGACTTGCTCATTACCACATTTAGATGCTCTCAGGGATTCGGCCAGGAACATCTAGACAGAGTTTCAGAGAGTCCATGCCATTGGAAAAGTAAAGGTGAGGGTACAACTATAGTTTATTCATAGTCTAATGCTGACTTTGGGACACGCCAGCATATGAATAAGTGATACATAAATAGTCGTCCTTTTATGTCATTAAGTTGTACCCTTAAAGAGAAACAGTTTGGGGCTGGAGTGATAGCACAGCGGGTAGGGCATTTGCCTCGCAAGTGGCCAACCCGGGTTTGATTTCCAGCATCCCATATGGTCCCCCGAGCACCGCCAGGAGTAACCCCTGAGCATCGCTGGGTTGACCCAAAAAAAAGCCAAAAGAAAAAGAGAAACTGTCTTGGGGGTTCAGAGAGTTAGTACAGTGGGCAGGGTGTTTGCCTTGCAAGCAGCTGACATGGGTTTGATCCCCAGGACCTCATATGGTTCCCCGAGTACCCCAGGAATAATGCTCGGGGAAAGAGCCAAGAGTAAACCCCGAGCACCACCAGGTGTGCCTCTCCACCCCAATTTCTGCAAAAGAAAGAAAGAAAAAAAAGTTAAGAAAAATGTCTTGATTTCTTGTCAGGAAGCTATAGTTGTAGCGTAAGAGTCCATTATAACTAAAAGGAAACGTATAAGCTAAAAATAAGCTAAAATATTAAGTTCAGGGCAGAACTTTGTCAAGCCATCTCTGAGCCAGGATATTTTCCTTATTAATTTCTATGTCTGCTATCTTTGGGTTCTTGAAAGAGCCTTTTTTTCTTGATAAAGTGACAACAGTTGATTTGAGTATTGGGAAGGTTTTATTATTAGAAACAGTACACCCAGAAACCTCAGAAATACACCCATGTGACTTGACCCAATAAGCATCTATATCTTCATCACATGGATTGGAATGACAGCACAGGGGGTAGGGCGCTTGCCTTGCACGAGGTCGACCCAGGTTTGATTCCTCCACCCCTCTCGGAGAGCCCGGCAAGCTACAGGGAGTATCCCCCACAGCAGAGCCTGGCAAGCTACCTGTGGCATATTCGATATGCCAAAAACAGTAACAACAAGTCTTACAATGGAGACATTACTGGTGCCCGCTCGAGCAAATCGATGAACGGGATGACAGCGCAGTGCTCTCTTGATGACATAATAACTGGTATGGATTGAGTGGACCTTTTCCATCTTAAATGTGTGCTAATTGGAACCCATAAATTCTATGGTCAACACATATTGGGGGGGGTGGAGGGGGGACGGGGAACTGGGGATTCCTGGGAGATAGTTTCAGTTGCCAAGCCTAGAAACGACTTCATTCTCTTCTGTCCTCCTTCCCTTGTCCACTAAGATCTCACTGAGCACTTGAGCATTGGGAATGGGAGAGGCACTTCGACAACTGGGTGAGCTTAATGTATCTCATCAGAGCTTTACTTCAAAGAATTTATTCCTCCAACCTGCTACCTTACTTAAATTTCTGGTAGTAAATATGGCTTGTGCATGTCTCTCTGTTTGGAGAGTCACTAAATATAAAATTTATCAAATCATTTATCTGCAATAAATATATCCTAATATAATCTATTCAAAATTAGTCCATTTCACCTCCATTAAGCTGAAAAATAAAATACATGGGAAAAAGAAAGGAGAACTGTATTCACCATTGTTTTTTAAAACCATTTTTTAATGGTACCAAACATCTCTTCTTCAGAGCCATCTCAGTGTGATTTATCTAGTAATGAGTTAAATACTTGCTGTATATTCACCATTAAGAAAGACAGAGAAGCCTTTATGTTCTCAGCAACAGCCCAGAAAGCTGCCAACATTGGAACCTATTTGTTTTATTGAGAAGAGAGATTGTTGGCTGGAACACAAGGGTTCCCCATTACTCTTTCTGGAAAAAGCAATGGGAACTTTAACTTTTTCTCTGGACAGCGACCAATGTCTCTGAAAAGGACGAGTTTAACATCTCTTTCTGAAGGGCAGCACTCAGAATCCTTAGCTGCCCTCCACGCTCTGTCCTAGTGTCAGCAACAACCCAGACTCTTATGTGTTTAATGGAAGTGGTGAAGAGAATCAACTTTGCAAACTGAAAACAACCAATTGGCCAGACCTGGAATATGAAATGAAACTGAAGTCTGATAGTGTTGAGCTGAACTGACCTACCCAGGATTAATGCTGAGTCCTAATGATAATTGTTCTCTGACCAGAGCTAGCAGAATTTACATCTCTGCCGTTCACTTAACTCAAGTTCAAAACCAAGTCTCTTGGGCAAGGAGATTTTTCCTTAAAGGACAAGTCTAGAGTTCTCTAGAAGTTAAAGTGAAAAATGTATATATACTACAAGGTCTTAGGTTTCACCAAGTCAAGTTTCAAAAGCTCCTTGCCTTTACACTGTACCTCTTATCTTACTCTTCCTTGCTACTTCCTTTACTTTTCGGAGATTTTCTTTTCGTTTGCACACACGCGCGCGCGCACACACACACACACACAGAAAAAAAAATACAACAACAACAAAAACAGAAATTCAGTTGTTAGAAATCTATCAATTCTCTATTCAAAATTGCTTTTTTCACTGGTTGAACTCTACAAGAAGAAAACATCCAACCCCATCAAAAAATGGGGCGAAGAAATGAACAGAAACTTTACCAAGGAAGAAATACGAATGGCCAAAAGGCACATGAAAAAGTGCTCTGCATCACTAATCATCAGAGAGATGCAGATCAAAACAACTTTGAGATACCACCTCACACCACAGAGACTAGCACACATCCAAAAGAACAAAAGCAACCGCTGTTGGAGAGGATGTGGGGAGAAAGGGACCCTTCTACACTGCTGGTGGGAATGCCGACTGGTTCAGCCCTTCTGGAAAACAATTTGGACGACTCTCAAAAAATTAGATATTGAATTCCCATTTGACCCAGCAATACCACTGCTGGGAATATATCCCAGAGAGGCAAAAAAGTACAATCGAAACAACATCTGCACATGTATGTTCATCGCAGCACTGTTTACAATAGCCAGAATCTGGAAAAAACCCGAATGCCCCAGAACGGATGACTGGTTGAGGAAACTTTGGTACATCTATACAATGGAATACTATGCAGCTGTTAGAAAAAAGGAGGTCAAGAATTTTGTAGTCAAGTGGATGGGCATGAAAAGTTTCATGCTGAGTGAAATGAGTCAGAAAGAGAGAGACAGACATAGAAAGATTGCACTCATCTATGGTATATAGAATAACAGAGTGGGAGACTAACACCCAAGAACTGTAGAAATAAGTACCAGGAGGTTGACTCCATGGCTTCGAGGCTGGCCTCATGTTCCGGGGAAAGGTCAACCCAGAGAAGCGATCACCAACTACATTGTAGTCGAAGGCCATGTGGGGGAAGGGAGTTGCGGGCTGAATGAGGGCTAGAGACTGAGCACAGCGGCCACTCAACACCTTTATTGCAAACCACAACAGCTAATTAGAGAGAGAAAACAGAAGGGAATGCCTTGCCACAGTGGCAGGGTGGGGTGGGGGGGAGATGGGATTGGGGAGGGTGGGAGGGACACTGGGTTTACGGGTGGTGGAGAACGGGCACTGGTGAAGGGATGGGTTCCAAACTTTGTATGAGGGAAGTATAAGCACAAAAGTGTATAAATCTGTAACTGTACCCTCACGGTGATTCTCTAATTAAAAATAAATAAATTAAAAAAAAAAAAAAAAGAAATAGTCTACTGTTCATATTTCTCTTCATCCCTTAACTTAGATAAGAGTATTTGAATTCACTTGAATTGATGTTTTGTCTAATACTATTATGGTAACTAAATTATATGCTATTATTTCCATAAATTATTATGAACACGACTTTAATTTGAATTACAACCATAGCAAAGCAGTGTGCTCTGAAAAATAATAAAATTTTGTATTTGTAAAAAAAAAAAAAAAAATTGCTTTTTTTCTTTTTAAATTTATTTTTATTGCAGTTTAGGTAACATGATTATAACAGTGTTAGTTCTTGTGGTTTTGATATAGAAAGTTATTACACCTCCATCACCACCAGTTTTTTTTAATTTTTTAATTTTATCAAGTAGTTCACAATATTTGATGACAATATTCGAAATATAAATATAAATAATATTCGAAAACCAATCCCATCACCATGACACCATCCCATCACCATATTTTAGATGTTTCCATCTTGAACCCTAATCCCTGCCTCAAAGCAGAACCAAAATAACATATTTTGTATTGTTTATTATGAAAAACTGCTGAAAATGCTACCAAAAAAAGAATCCTTAGAGGAAAGAGTGTGAACATTGTTGTATTTCACCCCAGGGCCATTAAGCCCTTTTTTTTATTTTTTTTTTTTATTGAATCACCATGTGGAAAGTTACAAAGCTTTCAGGCTTAAGTCTCAGTTACACAATGCTCAAACACCCATCCCTTGACCAGTGCACATATTCCACCACCAAGAACCACAGTAAACCACCCTCCTACCCCCCAACCGCTCCAGCCCCCTTCCTGTGTAGCTGATAAATTTCACTTCACTTTCTCTTTACTTTGATTACATTCAATATTTCAAAAAAAACTCACTATTATTGTTTGGAGTTTTCCCTCCCAAAGTCAGACCTGATGGAAAGGAAGCATTTGATAATTTTTTTTATTGCTGAGAATGAAGAGATATGAGGTCGTGTGGCCACAATAGCAGCTGCGAGGTTTTGGATTTCTGTATTTTAGTATTTTAACAACTAAGTCCAGAGAAATATCTGCCAGAAGTTGCATCATTGCTAGATCATGCCTCTCTGCTACATTATATTCCACATATGAGTGCAATCTTTTTATGTCTCTCTCTTACTTTCTGACTCATTTCACTCAACATGATACTTTCCATGTTGATCCACTTATATGCAAATTTCATGACTTCATCTTTTCTAACAGCTGCATAGTATTCCATTGTGTAGATGTAGCGAAGTTTCTTTAACCAGTCATCTGTTTTTGGGCACTCCAGTTTTTTCCAGCTTGTGGCTATTGTAAACAGTGCTGCAATGAACATAGAAATGCAAATGTCATTTCTACTATACCTTTTTGTCTCTCCAGGATATATTCCCAGGAGTGGTATTGCTGGGTCAAATGGGAGCTCAATTTCTGATTTTTTGAGAATCGTCCATATTGTTTTCCAAAAGGGCTGAACAAGTCGGCATTCCCACCATCAGTGAAGAAGAGTCCCTTTCTCCCCACATCCGTGCCAACACCGGTTGCTTTTGTTTTTTTGGATGTGGGCCAGTCTCTGTGGTATGAGATGGTATCTCATTGTTTTGATCTGCATCTCCCTGATGATTTGTGATATCAAGCATTTTCTCATGTGCCTCTCAGCCATTAGAATTTCTTCTTTGGGGAAGTTTTTGTTCATTTCCTCACCCCATTTTATGATCGGGTAGGCAGTTTTCTTCTTGTGGAGTTCAACCAGTGCCTTGTATATCCTTGATATCAACCCCTTATTGGATGGGTATTGGGTATATATCCTTTCCCATTCTGTAGGCTGTCTTTGTACTTTGGTCACTGTATCTTTTGAGGTGCAGAAACTTCTTAGTTTAAAGTAGTCCCATTTACTTATCCCTCTTTTCACTTGCTTGGCCAGTGGTGTGTCAGCTTTGAAGATACCGTTGGCTACAATGTTGTGAAGGGTTTTGCCAACCTTGTCTTCAATGTACCTTAGGGATTCTGGTCTGATGTTGAGGTCTTTAATCCATTTTGATCTGACTTTTGTACATGGTGATAGGTGGAGATCTGAGTCCATTTTTTTGCATATAGCTGTCCAATTTTGCCAGCACAATTTGTTAAACATGCTTTCCTTGCTCCACTTCACATTTCTTGCTCCTTATCAAAGATTAGATGATCATATATTTTGGGGATAGCACAGCGGGTAAGGCATTTGCCTTGCACGTGGTAGACCCAGGTTTGATTTCTCCATCCATCTCAGAGAGCCCAGCAAGCTATCAAGAGTATCCCACCCACCCAGCAGAGACTGGCAAGCTACCCATGGCATATTTGATATGCCAAAAACAGTATCATAATGGAAACGTTACTGTGCCCACGAGAACAAATTGATGAGCAATGGGATGACAGTGCTACTACTACTATATTTGGGGTGCTGTGTCAGAATATTCAACCCTGTTCCATTGGTCTGCAGCTCTACCTTTGTTCCAGTACCATGCTGTTTTAATTACTACCACTTTGTAGTAGAGTTTGGAGTTGGGGAGGTTGATTCCTCCCATTTTCTTTTTCCCAAGAATTGATTTAGCTATCCGTGGGCGTTTATTGTTCCATATGAATTTCAGGAGTGCTGGCTCCATTTCCTTGAAGAATATCAAGGGTATCTTTATAGGGATAGCACTGAATTTGTACAATGCTTTGGGAAGTATTGTCATTTTGATAATACTAATTCTTCCATTCCATGAGCAGGGGATATCTTTCCATTTCCTCGTGTCCTCTTTTATTTCCTCAAGTAGCGTTTTGTAGTTTTCATTATACAAGTCCTGTACCTCCTCAGTTAAGTTGATTCCGAGGTATTTGGTCGTTTGAGGCACAATTGTGAACGGGATTGCTTTTATCTTGTCACTTTCTTCTCTCTCATTATTTGCGTATAGGAAAGCATGGACTTCTGGGTGTTGATTTTATAGCCTGCAACTTTACTATACAAGTCCATTGTTTCTAAGAGTTTCTTGGTAGAGATTTTGGGGTTCTCTAAGTATAGTATCATATCGTCTGCAAATAGTGAGAGTTTGATTTATTCCTTTCCTACCTGAGTGCCCTTAATTCCTTTTTCTTGCCTAACCACTATTCCAAGTACTTCCAGTACTATATTGAACAAGAGTGGAGAGAGTGGGCATCCTTGTCTCGTCCCTGATCTCAGAGGGAAGGTTCTTAGTTTTTCCCCATTAAGGATGATGCTTGCCATAGACTTGTGGTAGATGGCTTTAACTATATTGAGGAAAGCCCCTTCTATGCCCATTTTGGAGAGAGTTTTCATCATAAATGGGTGCTGGATCTTGTCAAATGCTTTCTCTGCATCTATTGATATGATCATGTGGTCCTTATCTTTTCTTTTGTTGATATGATGGATTATGTTGATTGATTTATGAATGTTAAACCATCCTTGCATCCTCGGGATGAATCCTACTTGGTCGTGGTGTATGATCTTTTTGACGAGTTGTTGAATTCTCTTTGCTAATATTTTGTTGAGAACCTTTGCATCCGTGTTCATCAGAGATATCGGCCTGTAGTTTTCTTTTTTTGTGGTGTCTTTGTTTGCTTTTGGTATTAGGGAGCTATGAGCCTCGTAGAAACTGTTTGGAGGGTTTCAGTTTTTTTCAATTTCCTGGAAAAGCTTGAGAAGAACTGGCAATAGGTCCTCTTTAAATGTTTGGAAGAATTCACTAGTGAATCCATCTGGACCTGGGCTTTTGTTTTGGAGAAGACCTTTGATTACAGTTTCAATTTCCGTGATATTAATAGGACTGCTCAGGTATTCCTGGTCTTCTTGGTTCAGCCTTGGGAGAGTGTAGGAATCCAGTAATTTATCCATTTCTTCTAGGTTCTCTTGTTTCGTAGCATACAGCTTTTCAAAGTAGTCTCTGATAATGTTTTAAATTTCTTTGGTTTCTGTTGTGATGTCCCCCTTTTCATTTCTGATTCTGTTTATAAGGGTTATCTCTCTCTCTCTCTTTCTTTGTGAGTCTTGCTAATGGTTTATCAATCTTGTTTACTTTCTCTAGGAACCAGCTCTTGACTTCATTGATCTTTCGGATTGTCTTTTGGTTTTCCATGTCATTGATTTCTGCCCTAAGTTTTATTATCTCTTTTCTTCTGCCTGGTTTGGGCTCCTTTTGTTGGTCCTTTTCTAAAATCTTAAGCTGTGAAGATAAGTTATTTATGTGGGCCCTTTCTTCCTTCCTGAGGAATGCTTGCAGAGCTATAAATTTTCCCCTTATAGGGCTTTAGCTGTGTCCCAGAGGTTCTGGTAGCTCGTGTCTTCATTCTCATTTGTTTCCAGGTACCTTTTGATTTCTTCCTTAATTTCCTTCTTGACCCACTCATTGTTCAACATCGAGTTGTTTAATTTCCAGGTATTTGACTTGGTTTTCTGCGTCTGTGTGTGATTAACTTCTACCTTCAGTGCATCATAGTCTGAAAAGATAGCTGATACAATATCTATCTTCCTGATTCTGTTGAGGTATGTTGTGTGGCCCAGCACATGGTCTATTCTGGAATATGTTCCATGTGCACTGAATGAAAAGACTGTGTATTCCCTTTTTTTTTTGGATATAAAGCCCTGTATAGATCTATTAGCCCTATCTCTTCTATTTCTTCCTTCAAAGTCAGTATTTCCTTGGTAGGTTTTAATCTTCTTGATCTATCTAGGGGTAAGCCCTTTTTTAAGAGATCACAAATATGTTGTTAAGGGTTTAGCCTTGTGTGCTTTTATATATATTTGCATATATATAAATATGTCAATTATAATCATATCAATATATAAATATATCATATCATGTATATCAATCCAAACTTTCTACACACAAGTTTTTCAGCTGAACATTTTCACCTTCTGTCATGTTTTTGCCTGTTTGCACCATCACCATTCTTACCCACATGTCCACCTAGGCCACCCTAGACACAGCTATTATTGAGACCCTAGGCCAAAGAATACATGAATTCCTCATCTAACTGGACTTTTCTGGGACTGTAGTATTGTTGTTCACTACTCCCTAACTTTTCCTCTGCTACTTGTTGGTTCCTCTGCTTTCAGGTTCTTCTCCTTAAAGATCTCCTTAATACTTCCCTCTTAAAGATAGAAGCTCCATCAGGTACTATACCCAGTGCCCTTCTGACTCATCTAATAAGACCTTCTGAAACTGAGTGGAAATGCTAAAGTGAAATGAGTCTTACTGCCGAAAGACATTCTCAATCTGGTACAGATGCAATAGGGTTGAACCAGCATTTCCCCAGCCCTCAAGGACCTATGCTATGAAGTCGGTGTCCTGGCTCCAAGATCCTCGCAGACTGAGAAACCAACTCTGATGACTCTTCTTTTTCATTTTCACATTAAAATTCCTCACATAAAGCTCTTGAATCCTTCCCTCCTCTTCTTCTATAGGGTCACTGGCTAAATTTAAGCTTTCATCACTTCTTGCCTGGACTGTTGGCAGTAAAGCTTCATTGGTCACCCTGATTCAAACTTAGCTCCCCTCCAATCCTGCATAAGACTTCAGAATTACCTTAAGAAGATTAAATTGGGTCTCATCATTCTCCTTGCAGGTCTTTTCACCAGTTTCCTTTCCTGGAAGGAGACAAAGAGTTGGCTCTTGCCTCCCTCACCTACTCATCTTCTACTCCGCACCTGCACAAATTATAAGTTCCAGGACTGGTACTCACTTTAAAGCTTTTTTGGATGTTCACACTTTACCCCACTTACATAACAATAACTTTAAGAATCCCTTCCAAGTTAATGACAATGGACTTCTATACAATACGTGTGCGATTCACCTTACATACCACAGACTTTGTACATAAATGCATATTGACTTAAATGCCCAACAGGCATCTCAAACATAACATGTTCAAGGCAGAATTTCATGTAAAACCTGCTTTTGCCCATTTCCTTCCATCTTTGTTGCTCAGGCCAAAAACCTAACAGGCAAACATAATTTCTCTCCCTTTCCAACATGTTCAAAGCATCTTTCAACTCCAAAATAGATCCCAAAGCAATCCACTTCCCTCCATGCCAGGGCCTTCTCTGATAGCTCATGTCTCTAGATTATTGTGGAAATTTCCCAATTGGTCTCCCTAAATCATTTGCTTCCTATTTAAAAATCCCTCAACAAAGATGTCAGTCAAACATATAGAGAAACAATTCAATAAATGTTTCATGGTAAATTTTATTGTTCCATCATGAGCACATGTGCAGAGAAGAAGAGTTCCTTGCGTACCCACAAAATATCTGGGTCTGATTTGAACATCCTAGAGCCACTTTTCTGCTTCCTCTGGTTAATTCTCTTTGGCTACTTTAGCTGTTGCTTTCCAATTTTATTTGGAACAGTTGTTCTGATGCTTGAATAGTTGTCTTCAGAAGTCCCTGACATCTACCAGTGTGAACTTCTTAACTGAACCTTCTATAGGCCACCACAGGTGAAAAGTACAATGATCTGTTTTAAGAACACTGAGTCCAAATTTAGTAATACTATATCTTATTGCAAATTTTTGGACAAGTTCATTAACTCCTCTGAGTCTGTTTCTTCTTCTGTACGATGGGTACATTCTACTAACCTTCCGGGGGTGGAATGGTAGAAGTAATGAATGAGATTATATACTGTATGCAGTCACACCACCTTCTATATATAATTGCTCTATAGCCTGTTTTAGCTGAACTAGTTTTCCCAATTTATAAACTGTTTTCTAGTACATAGCTTCTTAAACTATATTACTGTTTCCACCCACATGTCCTTATACAACTAAAGGTAGTGATCAAAAGAAATTTGTTGGCAATAGCAAAGCTTTCTGACTGTGAAATGACCAAAATTTAATTTGAAAGCAATTATGCAATGCATTCAAAGTATATTTAGCAAGCTCACCTGTACTTCATTTCTTGGGTGAAAAACACTCTCAAGTAGAAGTTTAAGAAGTCCTGTTACAGTCAATATAACTTTTATTTTCTAAATAGAAAAGACAAAAACCTGCCTCTTATCAGCTATGTGGCTGGCCCTGAGCAAGTCATTTTTACTTTACTCACCTGAGTTTTCTTACAGATACAAGCTGATGACAGTGATGGTGATGATGATGGTGATAATCGTAGTGATGATACTGAAGGAGTAGTTAAGAGAGTGCCTGGACATCGTTAAGAGAATGCCTGGGAAGTGCTCAGCACAGTGTCTAGTGCAAAGATAGTGCATGGAAAATAAATGTTCAGTTAGCAATTAGTATTGCGAGTTAGCCCAAGGAAAGGCAAACTCAGGTCCCTGAGGTTTGTGGCTGCAGTATTGCCTTGTCAGTGACTCTGTCCTCAGTGATAACCCTAACCCTAGTCAGTATGCTCACCAAACCCAGTTAGAGGACTCAAAAGCTTCCCAGACATCTTGAGTTTCCCTCCCCACCCCAGCAGAACCCTGGCAGCTGAAAGCCTCTAAAATGCAACCACAGCCATGCTCAAGGCCACTCTTCATTCTCTCATCCATGAGAGAACCCGCAGAAAAACCCAGGTATATGGGACTTGTGGCTGAGATCTCCAGCTCTCTCAGAGCAGGATTGGGCCTCCTCCCCCCAGCTCCTAAATTTTTCAGTAGCTTGGCAGTCACACCCACAAACTGCCCCTAGCACCATACAATCTTATCAACGGCCAAGGGAAGAGCTACATAGGCCTAACTCGTGAGTGAATCTGTTCTATAATCATATTCTAAATTTCAGAATTCCTAGAGCGCGTCCATATTTGTGGCCACTCAACTTCTCATACTCTAGCCCACTGATGTACCAAAAGTAGCACACATTTGTTTGGGTTTAACATACATGCTTGTAATCTTTTATACAAGGGCTTAAATGGCTCCAGGATGAAATACAATTTTCACACACTCTCCTCTTATGGTGGTGGAAAGGTACATGGTGGTGGGATTGGTGTTTGAGTATTAAATGTAAGGAATTATTGTGAACAACTTTATAAAAATAAAATTAAATTTATACAAAAAAAGCTTCTCAGAGGCCTTCTATAGCTTATATTGCATACTCTATCACACTCCCCCCCAAAAAAAAATTTCTCTGTAGTAAATTTGGTGCCTAAACAAATTGATTCTTGGCCACACAGTACACTTATCCTTGCCAAAAAAAAAAAAGTATTGCATATGGTTTAGACTTATTCTGTGGGGCAGGGGTGATTAATACTCATTCAGGGGAAATATGCATGAAAATGCTTATTGAGGAAGAAAAATACTCATTTGGAATCAAGGTTTTTAAAGAAGACTCAAAATAACAATTGTGTCAAATGACATTAGACTTAAAGAGAGCACCAGAGGTTGTGCTGACTCTAGTTCCAGATGGGCCCTGGGCCTTGTAGGCAAAGAGGCTGGACCAGACCCATACAGCCCGAAGTCAAGGCACTGTACCCTTAGAAACAGATTCTTTGGGCTGGCAGAATAGGGAGGAAGTGAGGAAGAGAGGACACCACTTTAGGAGTCTCCCTGATGAGGCCAAAGGGACAGTATGGGAGGCAAGGCGATTGCCTTCAGGAGGCACAACCCTGGTTTAACGCCACAATGTGAATTCTTCCCTGAGTACTGCCAGAGGTCAGTCCTGAGCACAGAGCTAGAAGCAGCCCCTGAGAAGACCCATGTGCAGCCCTAAAACCCTTGCAAAATAAATAAGCAAAAAAGGGGGACAGCACAATAGCACAGCAGGTAGGGCACTTGCCTTGCACACAGCCAACCTGGGTTCAATCCTTGGGCATCTCATTTGGTCCCCTGAGCATTGCCAGGTATGACCCAAAAAACCAAAATAAATTTACAAATACATTTTTTTTAAAGAATCTGATAAGATTGATGCTCAGGGAAGTTACTCATGCAAGATCACCCAGTGGTCAGGATCTGAACTTCACCCTCCAAGCACCATACTGTCCCCAAGTCACTGTCACTGTCATCCTGTTGCTCATTGATTTGTTCGAGCGGGCACCAGTAACCTCTCTCATTGAGAGACTTATTGTTACTGTTTTTGGCATATCCAATACGCACGGGTAGCTTGCCAGGCTCTACCGTGAGGGCTTCATACTCTCGGTAGCTTGCCAGGCTCTCCAAGAGGGGCGTAAGAATTGAACTCGGGTCGGCCACATGAAAGGCGAACGCCCAACCACTGTGCTATTGCTCCAGCCCACTGTCCCCAAGTAAGAAACATTTATCAGTGTTTGCAAGTTCACAGAAAAATGCATGGCAGACAGGTACAGCCAGTATTTCTGCAAAATGCATCGTCTAGTATCCTGTGTCCAAAGCCTGTTGGGGAACTTGAATACAGTCCTGGGAAGTGCACAATAATGAGTGAAGAAGGGAAACCTAGTCTCTTTTTTTTTTTGAAATGCCATTAAAATCCCTGACTGCAAAGGAAAGAGACCGCTAGCTTATTGCCAGCAAAATCCAGATTTAGAAAGGAGCTGGGTCCAGGAAACTTGTGAACTTTCTCTTTGGTTTGCTCATCTTTTCTTTCTGAAGCTTTGCTTGTCTCTTGCTCAGTTCCCAATCACACAATCAAGAAAGTTCAGAGACAGCCAGAGAGTGAAAGAGTCCCACAGCGTATTTCCCAAGACTCAGTCTCTGGAGTCTCAGAGGCTCCCGGACATTTCTGGTCCAGAAGAGGTGGCACAACCGTTTGCTGTTGTTCTGACCTGTTTCTGACATTAACTTTTGCTTTCTCAAATCTGTCATATTCTGGCATTGTTTGAAAGGTGAGGGTAATTAGCCTGCTAATGTCTGGTTCTGGGTCAGCTAATAAAAGACAACATCACATTTCACACCTAATAACTGTAAATGATACGTGTGTGTGTGTGTGTGTGTGTGTGTGTGTGTGTCGGGACTGGACCTCTTCCACCCAAATTTCCTATTTTCCAGTAGATAGGCAGTCACACCCAGGGACTGCCCCCTGCGCCGTGTAATCCCACCAACGGCCAGCGTTCAGAGACTTAAAACCAAGCTCCCGGAAGACATCTTATAGCCTACTTCTCCCTCTGGGAGAGCCTGGCAAGCTACCAAGAGTTTCCTGCCCACATGGGAGAGCCTCGCAAACTCCCCATGGTGTATTCATATTCCAAAACCAATAACAATGCTGGATCTCATTCCCCTGACCCTGAAAGAGCCTCCCTCATTGGGAAGGACGAGTAGAGAGAGGCTTCTAAAGTCTCAGGGCTAGGACGAATGGAGACGTTACTGAGACCGCTTGAGAAATTCGATGATCAATGGGATGATGATGATGATGATGATGATGATGATGATGATGATGATGATGATGATGAAATGTGTGTGTTAAAAAGTAGATATCCAATTTTTAGCTAAGGACACAGTGATAACCATTCAAATTTGTGCAGATCATGTAGCTAGCTAGCAAAGTGGTCTTGTTGAGATTTCAATTGAATTTCTATTTATAACCTGTGGGGTTAAAGAGATAATACTGGCTAATGCACTTGTCTTGCCTGCAGCTAACTTCAGATGTTCCCCAGCATCACATATGGTCGATCTATAGAGCACTTCCAGGAGTGATCCTTGAGCACAGAGCCAGGGATACCTCTGAACATCACCGGGAGAGACCCAAGACCCCCAACCCAAAAAAGACTGTTCCCTTACTCACTTTTTTTTTAATGCAGAGCTGGAAAATTTAAGACCAATTAGTACAGAGAAAGCTTTTGAAAAGTGACCTGCTGTTTAATGTCACCTTAACTCTGTCTTCAAACAGTGACCAGCTCCCCCTCGGATGGTTTTTTTAGAATCAGTTCAACCTTGTCTCAAAGAAACCTCCCCTATCTTCACACTCCCCAAAATCTTCTGTTAGTTTGGCTACTTTCCCAGTAGAATTCTTTCTCCCCACCCCCCACCTTTTGTCTTTTTGCTTTTGGAACCATATCCTTATCATGCTCAGGATTTACTCTTGGTTGGATCAGTGCTCAGGATTTGCCCCCGGATTTACTTGGGGGACCAAGAATGCCAGAGATCAAACAGGCCTCCCACATGCAAACATGCTCTCCAGCCCATTGAGTTATCTCTCTAGCCCAGTATATTTCTAATAAACCTGAGAATTCCAAAAGCCTTTACCAGAGCCACTAGAGGAGCAGATGCATTTTAATAATCTTTGGACCCCTTCTTCTCTTTTAAATAAACTAGAGGATCCCAAGAAGCTTTTCTTTGTGGGGGTAAAATCTATTTAGCTTGGACTTTAAAACTGGAAATTTGAGGGCTGGAGAATCAGTACAGCAGATAAGGTACTTGCCTTGCATATGACCAACCCAGGTTTGATTCCCGGTATCCCATCTGGTCCCTGGAATCCTGTAAGGAGTTATCCCTGAGCACTTAGTCAGGAGTAATCCCTAACCACTGCTGGGTGTGACCCCAAAACAACAACAAAAAACTGAAAACTTTTTAAATGGTTGACTAATTCATTAAAGGATAATGATAATAAGAACCTCACAAGCGTGACTTGGGGAAGGGGAAGTTTTGGAGAGGTCACACCCAGCAGTACACAGGAACCACTCCTGGAAGTGGTCAGGAAGCCATAAGGTTCAGGGGATCAAACAACAGTTGGCTCCATGCAAGGCAAACACTAACCCCTTGTACTGTGTCTAACCCCATAAGCATGACTTTTTTTTTTTAATCAGTGGCAGATGGAGCTTTTGTTTGCTTTTTAATTTAATTTCTCTATTTTTATTAAGGCAGCACGATTTGCAAAGCTTTTCATAATAGATTTTCAGGCATACGATGTTCCAACACCAATCCCACCACCAGTGTCAACTTCCCTCCACAACCACCGGTGTCAACCTCTCTCCACTCGTGTCCACACATTGCCTCTGACCCTCCCAGCCTGCCTCCTTCAGGTATAATAAGAAAGCACTTTCCATTTTCCCACATCAGAATACCCAGTTTACCTGTCAATCATTCTTTCAAGTAAAAAAAAAAATGATGTTCCCTGAGAAAAGTATCTAGTTGGGCCCACGTAGCAAACTGCACATGCACCTTTCCTCAACATCACTGAGGTGCCTATGAATGTCGAAAAAGTTATATATCCCATGCTGTCAAAAAACTTATCTGAGATGGGTAACCAAGGATAAAGATGAATGCATGAAATACTCTGCTACCTTTTTCTAAGGGCGTTCTCTCTCTCTCTCTCTCTCTCTCTCTCTCTCTCTCTCTCTCTCTCTCTCTCTCTCTCTCTCTCTCTCTCTCTCTCCCCCTCCCTCACACATACACATACACACACATACACACACACTTGCATGACACACACTTGCATGAACACATACACATACACACACAATGAAGCAAATTTCACCTTCTGTGATTGCAACATTTTGGGGCTGGGGGGGGTGTGTTTGTTTGTGTAGATCAAGTAAAGTCTTTCCATTTATGCTAGAGGGGGGGGAGTTAAAAGTTCTTTATGCTAGAGGGGGAGGGAGTTAAAAGTTCTACTAAAGTTTGAGTAGAATAAGCTCTGCTGGGGTAATTAATCCTGGAATGAAGGCAAGAGCAAAGTGATTTCCTGATTATCTGAGTCCAGGTCTGACATTCAGAAATGCCAGGATTCCGACTCCTGATTTCCATTCCTAACCAGACTTGGGAAAAGTTACTCACCCTCTCTTGACCACATGAATGTATGTAACAGTTACTCCTTTTGAAAATAGGGAACTCGTGGTTGATTCGAACCGTTACCATACTTTTCTTGCTGATGACTATGCATAGAGGGAACTACAATATTCTTATGCTCTCTCTTCCTCTCTCCCTCTCTCCCTCCCTCTTTTCCTCCTCCTCTCCCTCCCTCTCTCCCAATTCCTTCCCCCCTCTCTCTCCCTACCTCTCTCCCTCTTCCCTCTCTCCCTCCCTCTCTCTCTCTCCCCCCTCCACAGCTCAAATTCTCTACAATTAGAATTATGAAAGCTATTTTCCAAGAAATAGGAATGATCCTGTAGGAAATAGCTTTCCCAAAGAATCTATCTTATGTCTCTTAGGAATTATCAGTAAGAAAAAAGTAACAAGAAGATTGAGATTAAAATCCCGTCTTTCTGTTAGTGACACCGTTTCAGTGTGGGACAGACAACAGAGACTGTTCTGTATTTCTGCTAGGAACTTGGTCCTCAGAACTGTCTCTTTTGTTTCTCCCCTTCCCCTGCCGTCTGTCTACTTTGTGGCTGTGATGACCTGGGGTTGGTCCATCAGACAGTGGCACTCATAGAGAGCCAGGGGTTCACACACATGCTCACACACATGCTTATCGCCTACCGGGGACGGGGGTGGGGTCCCACACTTAGCTATGGAACTTTCCATCATTTTAGTTGCTGTACACACCAGGAGTCACCCTCCACCCTTTTTTCCAGTTGCTGTGCTCACAGTGACCAGAAGTGAGTTGGATTAAGAGGATCGCAGAAGGGAGAGCTGCCAGGATCTCCTGGGGGACACGTGGTTGCCCCAGGATCAAACGTTTGGCCTCATCCTAGCAAGTGGAGGACTGATCTGTTGCGCCATCTTGGAACTTTCTTACCCATCACTGAGAAAGCGTCTCAAAAGGTCATTTCTTTCATTAACTTTCTGTTGTTCGAGTTTGCAAAAGCTGTCACAAGAAAAGGAAACTAAAGCAACTGACATCTGAAGACCCTCCCAGCGCTGACATGCAATGGTTCTAGAAACTCCGTTAGTCTTCTCATATGAAGCCTTTCCTTTCTCTTCTTGTCTTCATTTTTTTTCTTGTCTTTGGATTTTGTGGCATCCAGTGGCGCTCAGGAATTATTCCTGGCTCTGTGCTCAGGGATCACCGCTGGCAGTGCTGGGAATCAAAGTGTGATCTAACACAAGAGAGGCAAGTAACTTTACCCCTATAGTATCTCGACCATCCCTAAGGCCTGTGTTTCTTGATGTTCACTGTTTAGCTGTTTATAACATTTGCTCCATATTCTCTGTCCATATTCAATTTCCCGTTACCACATGCACTTAGGTGTCAGTCACGACAATTCTTTTAACTTATAAATCTACATTATCTAAGTTTTCTGTGACTCTGGTAATCAAATGCCTCCTACAGAAATAATTGTCTTTATCATTTTAAAGAGTTATGCTGATGTTGTTTCAGCTGTGCATGTAAAAAAAATGTTAAGCTATTAACATAAGCTATTAGCATTAGTGGAGAACAAAATTTAGCTGTCTCTCCATTTTTTATGTAACCGGGTCTAGTTTAAGTTGTCAAGACTAGACTTTCAAAGCATCAATAGTTGACACGGCCTACAAATACCCTTCAAGCTAGCTGAGACCACACATTTCCCCCTTTAAGGAAAGAAAAGAAAAAAACCTGTAGAGACTGTCATAAATAATTTTACTTAAGTGAATGTTGAAATTAGGCACCACATTGTCTGGCTCCTAGTAACCTATTTGCAGCCAGACATGTCGGGTAACCACTGGCCAAAGCCTTGCCTTTTCAGAAATGGAAAGCAGGAAAAACAATACGATCATCTTTTAAAAGTGGCATGTTGGACCTAGCCCCAAAGTTAAATATACCTAGACAGTTCTCAAAGCAGTAACTACAGCTGACCTTGGAAGAAAATGATGCTCCTAACGGCCCATGAGCTGGGAAAGGTGATAATGAATGGGATGTAATCATGTATTTCTGGCACACACTTTGAATAGTACAAGGAGCTAATTGCATTTAAGTATTATCTTACAATACGGTCACCCAACCATTTTGGAAGAGGGCCAACATCTTCCCTTTTTTGGAGGGGATTTTCCCTACTTATAACAAAAATTCATTAATGCTGTCCTCTGGAACACCAAGAAATCTTTTCTGGATCCAGTCAAATGGCATGCATTTTTCCCAGTGAGCCTTGCCAAGCCTGTTGTCAAAGCTGACCCAAACTCTACAGCTCTTGGGCTGACCTCTGCCATGATAAAGCCTGTTCTCCTTTAGCTCTTGGCAGTCCAGGGGTGCATGGACCTTACAGCACCCCCTTACTGTGGTTCTCACTCAGTAAGAAGCAAACAGTCATCCTGCCAGTCTGGTGGCTATCCAGGGAAGTGTGCCAGCCCACCGTGCCAGAAGGGGCAAGGAAGAACCCAAATGATTCAAAGAACAAAAGAGCAACAGGAAGGAACTTGTCTTGAGATGGCAAGGTAAGCATATTCTTTGCTTCGCCTTTGGAAATCGTGGACAGTCTGACACCACAATTGTGCTGCCCTACATACTTTCATGTGGGAGTTCAGGCAGACTCCTGAGGAGAATCTGAAGGAGAGCTGACACAGGAATTAAGGTGTTTTCTCTGACACACATAATTTTTAAGAGAGTGTCAGCGTAATTGATAACAGACAATGCTTTCTGGCCATTTTTCACTCCTTGGAGAGACACAGGATGTTGGGGTTAGTTGGTCTGATCCTGGAATTTGATCAATGGCTTATCACTGCTATGACGATGTGTCTTAAAAGCTGGAATTTTCAGCTGAAATACATGTATAATCTCAAGGTGCTATGTATGCTAATAGTAAAACAGAACAACCAAGCACAGACTCTGTCCTGTTGTTTAATTTACATACTAAAACAATAGAAAAGCAAAAATGTGCAAGTATGTGTAAAGTAGGCAGATCTTTTGACAGAGTAGAAATAACCTAAGAAGTCACTTCTGGACTTTTCACTTCATTCTGTGTCTTTAAAGCTTTACCATAACCAAGCCGTATTTGCACCCTAGAAAACAGGAAAGAAAAAAATGCAGCTCTATTAATGAAAAAAAATGGAACTCAATGCTTAAGGAAAATGTTTCAGAATCTTCCAGATTCCAGATGGAGCTCCAAGTGTTTTAACACAAACCACAGTTTACCATGCAGAGCAAGACACAGGTCAAACATCTTGAAGTCAGCAGGTATTTAGAAGGATTTCTTTTCGGTCCTCTCTACGCTTGATGGAACAGTAATGACAATCTCATTTGTCCGATAGCTCATACCAGAGGCCACAATTTTGTTGTTGTTGTTGAAAGGGCTTTATCCATTCCCTCAAATAAACTTCACTTACTATTAAAATCACTAGGCAATCAAAAAAAAAAAAAAGTAGGGCATTCTCCCTGCTGGAACTTGTAAATGCAAGAGTCTATTTTGGTGTTAGGTAGCCCCATTGCTCAAGAATTTGGAGAAAATGGAACATAGCATTTCAAGTATTCCAAAAACAAGCAGAATTTGAGCAGCAGAATAGTAGCAGCTAAGCATCCAAGATCAAAGCATTCAAAGTTCAAGGAGGATCAGCAGGCACAAGGCCCAGGGTGGCTGCTGAAGCGAAGAGGACTGGAGTCCTGTGGAGGCCTTTTCTCTCTGCACCGCCAGAGCCAAACAGCTCAGCTGCCAAAGAACCAAGGCAGTTGATAAAAGCACCAAGAGCAATAGCCCTGAGAGTTCGGACTACGAATCAATGCCAGGTAGGCACAAGAAGACAAGAGAATTGAGTCTTCCGGCCAGCTCCAGTCTCCGACAGGAAGTGAGATGGCCGTTTGATAGGGCATGGGGATGGGCTTCTGAGCCAGTGACCTGGAGACACAGGAGATACTCCTGCCTAGGGCTAGTTGTGGGCTCATCTGTGAACCCAAAACGAGCGTGTGAAGGGAACTGGAAGGCCCATTTGCCTTCATTCTTCCGCGGCTCCAACACTGTGGCCATACCAGTCCTTGAGCATACTTGTCCACACATGAGTCCCAGATGTCCTGTCTACAGTCCTTTCCGTCCTGCGAATGTGCCAGCCCTCCCTGCTCAGAGGGCTGCCCTCTTGTGCTCACACAACCTTACTAAGGTCATTTGCCATCTTACAATAATATAATGTCTCTCCCAGGTCAATGCTGTTCAAACCTAATGTGTTTTACTCCCAGCCTCGGGGGTGGGTGGGTGGGCCATACCTGGCTGTGCTCAGGGGCTACTCCCACCTATCCAAGCTGGAATCGGCTGCTCCCAGCTGTCTCAGGAGACTATATTCTGAGCTCCTCCTGAACTTCACTAAATACTACATCCCCAGATCCTTTTCTTTTAAATGACACTTTCCTGAGCCCCAAGAAACCTTGACCCTCCTTTACCAAAACTTTTAGGGTTGACCCGAGAGTAGAAATATGAAAACCCAGTGCAGCCTGCTTGTGAAAACTCTGGCTCCTTGATGTCCCAGCCATAGGCAGGGGGAGAGACGTAACACATTTGATATGGGCTCAGAGACTGAGGGTCAAGTTACCAGCAACAAGCAGACAAGGCAAATTCCCATGATGCCAGCCATTGCCGGGGCAGAGGGAAGAGGAGGCACTTGAGGGCATTCCTTCAAGGGATTGGTTTCCTCGGTGATGTCACTGGGGGTGAGGCCAGGTTGCAATTGCCCTCCACTTCCATGAAATTCTAACTGCCCACAGAGCATGTCACCAACGAGGCGTCTTTTCTAGACCTTGGCTCTACTCGGGCCCTGCGTACTGTCCTTCCTAAAAGTCCAGAAGCAGAAGGGCTGCTTACTTGTTGATAGGCTCTGACAGAGGCTCATGGAATGCTTCTGGGAAAAGTAGAATTTGCTTTTCAAAAGGATGGAATGAGAGGGGACATCTTCAGTATATGTTATCCTTGGTCTCACATGTATGTATTCTCACAATGCCATTTGCTTTCTTTCTATGTGTTTGGGGGTCCCACCTGATGGTGCTCAGAGCTTATTCCTGGCTCTCTGCTCAGGGATCACTCCTGGTGGGATTGAGACTATAGGAATGGAACCCGGGATGGTCCTATGCAAGGTAAGTGCCTTGCCTGCTGTACTACCAACCCCTACCTAAAAATACCTTTTTTCTTTAGTTTTGTGTGTGGTTGCACCTCTTCATAATAAAAGTTGTTTTTAATTCACTAATAGTTGAAGTCCACAGCAACTGTGATTATCGAGGAATAACAAATAGCACATGTAAACCAGCCTCCTTTCTTGGGATGAAAAAGGCCAATTTGTGGCTTTTTTTTTTTTTGAGGGAAATAGCCCAACTGTAAGCAGTGCCCTATCTGATCAGTGCTATGGCAGAGCCATTAAACCCAGCCCCAATTCAGAAAAAACAGCTGCAAAAATAGAAGCTGCTGTAACCTTGACTTAAGGAAAATAATAAAGTAAAAAAAATTGAGTCGCTGAAATGAATCCATTTCCCCCGCAATTAGAATAACAACTTTTCACTTGAATTATGCATCACCGTGACTATTAGAATTACAAATGGATGAATTATTCATTATTTGCAATGTAACCAAGTGTTTGGGTCCCACATGTGGGAAGCCAGTGCTAGAGTCGCCTGGAATCTGGCTGGCAAGGCTTAGTGGCCCCCAAGAAGCAGCTCTGCCCTTCAGATCCCCTCCACCACCGGGGTAGAAGGGATGTGTGCATTCAACTGTATGGACACGTCAACTCTGACCTCTTCATGCCATAAAATGTCCCCACTGTCTCCTGGCTCCCCTGCTTGCAACAGCTGCTACCCACTGGCACCACCTACATTTTAAACCAGCTGGAGACAGAGTTCTATGTGATAAGCCTATTATATTTGCAGAGTAAGCAGGAACACCTAATGGCTTGGCCCCCTAACAATTTGGAACCAGCCTCTGCTGGGCTCCAGCAGCGTGTGCTAGCAAAGAAAAGTGTGAAAAAATAATAATAATAGTAATAATTAAAAGGGCCTTTGTCAAAGCTCGCTCTAAATCAACCTTTTAAACGTGCTCAGTTTAAGAGTCCCAAAGTGTCCATTCAATCATACAGGCCTCTGAGAACCATAGAAATCTGGCTTGTAGCTGTGGCCAATTAGTTAAGCAAGAGAGAGGGGAGTGTGTGTGTGTGTGTGTGTGTGTGTGTGTGTGTGTGTGTGTGTGTTCAGAGAATTGACACAAGTGCTAAAAGAGCCCCTGGAGAGAAGACAGAGGGAGCCCCAAATAGAAGTGACCTGTTCTTTTCCAGTTTGGGAGGCTGAAACTAAGGGGAAAGGAGCAAGTAGAAAACAGTCATAAAGGCAGACAGTCATAATAAAATAGAAGGGGGAAGGTGAGCACCTGGGGACCTTTCAAAGAATGAAAGACCATGAGTCTCTCTTTTTTTAAAAAAAAAATTTATTAGTGAATCACTGTGAGGTACAGTTACAGACTTACAACTTTCCGTGCTTGTGTTTCAGTCATACAATGCTCAAGGACCTGTCCCTCCACCAGTGCCCATTCTCCACCAGCAGTAATCCCAGTATCCCTCCCACCCTGCCATCCCCACCCCATCCCACTTCTGTGGCAGGACATTCCCTTTTGTTCTCTCTCTCTCCTTTTGGGTATTGTGGTTTGCAATAGAGGTATTAAGTGGTCATCATGTTTGACCTATAGTCCACTTTCAGTGTGCATTTCCCATCCCTAGCGGGTCTTCGAACCACACTTTACCTGGTGTTCCCTTCTCTATCTGAGCTGCCTTTTCCTTCAGCATGTGAGGCCAGCTTCCAGGCCAGGGAGCCTACCTCCTGGTACTTATCTCTACTATTCTTGGGTGCTAGTCTCCTATTCTGTTACTTTATATTCCACAGATGAGTGCAATCATTCTATGTCTGTCTCTCTCTTTTCTTAACATAATCCACTGAGCAAACAAACCAACTAGGCCTCCGAAACTGATGCAGGAGCTTGTAAAGGACAAGTCAGGGGAGTTAGGAGTCCGACAAAAGAAGCAAACACGGAGAGAAGCCAAAACCAGTAGTGGAGAAAAAAGAATCCGCTGCGTCAGAAACCAACACAAGCAAGGATGAAATTGTCAATGGTGCCAGGTAAAATCTGAGCTGATGGAGTCCTCTTGCTACCAAAGAAAATGTGTGCCTGATGTAGATAGTCCAGCAAAGTTAAAGGAAGGTGTGTGCACATGTGTGTGTGGTAGACACACGTACATACAGCTACATGTATGTGCATATGTTATTATACATATACACATATGTATAATATACATAGATATTTCTTGTTTATTCAGAGCACCTTGTTATGAGGGGAGTCTGGGGCCGCGCCCTGGCCTTTCTGTCCTCCCGGGAAGCACACAGAGGTGTTGTTTGGTTGCCGGGGCCGCGGGAGTCACATCAGTGTGGCACGGGCTTCATTCCACCAGGGAAACTGGAGCCTGAACAGAGTCAGCAGGGCAAAGAAAGGAAGCCTGGCATGGGGAGCAGGAATTTGGGGACAAAGCAGGGTGCTGTGGTCAATTAGACCTGCCTTCTTCATGCAGGGAGACTCAAGACGACTCTGGTCTGAGCTCTCCTAAGTTTCCCTGGCTTTGTCATCTCATTGGCCCCCTTGAGGACTCAGAATGCCATGTTGACTCCACCACTGGCTGTGTAGAAAACACGCATGTAAAGTGAGGTGGCCCCTAGGTGGGTTGACTTGTTCCTTGAGGGGTTGGGTTATTGCTTGGATGTGAGTTTTGAATTTCCCCAGGACGGCTTGCTCCCCCGAGCCTGGGTTCCCCCTTGAACACATATCTTGCTTGCTTATCTCTGTGTTTCTCTGCTTGCCTGTCTCCACTCAGGAGAAGCCTGTGTTCTCTCTTAAACACATACTTCTCTCTTCCTCTCCCCTCACATCTTTCTAAATAAGTTTCAATAAAAGCAGTCTTGCTTCACCAAAAACAAAAACAAAAAATTGCTTATGATGTGGCTAGTGTTAAGTTCTGGAGCTATGTTTGGACACATCTCCTGAAGTGGGTACGACACGAGAATTACAGAATTTAGCCAAATGTCCAAAAGGCCATGTTAGGCTGCCTGGAATTTGTATAATGTAACCCCAGTTGGCCTCCCTACCCTTCAGGACAAAAACATACTGGGTGAAAGTGATCAGATTTAACAGAGCAAGAGGTTTCAGTGTATTTATTGTGATTCTTGAGGATGAGTAGCCCTGTAGCACTGTCCTCCCGTTGTTCATCGATTTGCTCAAGCGGGCACCAGTAACATCTCCACCCTGAGAATTTTTGTTAATGTTTTTGGCATATGGACTACGCCAAGGGGAGCTTGCCAGGCTCTGCCATGCGGGTGGGATACTCTCGGTAGCTTGCTGGGCTCTCCGAGAGGGACGAAGGAATCAAACCCTGGTTGGCTGTATGCATTTGTTGAAATTTACTGTTTGTAGTCAAATGGGTACCATTGCAACCCCACTATGACATAAGCATTTCAAATCACTCACCAATGCATCACTCACATATTCAATATTCAAACAGTGGTCATGACAAAGAGAGCTAAGAATCCCTCCTGAAGTGATTAACTTCACCCCACCCTGACCTTGGGGGCACCGAAAGTGAATACAAACTTCTCAGTTGCAAACTTCCCCCTTACTCGGGCAATCTTGAGTTGTTCTACCATCACTCTCACTGTTATCCCGTTGCTCATCGATTTGTTAGAGCGGGCACAAGTAACCTCTCTCATTGAGAGACTTATTGTTACTGTTTTTGGCATATCCAATACGCACGGGTAGCTTGCCAGGCTCTGCCGTGCGGGCTCCATACTCTCGGTAGCTTGCTGGGCTCTCTGAGAGGGGCGGAGGAATCAAACTCAGGTCGGCCGCGTGAAAGGCGAACACCCAACCGCTGTGCTATCGCTCCAGCCCTGTTCTACCATAGACACTAATAAATTGGTCTCTGACCCAACTTCTGTCAAAAATAGACATTTCCTGGGGTCAGAAAGTTATTTCAATGGGCTGGAGCACATGCCTTGCACACAGGAGGCCCAGGTCTAATCCAACATCACATGGCCCCCTGAGTAATACTCGGAGCACCCCCTAAGCACTGTTTCGGAAGTTGTCCCTGAGTACTACCAACTGTTCCTCCCCCAAGATTTTTATATAGAGAGAGTTTAAAAATAAATTTACCAAGTTAACTCGGGATCAGAGCAAAGCTCACTGATCCATGTGATGACTGGCTGCACTTCCTGAGTGATAAGCTAATTGGCGGTTCTAATCCATAATGCACAGGGAGAGCCACACATTGGCATGGCTGGAGCTTCTCATCAGGACACAAGTAAACTGGCCTCCAAGACTTGCTCTGCCCTGCAAGGCCTGAAGGACAAGTGGCTGCGCACACTGGCAGACCTGCACCTCTAGGAATTTGAACCCACCTTGGACACATCTGTCTTTCACAACCAAGGTCAGGGTGTCACATCAGATGGTTTTTCTCAGGTCGCGTGGATTTTCTTTGGCTTATTAACTTTGCATCAATACAGTCCCCTTTTCTTTTCTTTTTTTTTAAATTTTATTCTTTTATTGAATCACCATGTGGAAAGTTACAAAGCTTTCAGGTTTAAGTATCAGTTATACAATGCTCAAACACCCATCCCTTCACCAGTGCACATATTCCACCACCAAAAATCACAGTATTCTTCCTTCCTTCCCCCCACCCCCCTTTTCTTTTTTGTTGTTGTTGTTACTGCTGACACTGTTTTCTTTATGATCAGTGCTTGCACACACTTAGTTTGGGGGACACTGGAGATCACGTACCTTGTTGCGATTCAAAACACCAGAGTCACTGTGCAAGTAGGGTCCAACTCATGCCCTCACTGACCTCAGGTGTGTGAGGCAGGGGCTTTTCCCAAGGAACATCCTCTTCATCCTTGGGTAGTTGTGCATCTTAGGAGAACCAAAAACAGTCTTCTCAGATCCCTGATGCCTTTTGTGTATTTGCAGCCTCAAGGCACTCTGCAGGAGCTCTGTCAGGTCAACTTCCAAGGCTGCTCTTCTGCAGGCCCACTTTGCATGAGAAATCAAAGCTTCATTCCCTCCTTCCTGACACTTCCATTTACATGCTAGGTTGCCACATCGAACTAGGTCTGAGCATTACCTTCCTTCAGACCTTGTACTTCTCAACTTTTCATCAGTGTTTGAGTTCAAGGAGAGGAAAGGTAGACAATGCCTCCCTTTTATTACATATGTGAAAAGGGCAATGGAGCCGATGATTAATTGCATGCTTTGTGAGCTTGAACAGTCATCACTTTAATACCAATGACTTTTGTTTTCTGTTCTACCAAAAATGCTGGGAAAAGCAGTAAGAAAACAGGCGTGCTTTCACAGTTATATACTAATGCAATTAAATTGCATTCTGTAAATACCACAGCTGTAGGTAATTAACAGTCCATTGGATAACTTTTTTGCAAGCGCTTTTTTCCCTCATTTTCCTCCAAATTACATTTCAAATTTGATTTGAGGATGATACTCAAAGTGAGCTGAATATGCTGTCAATATATTTTCTCTGTGATGCGGATAATCTGAAAAAAAAGCAATCACTATCTAATTTGCGCACAAATGAGTTTTATTTCTCTGGGGGGAAAATATCAGTTAGGCTAAGTCGAACTTTTGTGCCCAAACAATTGCAATTCGATTTGTTTTTCAACACAGTGTAAAATTCTCCTTGAGGTAAGTTCAGGAGCAACCTAGACTGTTGTCTCTGGTCCTTGCTTTAAATGCAAGTATCTGAAGATGTGGAGGATGTTGACACTTCTTGCTGCAGCTGCTATGCCCAGACATTGGAAACAAAGACGAGACATGAAGTCTATCATTCATAGCTTGTCAGGGGCCGGCCGTGCCTTTCTGGACCAGGATTCCACATACAGAAGAACAGACTCTTCTACACACTCACTGACTTGACCAGAATAACTGAAAACACAAATGTAAGGGGAAGAAAGAAATGGCCCAAATGCAGCTGGGACCAACACAGAATTGGAAACACAAAGTGTGTTAGGAAGAGGGGGAAGGGGACAAATGTCCATTAGGCTTAGAAATAACGGGGGCGGGGGATGAAGGTTGAAGGCTGACCTCAAAAGGGACCTTGACAGTTTGACATGAGGTGGAATTAGAAGCTTACTAGCAACCCAAGAGATGGAACTAGGTTTGTGACTGGAGTAGAGTGGCAGGGTGGGGATGGGGTATTGAAAGGGGTGCATATATTGAACAAACAATAGAAAGGGTAAGTGAACTGATTTTTTTTTTTTGCTTTTTGGGTCACACCCAGCGATGCTCAGGGGTTACTCCTGGCTTTGCACTCAGGAATTACTCCTGGCAGTGCTTGGGGTTCCATATGGGATGCCGGGGATCGAACCCGGGTTGGCCGTGTGCAAGGCAAACGCCCTACCCGCTGTGCTATCGCTCCGGCCCCAAGTGAACTGATTTTTTTAAACCGAGCTCTCACTTTGCAGCATGCCCAAGGCTCCTTGCCTTTCATTTATTAATTTCACTTAGGCAATGGAATAGGGTCCTATTTAACAGATGAGGAAACTGAGGCTTGGGGAAAACGTCCTAGATCAGAACAAACTTCAGAGGCAGAGGTCATGCCCATTTGCCTCTTGTAAGAAATGTGGCTGTACTTCTTCCTCCCTGCTCTGGGCTGGAATACACAGGAGCCAGAGCTGCGAGGCCAACAGGGAGTAACCTCTGGACGCCAGTCCACAGGAAGTAGCTCCACAGGAAGGTCCATTGATCCTGGATTAGGAGGACTCATCCCCGCACCTTTTACAGGAGAGGGACCAGCTGTATGAAGATTTGCTCCATTAGTGAAAAGAGAAAAGAAGCAACAATGGAAGGAATGGGACGGTGACTCACCGGCAGAAGTGAGCGATGGGGCTTTTCCGGCACAAAGCATCATGAGTAGAACCACGGGGCACAGGGACAGACTCTCATTCATCCGGGGGCCGGAGCTGTCTTGTTCCTTTCAACATCCTGCGCGGCTTCTCCATCATTAGACCCTCACTGGATATCCAGGAAGTCTCTCCAGGGAGGTCATTCCCCACCCCCCGACCCCACTCACCAGCCCAGAAGCCCCAGAAGCCGAGAACAACCCCCTCCTTCCCATCTTTGTCCCAGATCAGGTCACTGCCCAGCACCCTGCTCTTATTCCTCTTTAAGTGGGATCTATTGCACATAAATGCCACTATAAAGTCACCCGTGTGTCTCCTCCACAGGGAAGCTCTCAAACGCTAGCATTGGTTCTGGATCCCTGAATGACAGCACTGGACTCAGCCTAACCCAAGGAAGCTGTAGGTAATTACCTACAGAATGACCTACGGAGCTCACTTACTCTCTTAACAAAACCCCCTCAGGAAAATTTTTTGCCATCCCTCCATCCTCTTTCCTGTCAGCTCTCACAGCATCATTGCTTTATTGGGCTATCAGTTTCTCAAGAAACCAGTCTTGATCTGTATCAAGTACCTGATCAATACCCGCTCTCCAAAAAGGCAGCATAATCTTTCACCGCCCTCACCTGCAACTCTCCCCAGAAGGCAAAAGTCAGAAGTCTTGCTAACTTCAATTTCTCCATCCTTTCATTTCCTAACTTGTTTTTGCACCTTTAAAAATGAAAAGTGGCATGTTTCCATTTATCCTGAAGAAATGCCAACGGTCTGTCACTTCGGTCTATGAAGATTTCTTATTCTGTCTTTCAACAGTAATCATCTCTCACACACTTTTGTCGTTTATATTTCCCTCTAGATCTTTAAGAAACGGTCTGAACAGGCACCCGAGACTTACCAGCAGCCTCTTGCAGAGAGCATGTCACAGAGGACGTTTTCAATAACATCTTTCAGAGGAAATAGAGACCTACCAAAAGCACAGTATTTCATAAGATCACGACTTCACCCGCCAACATTTGTAGCCTCAAAAGCAAAAGAAATAATAGTCTATTTAACCTAATAAAGAAAATAATATCCATAGCCTAAGATAATATTTTTCCATTATTTGTTTTCATTTTTTCCTATTTTTCTTTTTGTCTTTTTTGTTTTTGTTTTTTGTTTTCATTTGATATTTTTAAATCAGAAGTCATACAGAATAGTTCTGAGTTGTAAAATAGGATTTGGTTTTTATCACCTGTCTCAAAGTTTTTGTCCACACATCACACACCCACACAGGTGATGGTCTATGATGCTTTTCGTCAGACTCTGCCACGCTGCTCATCATTTTATATGGACAAGATAGAAAAACAGAGCAGAGTTAAGTTGGATTCTCAGCAAATAGTAGCAGATTGTGCCTAAATGATCATGAATGGATTTCTCCCTGGACCGAGGTTTCTTGCGCTATTGAACTGAGAAACACATTTCCCAGTGAATTAAAGTAACCGAAAGTATTTTTGTGTAACAGTATGTGATTGAAAAGTGAACATGTCCTGAACTCTTAGAATGTATCCCGAAAAAAATTTGATTTTATTTTGTTTATTTCTTTAATTTTTTTAAATTGAGTCACCATGAGATACACAGTTAAAATGTTATTCATGATCAGGTTTCAGTCATACAATGATCTAACACCCATCCCTGCACCAGTGTCCATTTCCCACCACCAATGACCCCAGTTTCCCTCCCGCCAACACCCTTCCTCCAGCCTGCCTCTATGACTCTATGGCAGACACTTCTCTCCTTCTCTCTCTCTCTCTCTCTCTCTCTCTCTCTCTCTCTCTCTCTCTCTCTCTCTCTCTCTCTCATATTCTTTCTTTCTCTGTCTTTCTCTCTGTCTCTCTGTCTGTCTATCTGTGTGTGTCTGTGTCTGTGTGTGTGTGTGTGTCCACCCTTTTGGGCATTGTGGTTTGCAATACAGATACTGAGAGGTTATCATGTTTGTTCCTTTACCTACTTTCAACACGCAGTTCCTATCCAGAGTGATCATTTCCAACTATCTTTGTCATAATGGTCCCTTCTCTATCCCAATATCCCAAGAAAATTTAACAACAATTTCTTCACAAATAAAAAAAAGCATAATTTAACAAAAATACATGCTACACCCAACATTTACTTTTTCAAAATCAAGTGTAAAAATTACAAAATGGGAGTTCAGACTTCAGGACTTTTTTATGGAAAATGAAGGAGTTTTATTAGTAATTTCAGCTTTTTTAAATGCTCTTTAAATGTGTGGCTCAATCTGAGTCAAAAGTACAACAAAATTAGTAAAGCTTGATTAGTAAAGTTTCTGTCTGTGGTTATCTAGAGATTCTAGGTAAAGGAAGAGAAAACAGACCATAGTCTGCACTGGTCAAAGCACCGAGTGAAGCTAAGGATTTTTATCCTGAATGGCAGTTGGGGAGGGACCTAGTACACTGGACATTATGTGGAGAGAGGCGGGATAGGGGGGCTATGTAAACTGTAATGGGTGAGCAAGAGGTCAAGACATGGAATGGGGATGTTTGTTTAAGAAAGGTCTGGGATGGGGAAATGGCACGCATCATTGGCTCTGCACGGTCTCCCATGGTGCCCCAAGTACCACAGAGCGTAACCCTGATGGTCCACAGCCCACCCCAAGCCCCATAATAAAAAGAGAAATCTTAGAAGGGATATGACAAATATCTTTAAATTTTCCGAGATCCGCACTGGAGAAAGAGACAGAGGGAGGAAGGGAGGGAAGGAGAAAGGGACGGAGGGAGAAAGAGAGAGAGACAGAGATAGAGACAGAGACAGACAGAGATAGACAGAGACAGAGAGACAGAGAGAGACAGAGAGAGTACAGGGTTTACGGCACTTGCCTTGCATGCAGGTGACCCCAGTTCAAATCCTAGGCTGAATGGTCTCTAGGGCACCATCTGGAGCCCTTGGTTAGAGACCCCACGTACAGAGCCAGGACTAGCCCCTGGACCCCAGCAGGAGTGGCCTAAGGAAAACCCCACCTCCCCCACAAAATTTTTTTAATCAACCAAATTTCTGAGACGGCGGCGACGTTCTTCTGTAACAGCAGCAGGCAGAAGGTGGATTAGGAAAGAGAGAGGTGGCAGGGAACGGCAGTCAGCATTCTTCGCTTGTAAGTAACAGAAACCACCTGGCCCAGTTCACCAGTTATGAAAAGGTTGAGAAACCAGAGCCGGAGCCAACCAGAGAGAAATGGCTCTGGGAAATTTTTCCATGGAGAAGATTTTAGCCATCCGGTCTATCAGTCCCTCTGGAATTAAAAGCCTCCAGCCATATTCTTGGGGTCTTTGTCACTCTCCTCAAGTCCCAGGAGCGTGGGTTTGATTAGACATGCCTGGGTCACATGAAGACTCTTGATTCTCCCTGAGAAGGAACAGGAAGTGTCTCGCAGAAGGCATTTTCATTGCACCCTTTGACTTCCACAGCTGAAGGACACTGAAATTGATTTGTCCAATCCAGGGTGCTCCAAAAAGAAAACCACAGTGCTCTTAAGAAGGGGTGCTGGTTTTAAAATAACCCTGAGGGCCGGAGCAATAGCACAGCAGATACGGCACTTGCCTTGCATGAGACAGACTCAGGTTCGATCTCCAACATCCCATAGGGTCCCCTGAGCACCACCAGGAGTGATTCCTGAGTGCAGAGCCAGGAGTAACCCCTGTGCATCGCTAGGTGTGACCCAAAAAGAAAAAAATAAATAAAATAACCACGATGCAGAAGTGGTCCACCATGGAATAGCTAGTGAGGTTACCCCTATAGCATGGTATTTAAGCAGGGATCATGGGATCCAACGGGAAGTGTCCATCTGAATTAAGTGTTGCTGTCCATATCAGTACCTCTTGTTTGTTAATTTGTTGTTGTTCGGGAGACAAACCTGGCGGTGCTCAGGGCATACTTCAAGTTCTTTGCTCAGGGATCACTTTGGTGGTGTTTGGGGGACTATATGTCGAACCCAGGTTTGCCTCTTGCAAAGCAAGAGCCTCAGGATCTATTAAGTTCTGAGATTTCACAACTCTGAGTCGTTATCAACCTGAAGCCAAGTCAGAACCCTGTGAAGAGTTTCTTCCAATTATTTAGGCTTAGATCCTCTCAAAAGAGCCTCAGGCCCCGACACATCCTCCTTTCTCTAGCCACTTTTGGGAACCAGAAACGACCTTGAGGCTGTGGTTTCTACTGCTCTGTCAGTTCCTTCTGTGGGTGAGAAGCCCCCCTCCGCTCCCCGGGGTGGTGGGGGAGGGGGATGCAGGATCTAATCAAGCGGCAGGAGAGTGGTGGTGGGGAGAATTCTTTTCTTTAGTTTAAAAATCATTTCCGCGTTAGGAATGTCTTAGTTGTAGAGTTAAGCTGCAAAGAGAGATCTGTGAAAAATGAAAATGGGCTTGGTTGAAGAAAATTAATAGTTAGTGTTATCTAACAATGCTGCAAATGTTGGCTTCCTTCTGCTACTGCTATTTTGTTTGGAGCCGGTCCAATTTTTTCCTTGCAAAAAATGAGACAAGATCTGTTTGACGCCATTAGCAGCACCAATAGGAGGGACATTTGAATTAATAACCAGGAGGCTAGTCAGCCAGGAGCAATTCTGAGCATAATCTTTTCCTTTGACTTTTTGGGTAAGACTGATATTTTGCTATATTATACTTGGTCTGACATGCCTCTGCTGAGCCAACTAATTTATCTTTCCAACTTGCTTTATTTCTTAACTTGAGCTAAGTGAAATATTTTAATTTATTTGCATGAAGGTCCCTGCTGTGAATTCTGTGAGGTGCTATGGAAGCACTATTCTTGAACATAAAAAAAAATTCCTTGGAATTTAGCAAGAAATAACAACACATTTAAGAGCATAAGCAGATGTTCTTGAACTAATGCTAAGTGAACAGAGTTGGGATACAAACGTAGGACCTCCATCTTTTAAAATTTTTATTCTGAGCCACACTTGGTGGTGCTCAAAAATTATTCCTGGCTCTGTGCTCAGGGATCATGCCTGGCTGTGCTTGGGGGAACAAAGAGGATGCCGGGGATTGAACCAGGTTGGCTGCATGCAAGACAACCATCCTACCTGCTGTACTATCACTCCAGGCCCCCTCCATTTTATTTTAATGTTGCCACCTCCACTGGTCCTCAGGGCTCTGTGTTCCTGGCTCTGTGTTCAGGGACGACTCTTGGCAGGCTCCAAGGACCATAGTGGTGCTGGAGATCAAACCAGAGTCAACTGTGGACGAGGCCATTGTCTTATACACTGTACTATCTCTCCAGCCCAGGAACTCCATATTCTAACTCCAAAAATCAAGATACACAAAATTGCTTTTGTTTCCTTATTCTATTTTATTCATCCTAATTTGCTAGGGTACATCTGCACTCTCTGCAGTCTCCCTGTGATATATTTCTGGAGACTTGAGGGAACTCACAGGTGCTCAGGAGCTAGTTCCCATCATTCTATGCTGTCCTTGATACCATTTCAGCTTCAGGCTCCTTCCATGGAAAGGGACTGCCCCTACCTGGCCCTCTGCCTTTCCAGGGGCACTAAACACCCCTCAGGTACTCTGTATGCCTTTGACACATGAAGCAACCACATGCCAAATCAACCGGTGCATGTTTTTTATTTAATTTAATTTTTATAAGGTTTGCCAGGCTCTGCCGTGCGAGCAAGATACTCTCGGTAGCTTGCCGGGCTTTCGATATGCCAAAGACAGTAACAACAAATCTCACAATGGAGACGTTACTGGTGCCCGCTTGAGCAAATCGATGAGCAATGGGATGACAGTGATACAGTGATTTATAAAGTTGTTCACAACAATTTATTACATGTAATATTCCGACGAGGAGATTATCTGACTCTGGGCTCAATGGGACCCGGGAGCAGAGATCCTCTGCCTGCTTCTCCCAATCTCCGGTGACCCAGGGGTCACACCCATAAGCCACCTCCTGCCGACGTCAGATAATCTCCTCATTGGCCACCCTCCAGAACTAATGGCTGCTTCTCCAAGAAGGGAGCATAAAATAAGGCCCCCATAACCATGCCACCGGATCCTGCACCAGCCTGTTTCCACTCGGGGCACCTCAGAGTGGGGTGGGTGAGAGTCCTCCCTGCCCCAAGGGACCCAGCCCTGGCAGCTTATCTCCACTACCCAACTGACACCACGCTCTAGGCCACTCTCCACACACTCGGGCTGAGCCTCACACATGAGTGAACGTATTCCTGAATGAACAACATCATAAAGGAAAAAATTAATGTCACTGTCACTGTCATCCCGTTGCTCATCGATTTGTTCGAGTGGGCACCAGTAACATCTCTCATTGAGAGACTTATTGTTACTGTTTTTGGCATATCCAATACGCATGGGTAGCTTGCCAGACTCTGCTGTGCGGGCTCCATACTCTCAGTAGCTTGCCGAGCTCTCCTAGAGGGGTGGAGGAATCGAACACAGGTTGGCCGCGTAAAAGGCGAAAGCCCAACAGATATAGATATAGATATAGATATAGATATAGATATAGATATAGATATAGATATAGATCGGAGAGCCTGGCAAGCTCCCCATGGAGTATTTGACATGCCAAAAACAGTAACAATAACAGGTCTCATTCCCCTGAAAGAGCCTCCAATCATTGGAAAAGATGAGTAAAGAGAGGCTGCTAAAATCTCAGGGCTGGGACGAATGGAGATGTTATTGGTGCCCGCTCCAGTAAATTGATGAACAGTGGGATGACAGTGATACAGTGATATAATATTCAAACAATAATCCCACCACCATTACATCTTCCCATGACCATATTTCAAATGTTTCTACCCCGACCTCCAAAGCCAGCCCCCAGAGCAGGGCCTAAATAATTTATTTTGTACTATTTGTTATGAATAATCTGCTAAAAATGATCCAAAAAAGTTTCCCTAGAGGAAAGTGTATGAAAATTGTTGTATGTCACCCTGGAGCCATTAGGCCCTTGTCTTGGTACTTCAGTGAAGAGTTATGAGATGTCACGCAGCTGCAAATGTGGCAGTGTGCTTCAGGAATTCTAAAATTTTCAATATGGTGATACAGCTGAGGTTAATTTATTTTTTTTAAATTGGATGATGACTGTGGGGTCTAGAAGCATCTCAGCAGCATGTTGCTCTCATGTCACTCTCTTCCATGAGATTTTTTTGTGACTCTGGATCTTGGCCAGTAATGAGATTATATAGGACCAAAGGAAGGTCGTGGGCCTGACTGCCAAGCTATTGGAACAGGGAGATGTGGGGAGGTCACCCATTCCCAATTCCATGTAAGCTTGGAGATTTCAGTCATAAGTCCTGCATACGTGAGTTTTTCAGCAGATTCATTTATGGATGAGGCTCCTCTGAGTCTGGGGAAATCAGCCGTAAGCATAGCAGTGATTGAGTTCTGGAGGTTTTTGACTGCTGGGGCTCTGTTGAGGTAGGTGGGGGTATTCACCGGCCCCTCTGGGTAGCCCCGGATGAGACAGCCTCAGCCAGTACATTCTTGAGTGAGGGAGCACTCTAGGCTAAGACTCCTCCCTACACCCCTGTCTCTCCCCTCCTGCCCAAACCCTGTCTCTAAAATTGACCTGGGATTCCAGGTATCTCTTGCTTACAAAGTCTTTGCTACCTTCCTAAGATCAAGGCTGCTTAGCCATTCTCTATGCCTCTCCTTTAACACATGTGGCAGGAAATCCCTCCAGAAACTGCCCCCTCTAGCACCTAGGCACCTCTCCTTTGACTGTGTGATCCCTGCAGCAGGAAGCCTGCAGTGTGCCTGGTGCTGGAACAGGTTCCCACTCAGGGTGGACTCAGGGACAAATGACTGATTGCCCCCAACTTCCCAGTATATTTTCTCTTACTTGCTCTGGGGAGAGGGGAACACCTGGCTTTTTTCAACTCAAGAGAGGAGTCACAATCTGTACTTGGATGTGTCTTGCCTATGTTTTTCTGGCAAGGCTTTTAAACTGGGTACATACAGAAGGGATGCAGTTAACCGAACAGAGATGAACTGCCTGCCATGATTACTCATCCTCTACAACCTGGTCCAGTGACCCAGTGTTGAACAATGGCAATAATTGGAAAATGTTCCATCATTTGAGGTCCTGTCTTCCCACCTCCTCTAACATGTCATTCACTATCTACTCACCAGCTCCCACGTGCCCTGCACAGTGATTCCCATGGTACTACAACTTCCTGAAAAGCACAGATCCACAGAGCCTGGGAGCCATCCAAGGGAAGCCAGGGGTGGGAAAAATCTTATTTCCTCTTAAAAGTTGGTATTGCCAGTGAAATACTATGCAGCTGCTGGGAAAGATACAGTTATGAAATTTGCTTATAAATGGATGGTCATGGAGAGTACCATGCTAAGTGAAATGAGTCAGAAAGAGAGGGACAGACTTAGAAGAACTGCACTCGTTTATGGAATATAAAATAACATAATATGAGACTGACACCCAAGGACAATAGACACAGGTTCAGGAATAATATTGCTTCATAGTTGTAAGCCTGTCTCATGAGTAGGGGGAGAAGGCAGCTGGACTAGAGAAGGGATCGCTAAGTCAATAATGGTTGGAGGAATCATTCAGGATGAGAGATGTGTGCTGAAAGTAGATAAAGAACAAAACGTGATAGTCTCTCAGTATCTATATTGCAAATCATAATGCCCCCAGAAGTAGAAAAGGAGTATGGGGGAAATTGTCTGCCATAGAGGCAGGGGGAGGGTGGGATGGGGGGAGGGCTGGGGATACAGGGGACATCGGTGGTAGAAAATGTGCACTGGTGGAGGGATGAGTGTTCGATCATTGTATGACTGAAACTCAAACATGAAATTTTTGTAACTGTATCTCACAGTGATGCAATAAAAAAAAAGACGGTGTGGCTACCTAGTAGATTTATGAACACAGCCAGTTTTCCAGTTCAAAGGCAACATCTCTCCTTAGTCACATCACAGACTGCTCAACCAAGACTGACTTTCCTTTTGCTGCTTTAGCATTCATGTTCAAAACTACCACACTTTGCAAGCGGAGGGGCTATCTAATCTTAGCCCCAAATTTACCTTTATCTTACTTAGAAGACAGGTTTGGAAGGGAAGATAGCCTTAGGAAACTCTCTGTGACTTTGACAAGGGATTAGCTCTACTGATTGCAAAATGTCAGTAGCTCGCCAACAGCTCTCCAGCTAGGAACTCGCTTCGCTGTCTAAAACACAAGTGACTCTTAGACAGGGATCACCAGAGCTATCCCACAAGGGACATTTGTATTTCCAGTGAAACCGGCCTGTCTGACTGTTATCAACACAATTGTCACATGATCGCTTCATAGACAACCCAAGTTCACGCTGTGCCTGGCCTTACTTTAAGCCTCCTCTCCCCGAGTTTCCCTGGTCAGGGTTTATTGGGATTACCAGATGAGGTCACCTGCACCAGCAACTGGCCAGGAAATCAGGCCAGGACTCTAGTCACAACAGCAGCTGACCAAAAAATGTCATGGACAAACCTAGCATGAGGGGATCGAAAGGTACGGAGGGCACGTGAGGGCCTTGCCATCATCCTAGGCTTTCCATCAGAAAGGTATTTGGGGATGCTATTGGCATGATGTTGGGATTTTTCACTTATAGATAATGACTCACAAGCCAGCCAAAAAATCTCACCCTGTGTTTGATTCATGTTGCCTTTACATGTTCTGTGTTTGATTCTCCTGTGTTTGGTGATAGCAACAAGAAGCAACTTTTCTTCTCTTTGTGGTACTTGATTGCCTCGTTAAAGCCCAGAACTGCAAAGTGTGAGACCTTGTTCCAGAACTACTTATTGAGCACCTGTTAGGTGTCTGGCACTGAATGAGTTCCTGGGGAGAAGATGTGGAACAAGACAGGTATCTCCTGCTCTCCCCAGGGGACAGTCTAACCAACAATGAGGCCAAGAAAAAAACCCTGGAAGGAAACATAGACTATTGTCAGGCTTTCCTGAACAGAGGCAAGAAATTGAATCCTTAGCCACAGGGCTAGTAGCCCACTCCCCCCCCACACCCCACCCCATTAAAACAACCTTTTGTGACCTTGGTTTACAGCTGGGAGCATAAAATGAGGCTCCCATAACCATGCCACCAGACTCCACACCAGGCTGTTTTCACTCCGGAAGCCCCAGAAGGGTGAGAGCCCTCCCCACTACAAGGGACCCAGACCTGGCAGCTGACCTCCACAACTCAACTGCCGCCACGCTCCAGGCCGCCTCCCACGTGCTCGGGCCAAGCCTCACATACGAGTGAACATATTGCTGGACCACGCAGCCACTTTTTTGGCCACACGACACATCATAAGACACTCCCTACTCATTTTCCATACCTCTCAGAGAGCCTGGCAAGCTACCGAGGATATCCTGCCAGCACAGCAGAGCCTGGCAAGCTACCTGTGACATATTCAATATGCCAAAAACAGTAACAATAACATGCTCTTCATGATCCTGGAGTGAGCAAACATCATTGGGCTATGCTAGCACACGACAGGGACTAATGGAGATGTTACTGGTGCCTGCTCGAGCAATTGATGAGCAACTGAATGACAGTGAACTTAAAGCTCAACAATAGCCGGTTGATATATATTGACATACATCTACAGATCTTCCTGGAGTTGATGGAGCTTCAGGTAGAAGGGCCGGGCAGATTCTGCTTTTTCTGCTGTTTGTTCCTTATTATTAATTTTATTTTCCTTATTATTAATTTTAATAGATTCCTTGTGGAAAGTCTCTGGGGCACTTTAAAGCCTCCGCTAAGGGCTTTCTCCATGAAACCTGCTGGTGTTGGGATCATCCTATCGAATTTAGAGAAAAGGAAGCTGAGATTTCACCCTTTCTGTGCCTCTGTCAGCAAACGAGTCTATCTAGTTCTCTGTAGGAATGACAAGACTCTTCTAGGCAGAGGAAGAGATGAGACACTCCCTAAATCCACAGGGTGGCTGCCCTCCTTGCCCCTCTCTGCGGAAATCCCACCAGCATTCAAGAGACAGAGACAGCAATGTTTAGGATTCTGGTGGAAATGATATCAGGCAGGTCCAAATGCGTTATGAACTGTAAAGTGGTAGAAAATAGAGGGTTTATACTATTAAGTTATTGTTATTTTCTCAATTAGTAACAGCATCATTATTAACCTCATTGGCATAAAACACCCAAAGAACCATTATATTTAGTTTTCTACTCTTTCTGTTGTCTTTGTATTTTATGGTGGTATAACTTTCACACAATACAATGAACAGATTTTAAGATAATAAACAGATTTAACAGATAATATCCATTGAGTTTGCTTATTACCTCTTGACTAAAGTAAAAGCTTTTTAAGTGTATCATAAAGTGAGATAGCTATACTTTAATAGATATAGCACTGCACATTTTATTATGATACCAATTTTGAACTGTGAATATCCCTCCCAAAATGTAAATGTTGAAGTCCTAATTCCCACAGTGATTCAAAGCTTCTGAGAAGGTTAAAAAGGATAAAGAAGATGTTAAGAGTGATTCCCTAATTCCACGGGGCTAGTGGTCTCCTTTAAAATCTGCCCGGAAATCAATCTGCTTGCAAGCCATTGTTTCAACACTACACATAAAAAGCTAAAGTTCAGACATGATTACCTCCAATTGGAAATCCAGGCTAACTGTTGTCTTCTAAAAATCTCCCAAGCAAGCCGGAGATGCAAAAAAGTATAGTAGAAATGACATCTGCACCTGTATGCTCATTGCAGCACTGTTTACAATAGCCAGAATCTGGAAAAAACCTGAGTGCCTGAGAACATATGACAGGTTAAAAACTTTGATACATCTACACAATGGGATGTGTAGATGCAGCTGTTAGAAAATATAAAGTTATGAAATTTGCATATAAGTGGATTAACATGGAGAGTATCATGTTAAGTGAAATGAGTCAGAAAGAGAGGGACAGACATAGGAAGATTGCACTCATCTGTGGAATACAAAGGAACAGAAAGGGAGACTAACACCCAAGGACAGTAGAGATAAGTACCAGGAGGATTACTCCATAGCTTAGAAGCCGGCCTCACATGCTGGGGGAAAAGGCAACTCAGATAGAAAAGGGACCACCAAGTGAAGGGTGCTAGTAGGGCCTGCTTGAGATGGGAGATGCGGGCTGAAAGTAAACTATAAACTGAACATGATGGCCACTTAATACCTCTACTGCAAACCACAACACCCAAAAGAACAGAGATCAAAAGGGAATGCCCTGCCACAGAGGTGGGGTGGGGTGGAGGGGACAGGGTGGGGGTTGTGGGAGGGATGCTAGGACCATTGGTGGTGGAAAATGGGCACTGGTGGAGGGATGGATACTCGACTATTGTATGACTGAAATGTAAGCATGAACGTCTGTAAGTCTGTAACTATACTTCACTAATAAAAAATTTTAAAAAGAATTTTTTTTAAGTCTCCCAAACAAGACTGACCCAAACTCACCCATGCTCTCTGGAGTTCTTTTACAAACTGAATTGTGATTTCTAGTATAGACCAAGTCAGAAAGCATTACTTTGCATGTGTACAGAGCTCATGAGAATCAGAATTCTTGGTTGTTCTTTTTTTTTTCTGAACACCTATGAATGTGTGTCACCTATGAATGAGAAGCAGGAAGGACTGGAGATAAGAGAACTTGACCGGAAGCTGACTTCGCTCCTCTCAGGACTTTTAAGGTAACTCCCGGAGGTCCTGGAGTCTTCCCGCATCCTGACTTCTGACTCCTTCCTAGACTTCTGATCTTTCCCATCTCACCCTCCCCTTCAAGCCCCGTCGGCCTTAAGTCATTTGTCTCACTTTCTATGGAGAGACCTATAAAAACATCTTGACACAATGGACAAATTGCCTTTGAAAATGTTCAACAAAGTGTTTTTAAATAATCGGGATGTGGAAACGAGGCTAAATTTTATAGTCCTTTAATAATTCCTTTCTAGACCTTTCTCTCTTTGGTATTAATTTAATGGACTCCACAGAAATACAATATCAGGGGCTGGAGCGATAGCACAGAGGGTAGGGCGTTTGCCTTACACATGGCCGACCCGGGTTCGACTCCCAGCATCCCATATGGTCTCCCAAGCACTGTCAGTATTAATTACTGAGTGCATAAGCCAGGAGTAACTCCTGTGCATCGCTGGGTGTGACCCAAAGAGCAAAAGAAAAAAAAAGAAATACATTATTATAATAGTCACTTTGAGGTACCTCAAGTATTGCCCTTGGTTAGTTTGAAGTATCTCAAATATCGCCCTTGGTCCCAAGAATACTAATGTCAATCAAAATTTTTTTTCATCAAATTTTCTTATTGCAGTCACTAACAAACCACTATAAATGTATCAAGGGTTAGAGGTGCATCACTAAAAATAAACATCTGTGTAGACTCACCTTTCAACATTTTGAAGTTGAAATGAACCTGTTCTGTTTCTATTACTGTTATGTTCTTAGTCAGATGGGCAACTATTGCCAAATACCATAGACTGGGTGGTTTAACAATAAACATTTTATTTCTCACACATCTGGAGGCCTGCAGGCAGTAACCTGCATGCAATGAACTCACTTGGTAAAAGTGAGCGTTGTAATGTCTTCCCCCACCATGGAGGACCACCTCTGTGACCTCATCAAAACCTCTTATTCTCCTTAACACCCCCCAAATACCTTCACAGTTGGGGTTAGGGCTTCAGCATATGAATTTGGGAGAGACATTAAGTCCATAGTCATGCAGATGTTTTTACAAAGTATATAAAGTACCTCCTCAGTAAAATAAGGAACATGATTTTCCCAATGAAAGGAAATAGACTATTTTAATCATTGCCTCAGAAGTCCCAAAAGGAGACCTTTCCTCAGGTAACATTCCCTCAAAAATTGGAGAGTCCCCAAAGATATGAGACTGACTGACTGACTGATAGGAAATAAGCAACACTTTTCTTACGGGGCTGTAACTCTTTTGTCTGGGCAATCTCCAGTGAACTCAAGGCAGCTTCCGGTTCTGGCTTTCTTGCATGAATAAAGGTGGCCAGCAAATCCCCCATGGTTCTCACCAACACCACAGGCAAGGATGACAAAGTGAGTCTATCTCTTCCTCCAGGTGCCTTACCCACTGCATTAAGACAGAAAGTGCTCCATAAACACTGACCCTGGGAACCCAGCCCTTTCATCACCTCATTATCCACTGGAATTCCCAGAATTAAAACCTGAATCTGAAATTCCATTAGGATCTCCACATGGGTTCAAAAATCTAAGGAGAGAAGAAATCAGTTCTGTGTACTGCTGGTCTCAGCATCTGAAATAGTTCCCCGCTGATTCATAATGTCAACACAGGAGCTAATTACTCTCCTTTCAGAAATCTGCTTGTGAGCACCCCAAATTATTATTATTATCTGTGTTCAACCATGAGAGCATGACCAGCTGAACAGCTGCCAACGTAGTTGCCCTTCCCCATTTAAATAAATAGATCTGGTTTGGGGCAGACTTTCCAGACGGACATGTTCTCCAGACGTGAATGCTGTTGTGTTAAGATATATAGTGACAGAAAAATATTTTGCTAATCAATCTATCTGGGTCAGCTTTAAAATCTAGGAGAGGATTTCAAGTAATCTTACTTTCACATATCAAGGAGAAGGAATGAGTAATGTTGAAGGACATATCATGCTTATTTATAACAGATTGATATTATACCTAGTTGTTGTGTGTTAAAAAGTAGAAATAGGAGATGAGATCTGGAGCAGCCGCACACGAAATGGCCCCTCTGCTCCTTAAAGACTATGATCTGGGAGGTCTACTAACCCATTTTGGCACCCAGCGGCTTCTTATAGAAACGCATCTAGACTGTGAACTGAGCTAAAATATGATCTTATATTATTATATGAGCTCATATAATCTGCATTCTCAGCCATGGAAAACAAATTATCAAATGATGGCTTTTCGGCAGGTTTGATGTTGGGGGAAAATTCCAAATAATAATAGTGAGTTCTCTGTTGAAATATTGAATGTATTCAAAGTATAGAGAGAATAAAGTGAAGATCATTAGCCACTCAGGTGGGGGAGTGGGTGTGGGAGGGGGTATATTGGGGTTCTTGGTGGTGGAACATGTGCACTGGTGAAGGGATGGAGGGGTGATCATTTTATGACTGAGACTTAAACCTGAAAGCTTTGTAACTTTTTTCACGGTGATTCAATAAAATAAAATTTTTTAAATATATATTTTTATTGAGTGTGTACTTCATATAACCCTGTGCATTGTTGGCTATGGCCCTCAAGACAATGTATATGTATGTCATATCTAATATACATATTATATATATACTTTATTGATTAAACATATTTATGTATATGCTCAAAAAAAAGAAGTAGAAATAGGTTTCTCCAAACCCTTCCCATCTCCAAAACCTAAAACAAAGGAGACATGTCCTCTGAGCCCATTGAATAAATCATGAAATATTTTATCTTTAAATGGGATATGGATGGTTCGCAATTTTTAATTTTATTATAGCTTAGGTTGTGCATTTAAAAAAATGTTGGGGCTGGAGAGACAGAATAGCAGGTAAGATACTTGTCTGACTCAGTTTCAATCCCTGTCATCACACATGGTCCCCTGAGCACCACGAAGGGTAAGCCCTGAGCAGCACATCATCAAGAGAGTCAACCCTGAGCACCATTAAATGTGTCCCCCCCTAAAAAGAACAAAAGTAAATACAGTGTTGACATGTATGGTCTTGATGTATATAGTTATCTCACCTCCATCAAAGTGCCCAAGACCCCCACATCTATGTCCTGGGTCACCCTCTCCCTAATCTAGTGTTCCCAGTTTCCATTCTGGTGCCCAGAGTTCATTATCAATTGATATTCTCTGTTCCTTTGTTTTCTTTCCCTACGCACCACAGATGAGCACACTTATTGGGTGCTTGGCCTTCTCCCTCTGGTTTATTTCACTCAACGTGACATCCTCTAGTTTCATCCCAGTTGCAGCAAACTGCATGTTTTCATTTTTTCTTACTGCTGCATAGTATTCCATTGCCTGTAAAAAACCATGACCTCTTTACCCATTTGCCTGTTACTGGCATTTAGGTTTTTCCATACCCTGGCTTACTATACTAAGCATTGCAATGAATGTGCATATATGCGCATTTATCTTTTCAAATTAATATTTTGCATTTCAGGGGTTAATGTTCACAAGTGGAATCCCTGCAACCCTGTAGGAGAATTTACTGACTTGCCATCATTTTCTTGATAAGACTAAAAAAAAATGACCCTGTTCCAATAGAAGGTTGTTCTTTGAAACAGATCTCCTCCTAACAGGAATCCTCTTACAGGTTCCTTGAAGTACCATGACTTTCTTAATCTTTTTCACTTCAGTATCCCATCAAAGGTGGTGGGGCGGGGGTCAAGAGAGATTAATGGGGGAAAAAATGAAATTGAATGTTGACCATGTAAGGCAACTGGAATTTCTTCATTTAAGGAGTTAGTTCATTTTCTCTTACATAATGAAATTTAAAATGTGAAATTTGGGGGGAGTGATTGAAGGAGGGAGGGGGGGGGCTGCAACTGGGAACATTGGTGCTGAGTAATGTACACTGGTGGAGGGATGGGTGTTAGAACATTGTATGACTGAAACTTAATCATAAACCGATTTGTGAGGGACTACCTCACAGTGGTTCAATTAAAACAAAATTTTTTTTTTAATTTTATTTATTTTTAATTAGAGAATCACCTAATTCTCTAATTTGGTGAGGGTACAGTTACAGATTTATACACTTTTGTGCTTATACTTCCCTCATACAAAGTTCGGGAACCCATCCCTTCACCAGTGCCCATTCTCCACCACCCGTAAACCCAGCGTCCCTCCCACCCTCCCCAATCCCATCTCCCCCCCACCCCACCCTGCCACTGTGGCAAGGCATTCCCTTCTTAAAACAAAATTTTTAATGTGAAATTCTGCTCACTATCTTTATGGCCTTCTGAAAGGAGTTACCTCCATACTTTGTCCCTCCTAATTCTAACATTCATTCTGTTTGACGAAAACTAAAAAATAAAGTCAGGTTCAAAATCCTCTTGTGGGCAGCTAAAAAACAGACACTTCTTAACTCCATAAGTTAAGAAGCCCAAAGGTTAAGTTTGTACATGACTGATTTAAAAGAAGATCTAAATTAAGTAGTTCACACCAATAAGGTCAATCTACTCACAGGTAAACCAAAATGCAAACACAAACACTACAGCTTTCTGGATTATTTGGAAGCAGCGTACCTTAGGAATGATGTCATGGGTGGTTCTATCCCTCCATCATGCCTTCCCTTTAACTTCAGTTTAGCTTCCACTCTGGACAAATGGTGATGAATGGAAGAGGCAGGTGACTTGATTCCTGACCTCAAATCCTTCAAGTCACAGGAGTCAAGTGCTAGAGGACAAAATTTAACAGAGAAAATTATAATTATGTGAAGAATTGTACTCCAAGTACTTTTTAGTCTTCTCAGGGAATGGGGGTGGAGAGAAGAAATTGGCATCCTCGAGATGATTTGGTAGAAACTGGCATGAAGAAATGGATGATAACCATGGTAAGCAATCTCCATGACCATATACGAAAAGCACTTTTTTGAAGCATTTTGAGCAATAAGTTAACTTTCTTAATTCTCATCGTGACCATGTATGTAAATATCAGGATTCTCCCTATTTCCTCAGGCAAGGAAGATGAGGAACTTGCCAAGTTCAGTTGCTGCCATGCGGTAGCATGAAACCAGACATTCCAGCTTCATGGTCCACACCCTTTACCACGCTAAGTGTTTGCCAGACAGATGGGAAGTAACATTTTTGGATTTTGTAAAGTAGTAGAAGTGCCTGGCATTTGATGTCAATAAGAGCTTAAATATCCAACTTTTAGAAACCAAAGGGTGATTAAATGAAGAGGTGGTTGGCTTCTGAAACAGAGCTAATATTACCCTGTATATCACAACCCCGAGTACTCAAAGACCAGCAAGGAACATTCTCTCATTTTCCCAGAGATTCATAAAATGTGAGCTTCCTTCCCCCCTCACATCAAATCACCTCAAAATATGGCTTCATCCGGGGCTGGAGCAATAGCACAGCAGGTAGGGCATTTGCTTTGCACGCGGCCGACCCAGGTTTGATTCCCAGCATCCCATATGGCGCCCTGACAACCGCCAGGGGTAATTCCTGAGTGCAAAGCCAGGAGTAACCCCTGTGCATCACTGGGTGTGACCCAAAAAGCAATATATATATATATATATATATATATATATATATATATATATAGCGTCATCCTTCCATTATGCCTATATTATAAATTTGTAGTATTTTAATAAAACTTGTAGTTATAACTTTAGCATAATGTTATGCTTTAACTTTATAAATTATAAAGGATTATACTTAAGATAAAAGATAATAACATTAAAAAATAGTGAATGAAATCACCTTGAAATTTTACCTTGCTTCTTCTTTCTGAGCTCTCTCATTAAAGTTCTCGTGTGCAATTAAAAATTAAATTTTAAGTTACAGAAGCAATTCTGTAAGTGATTTAGTAAGAAGTAAATAATTACACTTCTCTCTGAAGCTTGCTTTGCTAGCTTAAATAACCCCGTAGCTTCTTTTTTTGATGGTCCTCAGCACATCACACCATTCATGTCTTATTATTCCCAAACACAGAGAGATGGTTTCCACGTTGGTGTCTCTCCACATGATGCTGAAACAATGTCTCTGTATAGCCACCCCTTCTTCCTATGCCTTTAGGCTTTAAAATTTTCATACTAAAGTTTACTGGTAAAATAAAATTACACAGCAATCGCTTTTTACAGTAGAATATCTTCATTAAATAAAAATTCAGTTCAATTGTGCCCAATGGCCTTCTTCTAGGATATTGTCTTCCTGCAAATGTAAACTCAGATCTCCCTGGCTGATTTCCTCAATCTACTTAATTTGCACCATGGTCACACAGCTATTTATTTGGAAAACCACTAATTGGATGTTCTTAAGAGTGTGCTTGATCACAACATTTCAAAATAAGAGTTCAAGTATCAAAGAAATCCCTAGTTCCCAGAAGGTTCTGGAACAGGCCCTGAACCTGAAACTATTCGAGGGATCAAAATCAGGAACCCATAGCCTTGCTTGGCTTTAAAAAACTCAGCGCTCTTCTGACTTCCCCTTTGCATTATTTGAACCTTTCTGGTCTTGAAATCATTCTCATTGACCAAAAGGGCTAAAACAAAACAGAAAATGCAAGAGTTCTGCTTTCTCTAAACTACTCATTAAGTCCCCCGGCCACAAAGTTGTGGTCAATTTCCAGCTCCTGTGCTTTGCAGAGTCTTTCCTTCTGCCTCTCCACCACCCTTTCTGCCAGTCTCCATTGAAGTATCTCCTCCTTTCATGCCCCTGCACCCACTCCCATGACATTATTCATGTCATAGTACCCTTGACCTAGCCCGTACAGATGTAAGCTGTGTGAGATTCGGATTTGCATGGCTCACAGCCACGTTCCTGGCTCCTGGCACAGGCCTGCCTCACTCATGTACATCACTTACCCCTCCCACCGTGGGACAGACACCAAGGCAAGTCTTTTACACATTGTTTTGTTGAATTGTCCAAACAACTCCATGGGGTAGGCAATATTCATGCTGTCTGTAGATACCAACACAGAGCTAGGAGCCCCTGCTCTTAATCACAGGCTTTCTTTCCTGTCTCCCAAACTGCTGTCTTGGCCTTGAGACTCTACAGATGCAAGTGTTGAAAATGGAACTATTTCTTAGTGGGAATGCAAAGTGATTCATCCTTGACAGCAAACAGTATGGAGGAGTCTCAAAAAAAAAAGAGAGAGAGAGAAGTACCATATAATCTGATATAATGTAATATAATCCATATAATCCTCAGAGAGTCTCTTACCCCTGCACCTGGCGTCTTCACTGGGGCCCCTCTGAGGGGGTGGGCTTCAGTTTCCCTCCCCGCCCCTAGCAGAGCCCCCGCAGCCAAAGACCTCTGGAGCCCAGCTAACAGCCATGCTCAAGGACCCTCTCCACACATTCGGATAAGCCTCATGCATGAAGGAACCAGCAGAGGAACCCAGGTGTATGGGACCTGGGGCTGAGATCTCCAATCCTGCTCGGATCGGGACTGGGCCTCTTCCGCCCAGATCCCCCTTTTTCCAGTAGCTAGGTGGTCACACCCAGGCACTGCCCCCGGCGCCGTGTAATCCCACCAAAGGCCAACATCCAGGGACTATAAAACCAAGCTCCCAGAAGACATATTATAACCTAGTTCTCCTCTGGGAGAACCGGGCAAGCTACCGAAAGTTTCCTGCCCACATGGGAGAGCCTTGCAAACTCCCCATGGTGTACTCATATGCCAAAACCAGTAACAATGATGGGTCTCATTCCCCTGACCCTGAAAAAGCCTCCAATGTGGCACCATTGGAAAGGACAAGAAAAGAGAGGCTTCTAAAATCTCAGGGCTAGGATGAATGGAGACATTACTGAGACCACTCGAGAAATTCAATGATCAATGGGATGATGATGATAATGATGATGATGACCATATAATCTAACAAGTTCATTTCAAGGAATCTATTTCAAGAACACAAAAGGATATAGTTCTATTTTATGATATATACCTATGTCATTTGTGTTTATCACTGTCACTGTCATCCCATTGCTCATCAATTTGCTCAAGGAGGCACCAGTAATGTCTCCATCTTGGGACTTGTTACTGTTTTTGGCATATCGAATATGCCACGGGTAGCTTGCCAGGCTCTGCCGTGCGGGTGAGATACTCTCAGTAGTTTGCTGGGCTCTCCAGGAGGGGCGGAGGAATTGAACCCGAGTCGGCCACGTGCAAGGCAAACGCCCTACCACTGTGCTATCATTCCAGCCTGTGTTTATATTAATATATAATAATATGTTTATATATGTATATGCAATATATGCATATATGTTGTCCATATTGTACATATGCAATATAATGTCCATTGCAGCACTGTTTACAATAGCCAAAATATGGAAATAATTCAAATGCCCAATGACAGATGAGTGATAAAAGAATGTGTGTATATATATACACATAAATATATGTGTGTTTGTGTGTGCAAAGATATATGTGTATCTGCATATATACATACATGACTAGTAAGCTATAAAAATATGAAATCTTGTCTTTTGCTACATGAATTTTATTGGAAGTGGTAATGACAAGCAAAGTAAGTCAGAAGAAGAAAGACAAACAGTAAATGATCCAAAAGTCAGATCAAAGTGGATTAAAGACCTCAATATTAAACCTGAATCCATAAGATACACAGAAGAAAATGTTGGCAGAACCCTCCCATGACATTAAAGCTAAAAGCATCTTTAAGGATGAAACACCACTGATCAGCAAGCAGAAACAAACATAAACTAATGAGACTACATCAAACCAAGAAGCTTCTGCACCTCAAAAGAAGCAGTGACTAAATTACAGAGAAAGCCCACAGAATGGGAAATAATATTTAACCAATACCCATCTGATAAGGGATTGATAACCATGGTATACAAGATACTAGTGAAATTATACAATAAATTTGTACAACCCCATCAAAAAATGATGAGAAGAAATGAACAGAAGCTTCCTCAAAAAAGAAATACAAATGGCCAAAAGGCACATAAAACAAATCAAAACAACAATGAGATATCATCTCACACCACAGAGACTGGCACACATTCAAAAAAACAAAAGCAACCAGCACTGGCGTGGATGTGGGGGAAAGGGATGCTGTTTCACTGTTGGTGGGAATGCCTACTAGTCCAGCCTTTCTGGAAAACAATATAAACAAGTCCTTCAAAAACAAGAAATTGAGCTTCCATATGACCCTACCAACCACTTCTGGGATTATATTCCGAGGGTGCCGAAAAACACAGTAGAAATGACATCTGCACCTGTATGTTCATTGCTGCACTATTTACAGTAGTCAGAATCCGGAAACAACCCGAGTGCCTGAGAACAGACGACTGGTTAAAGAAACTTTGGCACATCTACATAATGGAATACTATACAGCTGTTAGCAAAGATAAAGTCATGAAATTTGCTTATAAGTGGATACACATGGAGAGTATCCTGCTAAGTGAAATGAGTCAGAAAGAGAGGGACAGACATAGAATGACTGCATTCATTTGTGGAATATAAAATAATATAACGTGAGACTGACACCCAAAGACAATAGAGACAAGGGCCAGGAAGATTGCTCCATAGTTGGAAGCCTGCCTCATGAGCTAAGGAAGAAGGCAGCTGAAATAGAGAAGGGATCACTAAGACAATGATGGTTGGAGGGATCCGTTGGGATGGGAGATGAGTGTTGAAAGTAGAAAATGGATCAAACATGATAACCTTTCAGCATCTGTATTGCAAAGCATAATGCCCAAAAGTATAGAGAGAGTATGGGGGAAATTGTCTGCCAGAGGCACAGGGAAGATGGGAAAGGAGGGTGGGGTATACTAGGGAGAATGACAGTGGGGAATGTGCACTGGTGGAGGGATGGGTGGTTTGATCATTGCATGATTGTAACTCAAATATGAAGTCTTGTAACTGTATCTCACGGTGATTCAATTAAAAAAAAAACAACAACACGTATCTCAATCATTTGTGCAATGTAAGGAAGCAAAGGAAAAGACAATGTGCAAAAAAAACACACTCAGGCTCATAGGCATCATGGGAAGGGGGCGTTACCAGCACGCCCTGAGCCCAGATAAGATCCGGAGCTGCCGAGCGTGAAACGGACCCTCTGCTCCTAAAGACTATGATCTGAGAAGTCTTCTAACCCATTTTGGCACCCAGAGCGGCTTCTTACAGAAATGCATCTAGACTGTGAACTGAGCTAAAATATCAGAAATCCAAAACCTGAGCTCATAGAGTCTTCATTCTCAGCAATGAAAAGAAATTATTAAATGATGCCTTTTCAGCAGGCCTGATTGTTGGGGGAAAATTCCAAACAATAATAGTGAGTTATCTATTGAAATATTGAATGTATTCAAAGTACAGAGAGAATACAGTGAAGATCATTAGCTACTTAGGTGGGGGCTGGGTGGGAGGGGGGTATGTTAGGGTTCTTGATGGTGGAACATGTGCACTGGTGAAGGGATGGGGGTTTCATCATTATATGACTGAGACTTAAAAAAAAACACACTCATAGGCTGCCCATATGACTGAGGCTTTTAAGGTGGAGGTTGGTAAACTGAAAGGGCCTGATGGATTGTGGTGGAAGGACATTGGCACTTTGGTGCTGGCTGTTGTTTCTGTAAAATATATAAACGTGGTCGGGGGGGGTAAGAAAATAAATATATAAATAAAATATATAAAAGTTTACACTTATAAACCAATGGTATCTTAATAAAAATTAAATTTGAAAAAATAATATTTAAATAGAATAATTTTATGTGGCCCAAGGAATAATTCAGTAGCTCAGAGTACCCGCATTGCTAGCCTAAAGCTAAAAGTTTGATCCTCAGTGCTGGTGCCACCATGAGCAGAAAACAGTCCCAATGGTTCTGCTGGTGGTGCCCGGCAGATCTGCAACCCCCCAGCTCTGAAAGCCAATTTCTGGCTGCACCACAGCCAGGTACACACAAGTACCACCACCAAAGGAGTGTTTGACCCCCAGCAAACAGCACAACAAATTTTGCAAGCAATAGAGCCAAGCATGGAGCAGACCACCTTGACACCCCCCCCCCACCCGTCACTTCCCATCATCACGAACACCAGCGCCAACAACAATATGCAAAGGGTAGAATGTTTAAAATGAAATAAAAGGAATGAGACAGCAGGGCCGGTTCCACCACTTCTTTCAGACTCCACACCTAGCTACTATCACTTCTAGCCATCATCTGCTCCTGGTCTCGGCTCTTTTTTTGGTTTTGTTTTTGGACAACAACCAGCTTACTCCTGGCTCTGTGCTTAAGGATCTGTCCTGGCAGATGGTCCCACTCAGGGGATCACATGAGGTGTCGGGAATTGAACCCATATCAGCCATCTACCAGGCAAGCTCCTGCCAGCTGCACCATCTCTCTGGCCCTTCTGCCTCTTTTTGAAACTCTGCAGCCACATGGGTATCCTCTGTGCAGTGAGTCTTAGAAATGGAAATGCTTCTTTTTTATTTTTTGACTCTATGTTTTATTTTGGAGGAGGCAGACAGAGGATGTTGTTTCCGGGTCTCGTTGAGCCTGGAGTCCAAGTTCGAAAAGTTCTGCTTTACCTGATTCTGTGGGGCTTCACTCATGTGTGAGGTTTGGCCTGAGTGTCTGGAAGCGGCCTGGAGCGTGGGAGTGGCTGGGTAGTGAAGGTAGAAACATCCTCTCTCTGCCTCCTCCAATCTCCAGCGCTCCAGGGATCAAACCCAGATCAAGAATCAGGGACGCTGTCTCATTTGCCAAGGCGTCAAAGATCAGATGGGCCAGATACATAATGGGATTCTGAGATGACCACTGGACTAGAGCTGTTACTGACTGGATTCCTCGGGAAGTCAAAAGACTACGTGGCCACCCACCAATGAGATGGTCAGATTTCTTCATCAAAACCCTGAATGAACGATTTGAGGCTCTTCCTGTTCCTGAAGCAAGCAGATATCATTGGGCTACACTCGCACGTGACAGGGACAAATGGAGACATTACTGGTGCCCGGTCGAGAAAATCGAAGATCAACGGGATGACAAGTGAAGTGACAGTGATGTTTTTTGTTTTTGTTTTTGTTTTTGTTTTTTTACTATATAGGTCACACCTGGTGATGCACAGGGGTTACTCCTGGCTCTGCACTCAGGAATTACTCCTGGCGGTGCTCAGTGGACCATATGGGATGCTGGGAATCGAGCCCGGGTTGGCCACGTGCAATGCAAAGGCCCTACCCGCTGTGCTATCGCTCCAGCCCCAACAGTGATGTCTTATTTTATTGTTTTTAGACCTTTTTAACTTTACTTAAACACCCTAGTTTATATAAATACCATGTTCATAATAATACAGCTGTTATGGGCATTCAGTGTTCCAACACCAATCCACCACCAATGTGGTCTTCCCTCCAACATTAGCTCTCAGTTTCCCACCAACCCCCAAGCCCTTACAGGAACAAAATAATTTATTTTATATTGCTTTGTACGACTAAATGGCTAATGTGATTGTTTTTATTAAAAAAAATACTCCAGGAAAAGAAAATTTGTGAAAATTGTTGTCTCTCTATGGAGTCATTAAGTCCTTATTTTAGGGTTTACTAAACTGTTTGTTGTGAGTTGGGCCTTCTGTATTACTGCTTTTTGACTGAGTTTGGGTGGCGTCTAAGGCACTTTCCCATCTAATTTGGTATGCTCCTACTGGGATGTCTGCATCATGGAATTTGGAGGTGTTGAGGCCACTTACGTGTCTTCACCTTCCAGGAACTCCAATGCTGTTGGACCGGACAGATGAGTTTACACGGCGGGAGCTGTGGGATGTGAGTGTGGCTGCCTCAGCATCTGGAGGAACAGGGGTCTGGGGAAGGAGACCCCAGAGTTTTCATTCCGAAAACTGATATGCCTGGAACTTTTGTCAGTTTGGCATGGCTGCTGAGATTAGTCATGAAGCAGTGGAGCTGAGCAGTTGGCACGGCAGCCGTGAGGTGTGGGTGTAGCTGCCACAACTTCAGCAGGGTGGGGCTTCGGCTGGACCTCCTCCCAAGGGTGCCCCAGATCTTTCAGCTGGAAGACCTGTGTACCCACAATTTTAGCAACTTCTCTTGCATCTCTTTGGAGATCAGTCATGAATCGACAAAGCTGGGCCGATGCACTTACAGGGCCATGCCTATGGAAATGTTTTAGACCATTTATATTGAGGAATTAGAATTTGCAATACTGTTAATCATGCTTTTCATGGATACATCATTCCAACACCTTACCATCACCAGAAGCCCACTTCCTCCACCAGAGTCCCAAGCAACCCTCCCAGCCCCTCCCCCACCCTGTAAGCTCCACTCCACAGACAAAATCTTCAGTTCTGAATACTTTGGGCCATATGTTGTACTCTTATTCTGCTTTCTTTTTATCTCATATTTGGAATAGATCTCTCTCTCTCTTTTTTTCAACTGCAGAAATGATGACACCTACACATATGAAAGTTATTCTCCTGAAATTTTACAAAATTTTTAAATCAATGTTAAGTTGATAAAATAAAATTTTTTCCAAAAACTCTTTTGTGTAGGTGTATGACTTAAAAAATTAATATTACAAATAGTTCTGTACTAATACACGTTAAGATTTACATGAAATAGATAAATTATACAAATGTAAATTTAGTAAAAGTGCAGCACTGTAGCACTGTCCTCCCATTGTTCATCAATTTGCCCGAGAGGGCACCAGTAATGCCTCATTGTGAGACTTATTGCTGTTTTTGGCATATCGAATATGCCTCGGGTAGCTTGCTGAGCTCTCCGAGAGGGATGGAGGAATTGAACCCTGGTGGGCCGCGTGTAAGACAAACGCCCTGCCTGCTGTGCTATTACTTCAGTCCAGTAAAAGTGAAGAGAGATAAAAAAAATTTTAAGGGGCTGTCCGGAATGATAGTATAGCAGGGAGGACGTGTTTGCCTTGCACACAGCCGACCAGGGTTCTGGTCCCATATGGTTCCCCAAGCATTGCCAGAAGTGATTCCTGAGTGCAGAGCCAGGAATAGACCCTGAGCATCGGTGAGTGTGGCCCAAGAAAAAAGAAAAAAAGAAAGAAAGAAAGAAAGAAAGAAAGAAAGAAAGAAAGAAAGAAAGAAAGAAAAAGAGGGAGGGAGGGAAGAAGGGAGGGAGGGAGGGAGGGAGGAAGGGAAGAAGGAAGGAAAAGAAAGAAAGAAAAGAAAGAAAGAAAGAAAGAAAGAAAGAAAGAAAGAAAGAAAGAAAGAAAGAAAGAAAGAAAGAAAGAAAGAAAGAAAGAAAGAAAGAAAGAAAGAAAGAAAGAAAGAAAGAGAAAGAAAAAAATCAAGGGGTGAATCTGAAGAGACCTACAAAGTATAAAGATATGTTTTATCCTAAGAGACTATTGGTGGGGACTGGAGTGATAGCACAGCGGGTAGGGCATTTGCCTTGCACACAGCAGACCCGGGTTCAAATCCCAGCATCCCATATGGTCCCCTGAGCACCGCCAGGGGTAATTTCTGAGTGCATGAGCCAGGAATGACCCCTGTGCATCGTCAAGTGTGACCCAAAAAGAAAAAAAAAATAAAGAGACTATTGGCTTCATGTTTGAAATAATAGATACTACTTAAGTGTCTGCATTAGTAAGTAAAGGGTTGTAATAAAAATCTTCATGGATGTAAAATAAAAACCCACCCAATCTGATATGTAATATTCAATATAAATGAAATGTTAATTCACTTGTAGCAGGAAAGGCATAAACAAACCTCCAGAGACTATTTCTCTTCCTCTTCAAGCTTAATCATGTACTTGCTTTAGCCAATAAAAAAAGAGGAGCTATTGTGTATCACTTTCAAATCTGACCTTGAAGAGTTTTTGTGTGCTTCCAATTTGCCCTCCACTGCTGTATAAAAGTTTGCCTTTGGTCCCAGGAAGGGATGCCACATGGAGAAACAAAGGAGAGAGTTGTGGAGCAGAGACAACCCCTAAGGCCCATAGCAATACACAGCCTAGATGAGAAAACCTCTTGTCAACACACACAATAAGCTAAATAATGCTTATTGATGATACTTGGTGGTTGTTATGACATAGATCTGGATTGCATATAATAACAATTATTTAAACCCAGCTGTTTAGTGAGAGTTAATCCTGGTAACACAATTCCCATTCCCCTTGTCATTAATGAACTTCAAATGAAGATGTCCTCATTTGCTGTCCTCACTTATTGTCCCCCAAAATACATAGGATAGGCTTGCCAAAAAGACTTCAAAGAAAAATTAATCCTCTCTCTCTCTCCCTCATTTTCTTCCTTACGCCTTTGTGGACAAGAAGCCACATTAGTGGAGGCTAAAAGTAATCCTTCAAAGACATCTAGGAGGTGGGCCCAAAGGAAAGCAGGAGCCATAGCACAGCGGTCCTTCGTCCCTCTTGGAGAGCCTGACAAGCTGCCGAGAGTATCCCGCCCACACAGCAGAGCCTGACAAGCTACCTGTGGCGTATTCGATATGCCAAAAACAGTAACAACAGGTCTCACAATGGAGACGTTACTGGTGCCCGCTCAGGCAAATCAATGAACAATGGGAAGACAGTGCTACAGTGCTACTAGAGTTAAGGCATTTGCCTTAAAGAGCAGCAGTTTAATCCTGAAAGCAGAATCAAGGGTAGTCTCTCAGCACCTCTGTGTACGGCACCAAAAATACCCTTTTTTAATAGCCTGAAAAAAAATACTGGAGTATGGGGTACACTGATCATAGAAAAATATAACCAAAAGCTTGATCAAACTGTCTATGAACCGATGCCTCCAGATTTTCACTCATATCATTCTTTACATGATGTATTCTTTGGGCCAATTTGAGTTAGGCTTATGCTTATTTTTTCTAAAATAATTTTTTTTACAGGAGTGGAGTTTAAGCCATACCCAGTGGTGTTCAGAAAATACTCCTGGCTCTGTGCTCAGTGGTTGCTCCCTATAGTGCTCAGGGGAAACATGTAGTACCAGAGATTGAATGGGCCAAGCAAAGCAAGCTGCCCCTATCTCTCCCACACTGAAAGAGGTTTTTTTTTAAGTTTTGTTTTGGTTTAGGGTTTGGGGGAATCACACCCAGCTGTGTTCATGCTTAGTACTCTTGGCTCCATACTCAGAATAACTCAGAATGAAGCTTAGGGGATCATATGCAGTGTCTGGGATCATACCAGGGTCAGCCACATACAAGCCAAGCTCCTTGCCTCTGTACAATCTCTCCAGCCTCAGAAAGGATTCTTAAAGTGGATTCACAAACCGTCATATGATCTGAATCAACTAGTAAGAATAGTCTGCGTGATCTGCAAAGCCTCTAGATGATCTGAAATCACATCCCTAAAGTTCCTGGTCCTTACTGAGTATCCCATAAGCCTCCCCTCAGACATTCTTGCAGAGGCAGCTTTCTGCGCCTTAGCTGTCTTGTTGCAGATGGTGTTTCATCAATGTGGTCATTATTAAACAAACAACATCTCACCTGTCTCTTGAAATTTTGTACTTTGCTATAGAAAAGAGAAGGTCCTGGTGAAGTCAATTTTTTCATATAAGAAAATGCTGTGCATCCATCAAAAGCAATTTTAGTCTTCAGCAGATATTGACCTAATAACTTTGTTCCAAGGACTGTAAAGACGATGATAAAAAGCTTTAGGGTAGACCCAACATGGCTTACTGGGTGGACAGAGACTAGACCCTGAGACTTCTGGATCATTTTCTCTTCCCTCACACTCTGTGCAGCCAAAGAAGATGTATCTGGACCCTCTCTAAAGCCTGGTACTAACCCAGCTACTTATGGACACAGGAGCAACATTTTACCCAGAGGCTGAACACATTCCTTTTTTAAAATTTTTTTAAAAATTTTATTGATTCACTGGAAAAAACCCGAATGCCCCAGAACGGATGACTGGTTGAGGAAACTTTGGTACATCTATACAATGGAATACTATGCAGCTGTTAGAAAAAAGGAGGTCAAGAATTTTGTAGTTAAGTGGATGGGCATGAAAAGTTTCATGCTGAGTGAAATGAGTCAGAAAGAGAGAGACAGACATAGAAAGATTGCACTCATCTATGGTATATAGAATAACAGAGTGGGAGACTAACACCCAAGAACTGTAGAAATAAGTACCAGGAGGTTGACTCCATGGCTTCGAGGCTGGCCTCACGTTCCGGGGAAAGGTCAACTCAGAGAAGCGATCACCAACTACATTGTAGTCAAAGGCCATGTGGGGGAAGGGAGTTGCGGGCTGAATGAGGGCTAGAGACTGAGCACAGCGGCCACTCAACACCTTTATTGCAAACCACAACAGCTAATTAGAGAGAGAGAACCGAAGGGAATGCCTTGCCACAGTGGCAGGGTGGGGTGGGGGGGAGATGGGATTGGGGAGGGTGGGAGGGATGCTGGGTTTACGGGTGGTAGAGAATGGGCACTGGTGAAGGGATGGGTTCCCGAACTTTGTACGAGGGAAGTATAAGCACAAAAGTGTATAAATCTGTAACTGTACCCTCACGGTGATTCTCTAATTAAAAATAAATAAATTTAAAAAAATTTATTGATTCACCGTGAGATAGTTACAAGCTTTCCTGTTTGGGTTACAATCACACAATGATCAAACACCCATCCCTCCACCAGTGCACATTCCCCACCACCAATATCCCAGGTATACCCCCCCCTTTCCCACCCTCCCCCTGCCTCCATGGCAGACAATATTCCCCATACTCTCTCTCTACCTTTGGGCATTATGGCTTGCAACACAGACACTGAGAGGTCATCATGCTTGGTCCATTGTCTACTTTTGGCACACATCTCCCATCCCGACTGAGAGACTGAACACATCCTTCGTATGCTAGGGATCCTGGTTCAGTTCCAATCACTGCAAGATGCCCTAGCATCTCCAATAGCAATCCCAACGACAAAAAATACATTTTGCCTAGAACCTTAATCATGAACCAGAATGTCCTACTTAAACCACTGCAGTAATTTTGCATACCCAGGTTTAAAAGCCTTAAAATTAATCCAACTATCTATTTATATAAGTTTGGCCATAATAGATATTTTACTCTTAAACGCTTGTGTGGTTAAATATTATGCTCTCTTTCCAAGTAATAAAGCTAAGCATCATGTGTGTTCTCAGAACAAATGGAGCATACTTGAGGATATGTGGAAATGTTAAGTATAGAGTACAAAAGAGTCAAGCTAATAAAATGTTACTCTAGCATGGTTTTAAGAATATGAGATTATGTTGATACGCACAAACTATATAGAAAATAAAACCAAAAATATATTCTAAGAATACTACTAAGGATTATCTCTGATTATAGAATAATGAACAATTTGTTTGCTCTGTGCCTTTAGTTTTATATTTAAGATACCACATTTCTACAATTAACTCCTATCCTGTAAACAGGAAAAAATTTCCCAAGATGGAAATTAGGCTAATGTCCTAGTTAAATTGAGTACAACTTAAAAGTGTTTATATTCTGTTTATTAATATTTATTTCCTCTTTCAATGACTTGGATGGTGAATGTACATTTATAGAAGGCTACTCAGTGTGCACGAAGTGAAGGCTGAGAACAAAGGAAAGGAATGTTTTGAGTAATTATATAAGTCACATTTCTATTCAGAACCGCCTCTCTTCATGTCCCATCTGAAATAGGGAAAGGGGAAGAAAAACCAGACAGCCAGAATGATGGACCGTGTGCATCATGCAGGACTCCTCAAAAGCCAGAGGGCAAGTGGGGGAAGGGGCAGAAAAACGAAGGGAAAGAGAAGGTTATGAAAGCAAGCTCTTTGGGGGCCAAGGCATGAACAAACTAACCCTCCCCTCTCAACTAGCAGGAAGCAGCTGAAATACCTTTAGCTCTCAGAACGATGAGAGTGAAATTAAATTAATTTAATTTTTTAAACCCACGTGATGCTGAGACACTTCCGGTCAGGCTGGAGGCTGTGTTGTGGGAATGCGGCGGGGAGGCCCCGACCTTGGGAGAAAAACACGGTTGGAACTTCAAACAGCCCAAGGGCAGAGAGCCTTTGAGACGGTAGGTCTGAGGAGACCTAGAACCTTTAAACGCAGAATCCAAGCCTGGAGTATGGCTTGACCCCCTGAGAAGACAGGACTTGCCACTAGAAAGGCTGTGCTAAGGATATCAAATAAGACCATTCATAGTCCAAACTCTCCCCCTTGGCGACCACCAAAGCCATAGAATTTGAAGGGCAGTTTGGGAAAACTGTCAGTAAACTAACTTGGAAGGGGAAAAGACCCACATTTTGCCATTCTGGGAACGTATCCCACATCTCTATCTCTACCTGAGAATCCTGTCTCTCTCTCTCTCTCTCTCTCTCTCTCTCTCTCTCTCTCTCTCTCTCTCTCTCTCTCTCTCTCTCTCTCTCTCTCCTCCACCCCACACATTTCTTTAAATAAAACTATTTTACTTCACTACTTCATATCCTCCTGAAATTCTTTTCTGTGAGGGAAAACAATTTTCCTGGAATACCTGGGTGGAGGTGGGAATAGACCTTCTTTTTCCCTGCAAAGAGCAATTCCTCACTCTCTCCTGAGTCCACTGCTCCCCAAGAATTCGAGTGGTGGGGACCAGTTGCCATGCAGACCAAGTGGGCTTCAGTGCAGCTTGAGAGCAGCCTCCCTGTTGGGTACTCGCAGCTGACTTGACTGGTCCTAACCCACACCACGCATTGCCTGGGTAACCAAGATGGGTCGAGATTAGCTATGGAAGGGAGCATTGTTTTCTTGAGACTAACTCTCTCCTTCCCACTTCAACTGGCAAAATAACCAGGTGACCTGCAACACTATCTGTGAGCTATCTGGGAACCCACCATTTTTCGTGGGAATCACATCTCCCATCAACAATCGCTGATTACTATTTAAAAGAAATTTTTAATAAAGATGCTAAAAAAGTGGGAGTAGGGGTAAGTCCTGGGACGGTGCTAGAGAGATCTTTTTGATACTCTGGTGGTGGATGTGATGTAATAGAATTGCAAATATGAAACAATAATGTCAGTACTATTTTTAACAATGATACCGTAATAAATACTGATTTTATTTTAAAATTTGGTAAATCTTCACTGTCTGTATCACTGTCATCCCGTTGCTCATCTATTTTGTTCGAGTGGGCACTAGTAACGTCTCCATTATGGAGACTTGTTGTTACTGTTTCTGGCATATCGAATATGCCACGGGTAGCTTGCCAGGCTTTCCGAGGGACAGAGGAATCAAACCTGGAATCAAACCTGGATTGGCCGCATGCAAGGCAAATGCCCTACCCGCTGTGCTATCGTTCCAGTGAAATTAATTTAATGAATTAAAGAAAAAGTTCTTTTTCTTATTCAAAAGTATACCTTTTATTTTTTTAATTCTCTTCTTTGAAAAAACTAAAAAGCAATAAAAGTATTTTTAAAATAGAAAGTCAAGTGTAAAACAACTTTAAGCAATCTTACAGTTCTCATTCCCAAATGATAACATACTAATTCATCTGAGACTATAATGCTGTATAAATTTATATAGTATAATATTACAACATTATATAAACTTCATCTCAAAATGATAGCACAATTGTTCTATTGGATTCCTAGAGGGAGCTGGAATAAAAAGAAAGAAATTGGAACTATTAAGGATAGCATGCCCTATTTGCAGAGAAAAGCTTATACATATTCCAAAACTGTAATTTTATTGTCAGAAACAAGGTTCACTTTGTTCTTGCACTTTTATAAGATTCTTGCAATTATGTCATTACACTTGATTTTCACGACTGTTCTATTGGGTTCTTAAGACAAATATTCTTCTTCCTTTTCTTCCTTCCTAGGAAAAAAATCAAACCTAAAGAGACAGGGTAGGAGTGAAGCCCTAGTCTTATATGGTCAAGGACTGTTCCTATTATGTTATTCAGATAGGCTTATTCAGCTAATGAGAGATAGGAAATATTTCAATTGCTCCTTTTTAAGATATCTGCTGAAGGAGAAAAAATGATTACGCTGGATAAAATTTTCCACTCAGGAAGCACCCATGAGAGTCCCACCACTCAGTGGATGTTCCAAAAATATAAGATGAGTGACATTCACTTGATCTTAATAAGGAACAGACTTCTTTAGAAAATTATAGCCTTTATATTAGATTTTTCATTACCCTTTCCTTTGCTTGAAACTTGCCTACATGCTACTGAAAGATTGTATCTTGAGGATAAGAAAAAAATTAAAAGTTTGTCTCAAATATCAAAGGACTTGAAGCCAAAGTCTCTTAAGGTAGTAATTTCTCTCTCCCTTTTTTAATCAACTCAGTAGAAATTAATTCAGACCACATTTTTCAAGGAAAACCAATCTGATCCAAAGAGTTCACGCGTAAAATGAAAAAGAGTAAAATTAGAAACCACACAATCATCCACAATTTTTCCTACTAGGAAAATTGCCATCATCAGGATGGGTTACTGCTAAAAAATAAGTTGAGTTGGGTTTGGTAAAGACTGAGGAGTCCTTCTCTCAACAGACATTGTCTGTGGCTAAGAGGTTTATGTCTGCATGACAAATAGTAAACACATCCATGGAAAGCGAAAGTTCAATAAACCACCCAGATAATTTCAAATACTGTGACTATTTGGCCTTGCAAGGACCAACCCCAGTAGCTGTATTAAATTTTTCACCTTTCTACTTTAAAAAGAAATGAAAAGTTACCCCCAATAAAAGATCTGGGAATTTTGGAATGTGGCATTCTGCACCCAACTGCGTATATAATAATCACTCCTTTGTCTTTCAGATGAGGGAAAAATTACTTCCTAGAAACCAAGATTTGTGTTTGTTTCAAATGATCCCACACATTCCCCATGGCGAATCCTCTGTGTATAGAATGTACACAGAATAGAATCTCCCTCTCTCTCCCTCTCACTCTCTCTCTCCCTCTCCCTCTCTTCCTCTACTCTCTCTCTCCCTCTCCCTCTCTCTCTCCCTCTCCCTCTCCCTCTCTTCCTCTACTCTCTCTCTCCCTCTCACTCTCTCTCTCCCTCTCCCTCTCTTCCTCTACTCTCTCTCTCCCTCTCCCTCTCTCTCTCCCTCTCCCTCTCCCTCTCTTCCTCTACTCTCTCTCTCCCTCTCACTCTCTCTCTCCCTCTCCCTCTCTCTCTCCCTCTCCCTCTCTCTCCTTCTCCCTCTCTCTCTTTCTCTCTCTCTCACTCTCACTCTCTCTCTCTGTCACACACACACATATTTTCCTTTTAGGCACTGTGGTCTGTCTGCAGTACTGTTACTGGCAAGGTATCATGCATATCACTTTACCTCCTTTCAGCACTATTTTTGTCCAGAGTGATCATTTCCAGCTATCATTGTTATAGTGGTCCCTTCTCTGTCCTAACCACACTCCCCTTGGTGGCAAGCTTCCTACCATGGACCAATCCTCCTGGGCCTTGTTTCTACTGTCTTTGAGTATCATTCACCTACTATGGGTTTCTTTTATATACATATATGAGTGTGATCATTCTATGTTTGCTCCTCTCCCTCTGATTTTCTGATTTCAGAAAATCATGGGCATGATAGTCTCCATGCCCATCTGTGCATAAACAAATTTCATGATTTCACTTTTCCTAAAAGCCGCATATTTTGCTCTCTTTCTGACCCAAATTTCTCATCTTTCTTTTTACAGCAGCAAGACTAAAACTAATGCAGTCTGTGTTTCAAGAAAGAGGCAAAATGAAGCAAGAATGGTCTAGAAAAGAAGAAATTATAATGCCATGAATAGCCACAAACATGCATAGAATACTAAGTCACAAGAGACATACACATACTCTCTGAGACATGTGTAAGATCTAGAAACTTTCAGTCTGTCATAGTCTAACACATGTTCTCTAAAAGTTAGTACTTCATATAAACATTGGAATACTTAAAATTAGATTCTTTGTTTGGAGCTACACCTGTACCAAAGATCAGAACTCCCTCATTGGCTAAGGGCTGGCCATTCAGAAGTCTCCAAGGGACTCAAGCAGCCTTTTCCACAGATGCTTATTCAAGCAAAAGTGGGAGAGTCTTAGTACGAAATATGCACTCTGTTTTGTTTGTTTGGGGGCCACACCTGGTGGTTGTCAGGGGTTACTATTGGCTATACACTCAGGAATCACTCCTGGCAGTGGTCGGGGGACCACATGGGATGCTGGAAATCAAACCCACTGTACTGTGGCTCCGGCCCTGAAACATGATCTCTTAAAATCTTTAATTTGTTGCTTTTAAATGTTTACTGCACTAGGCCATAAGCATGATTTGTGTGCTTTTGATCCACCTCCTATTATGAAGTTGGAATAGCCTCAGAGAACCACAGTGCTTGGCTCAAAAATGTAAAAAAGTAAAATAAAATAAAAGTTAAGTGTATGCAAAAGGTGAAAAATAAAAACAGTTCTCAGCATTGTTTTGGCCAACGATCTAAAGGGACCAGCATCCCAAACCTCGAGAGTGACCACTCTAAGCTCCTTGCGTAGGAACTACTTGATCCAAATCAGTGTTTATTTATATTTATTAGTATACTTACCAGTAGATTCCTGCTTTAGCTACATGCTAGTGTTATTTTTGCTAGTTTTATTTTCATAGTTTAATATTTGATATGATTTTGGTAGGTTAGTTTTGGAGTCTGGAAACGTTTGCACATAAATGCATGGAAATTGCTTTTTTACTTTAAATTGACTTTTTTTTTTTGCTTTTTGGGTCATACCTGGTGATGCACAAGGGTCACTTCTGGCTCTGCACTCAGGAATTAGTCCTGGCAGTGCCCAGGGGACCATATGGGATGCCGGGAATCGAACGCTGGTAAGCCGAGTGCAAGGCAAACACCCTACCCGCTGTGCTATCGCTCCAGCCCCCTCAACTGACTTTTGACTGAGCAAAATTTTATCACTTGCTAAATAAAATTTGAAAACTTATTGATCAGTAAATTATAATGAAAGTTAATTTTATGACGCAAAGAGGTCCATCAGTCAAAGTTCCATATTTTTTTCAATGAGATGAAATAAGTGATGAAAAGTCAGCCTTTAGCTTCATTGGCATCAGAACCAACCCCAGTGAGTGCCCTCTTCTCAGCCATGGCTTCTCCACCTTGCCCCATCACTTGGATTCTGTTGCTGGGGAAAGGAAATATATCCTACACTGAGTCAAAGAATGGATATTGACTGTCTTTAAAAAACAAGTTTAGGTATGACTTCCAGATTCCTCTGACTTTGGCTTTCTTATCTACCATCTTCCTAGAACTTCCCTGTAGCACTGTAGCACTGTCATCCCATTGTTCATCGATTTGCTCGAGCAGGCACCAGTAACATCTCCATTGTAGACTTGTTACTGTTTTTGGCATATCAAATATGCCATGGGTAGCTTGCCAAGCTCTGCCATGTGGGCGGGATACTCTCAATAGCTTGTTGGGCTCTCCAAGAGGGATGGAGGAATCGAACCCTGGTTGGCCACATGCAAGGCAAACGCCCTACCCGCTGTGCTAGGAATTTGAAATGCGAAGTTGGGGTTCAAGTGCAAACATTTATACTGGGGAGGGCTACCTTGACTTTTAAAGTGTCAGCCTTAGTCACCTTCTAATATGCTTTTATATTTATCTATTCAAAGAGAGGGTAAGTGGCCTCAGTTCTACCTCTTCAGGAAAGACCCCAACATTGCTCTTCTTTGCCTAGGAATTCTAGTCATGACACTAAGAAGCTGGACAGCTATTGGTGAATCCAAGGTATGTGCTAAAGTGGGAGGAAATACAGAGCTTTTCATTAGCAAGGCAATGTAAGGCACAAGTTCTTATTGGATACTTGCTTGGCTACTAACAGAGCGTCCCTGATCTTCGTTTGCTCTAGCTGCTTCTACTCAAGAGGAGGCATTACCAGAAACCCATCTTCGGAAATTCCAGGAAAAGAATGAATGTACTGCTGTCACTGTAGACAAATCATCCTTCAGACTGTATTGATGGGAAGAAATAAGACAAAGCAGAGTATACACAGTTTGTTTCTATGTAGATAATGATCAAAAATAAACAAGACTAACAAGTGCATTCGAGGCCGCACGACCTCTTCTAGCCTAGTTCTCCCTCTCAGAGAACCTGGCAAGGTGCCAAGAGCATCCTGCCCACATGGCAGAGCCTGGCAAGCTCTCTGTGCAGTATTTGGTATGCCAAATACAGTAACAATGATGGGTCTCATTCCCCTTGCCCTTAAAAGAGCCTCTAATGTGGCACCACTGGGAAGAACAAGTAAAGAGAGGCTGCTAAAATCTCAGTGCTAGGATGAATGGAGACATTACTGGCACCCCCTCGAGCAAATCAATGATCAACAGGATGACAGTGATACAGTGATACAGTGAGCAAGTGCTAGACATAGGAAAAGCAGTTCATGGTGAAGCAATTGAGTGAATGGTGAGTTATTGGAGGGTGAATTGAGTAAGAGATACAGGGAGTCTCCTGGGGCACTGAAAGCACCCTCTGTTTGATCTGAGTGTGACTATAAATGTGAATATGTATATATGAAAATTTTTTATTGAGCCATGGCTAGGAATCGTGAACTTTAGGTATCTTATTTTTCATTAAAAAAAAATTCTTGCTTTCCACATGAAACACATAATTTCTGAATAGTTCTGTGAATGAAGATTTATTTGTATTTAATATTTCTCATTTAAAACTTTGAAAATTCTTAAAATGAAAAATTTAGAAGTTACTTTAGTATTTAAAAAAAATTTTTTATTATGACACTGTGATTTGCCAACTTGTTCATAATACAGTTGTTTCAGGCACTAAATATTTAACACCAATCCCACAACCAGTGTGCCCTTCCCTTCATCAATGTCCCCAGTTTCCCATGCACCATTTCAACCTGCCCTCTGGCAGGAACAAATGAATCTACATCATATTGTTTGTTAAAACCAAAGCAAATGGATTATCAAAACTTAGATAAATAAGAGTCGATTTGTGAAAATTGTCATATCTCACAATGACATTCCTAATATCATTGCCTGAGGATTTACTGCCCTGGTTGGTACTAGTGGAGACTTCTGTGTTATTAGTAGGTTCACTGAGCTTAGTAATCTCTGCAATTTTCCAATCAGATTTGCTATGATCCTACTAGGATGACAGTACTATGAAATTTTCAGGTACCACACAGCTTCATATGTGGTCGCGCAATTCTGGAGCTATAAGTCTGAACAATTTGGTAGAGGCTATAGATCTGGACACTTTAATTTTGATGAGGTAAAAAAAAACACTTTTTTTTCTTATTTTGATGAGGTTAAACAAAAACATTCATTTTATTTTATTTATGGGGAAAGGGGAAGCGTGGTTGGGTCACACCCAGAGGTGCTCAGGGCTTGCTCCTGATTCTGCACTCAGGGATCACTCCAGGCAGGACTTTCGGGTCTGCAGTGAACCCAGGTCAGCAGCACGGAAGGCAATAACCGCCTTACCAGTTATATTAGCTCCAAGTCCCTAAAAATGATCTCTTTAAAGTCATGCATAACTACAGTACATTCTCAACTTAAATGTTCTTTCTAATTATCAATCAGAAGGCCATATGGATCAGGGATGGAGAGATATTCCAGGAGTTCCCGCACTTGTCTTGCGCACAGCTAACTGCTTTGATCCCAGCACCACTTATAGTCCTCCAAGCAGCACCAGGAGTGATCCCTGTGCACAAAGCCAGGAGTTAGCCCTGAACACCACCAGAGCGAGTCCCCTTCTAACAACAACCGAAGGACAAATATATTATCCACTTGCTCTAAAAGGGGCTTTTTCAATTAGCAGAAAAGCAAGACCGAGACTTTCGGCAGTTGAGGGGCGAGGTGACCAGTGACTTCCTGGCAGTGCTTTCATGCTGACTGTGGTTCAACGTGAGCGCCCTGGGCTGTGGTGTTACTCAGGCCCTCCAGAGCTCAGGGGCTATAACCAGTAATGCTGAGGGGATTGTGTGGTGCCAGAAATTTAATGCAAAATAGTGAACCGCATACAAGGCTTGTGCAGTTGAGTCAAATCCTCCCAGTACTATCCTCCCAGCCCCAAGAATTAGACATTTTAAACAATGTTCATTTTAATTCTTTTCTACTTTTATTTATACCAAGTGAGGGGTTTTTTACAGTGTTTTCTGTGCTGCACAAGTTTTACCTCTTGCACTCTTTCTATATGAAGTGAAACCAAGGGGTATATTCTATATAAAATGAAACAAAAGAGGTTTCAGAGGGGTGACTGTAGCATACACAGTGATTTTTTTTTTAATTCCCTTGTTGAAGAGTTTAGAGGAAGGAGATGTTTGTAAAATATGCCTTTACTCATATTGGAAGAGATGAAAACCCAGTGTTTTAATTTTTAAAAACGAAAAGAGTTATTTCTGAGAGCATGTGTTTTTCATAGCATACTTGATACCAATGAGTCTAAGGTTTCTATTAAACAGAAAAACAAATTACAAGTCTGGCAACCACAAAGATGAAAGGGGGAGAGGTCTCCATAAGTGAAGGGGAGGGAACCAATAGTCAAGTGATGACAAAATCCCGGAGGCATATTGACAGCATTGTTAAAAGCTCCTAATTATATATAATGATAGCTAACGGGTGGGGATTGGGGGTCCCAGAATCCATGGATGCCTGAGTGTTGACCAAGAAGGGGGAAAAGAAATGAGGGAGGGTGTCTCCTCCGAAGAATAGCTAAGTTAGACAGAAACAGCTAAAACCCAGGAGCCTTCAGGGTGAAGCAGCTTCTATTCTAATCAACTAGCGGGATAAGCCCAGCCCTCACTTGCAGCCACAACTCAGGCTACTTTACCAGTCTGTGGGGAATAAATTTAGCACCCCAACAGTAGCTCTGCATCCAAATTCCAGAGACACCAGTTCAGGTCAGGACTCTTGTCTCTAAACAGGTGGAACTTTGCTTGTCAAAGGCAATTTTAAAATGGTATTGAGTATCAGTGGTAACTCAGCAAAATCCCTGTTCCTTAAGGAAATGTAATATTGACCAGGAAATTGAGAGCTAAAAAAAAAAAAAAAAAAAAAAAAAAGTAGGTCTGCTGGAAGGGTATGGATGTTTCAGGAGGCTGAGCTTTGAACAGAGACATTTAATGCATAATGCAACATGGATAAGTAAAGATTATTAAAGTTGATCAGAAACTCACAGAAATATGCCAAACATCACATTCCATCATCGTATGGTTGTCTGCCTTTCTAGGTAAAATTTGTAAATGCCACAGTGGGTCGCTTGGCAAAATAAATTCTAGAGTCCATGGGGAGAACTTGAGAAGACTGTGTTCTTTGGCTGAATAAAAAGTCCTTCCCTTCAGGGAAAACAACAGAATGTCAAGAAGAAAGAGGTCCAGATCCCTCTTTTTTTTCTTATTTATTTTTCATTTATTTATTTTAAAGATTTCATTATTGAATCACTGTGAGATAGACCCTTACAAAACTTTTCACGGTTAGGTTTCAGTCATACAGCATTCCAACACTCATCCCTCCACCAGTGTATATTTCTCAGCACCAGTGTCCCTAGATTCCCTCCCATAATACTCCCCCCAGCCTGCCTCAACTGCAGGCACTTTTCTTCCTCTCTCTCTCACTCTCACTCTCTCTCTCTCTCTCTCTCTCTCTCCTTCTCTCTGTCTCTCATCTCCCTATCTCAGATCCAGATCCTTATTCAGCATTGTCCAGTGATTCCCACCATAAATGTGACCCTATATAAAAATTAAATCAAGAGAAAAAAATATCCCCTCAACTCCTCTCAAGAGCTAAGCATTCCTCTGTGTGGAAGAAATACTCAATAGTTCAAGTGCTGATTATGTACTTCCCTCCGGGAGTCACACAAGACAACTGTTGATTTGTTTTGCCAATATCTAACTTTAAGAGCTATTAAAATATTGATCATTATGATAACATCAGTTTACACAACTATAAGAGGTATGATTTCAGGGCTCTTTAATATAAAAATAGTTTTGTTCATTAGAGGGAAAAATCATTATATGTTGCTATGTTTTTAGGAGAAGTATGTTTTTAATTAAAAATAAAATGGTAGTTGTTTCTATCAAAATAGGTGTTTTTGTATCTAAATTGGACAGATTCCTACACAGAATCCTACAAACTCCCAACACAGAAACCTCAATTTAGCTCCACCAGTTATGAGCCACCAGAGGAGAGATAGTCCCCGCCCAACACCGGCACCCCAACACCCAGCCAGAAATAGCCCCCGAGACATGTGGGTGTGTCCTCCAGAGAAGTAGAATAAAATGAAATTATTAATAAATAACTAAAAGCATTCCATTAAAAGACAGCCTAAAATTCAGGATTCACACACTGAACTCTGGAGGTAACCAGGGTCAAAGCAATGTGCTTTCACCTAAATTCGGCGTTAACTGAACGGAATCAAGGGTGCAGCACCTTATAGGGGCTGGAGCAATAATAGCACAGCAGTTAGGCCGTTTGCTTTGCACGCGGCCGACTCGGGTTCGATTCCCAGCATCCCATATGGTCCCCTGAGCACCGCCAGGAGTAATTCCTGAGTGCAGAGCCAGGAATAACCCCTGTGCATCGCCAGGTGTGACCCAAAAAGAAATAAATAAAAATTAAGAGTGCAGCGCCTTGGGGCCGGAGCAATAGTGCAGCGAGTAGGGCGTTTGCCTTGCCCACAGCACCCTGGCTGGATCCTCAGCCTCCCATATGGTCCCCCGAGCACCACCAGGAGTAAACCCCTCAGCATTGCCAGTGTGGCCCCAAAACAAAAAGAATGAAGCGCCTTATCAGTGGAACCAAAGGACTGCTAAAACATCAATCTGGGGTGATAGTGTAGCCCCATGGGTGAAAGCCTGGCAGGAGCCCAATCAGGATTCTGTCCCCAGCATCCCTTATGAGCCCCCAGCCACCCCGCCCCCAGCCACGCAGCAGTAATTCCTGAGCACAGAGCCGGGAGTCACCCCCTAAGCATCAACCAGGGTTCAATCCCCAACATCCTTTAGGAGCAACCCCGGGCCCCGCCCCCAGCCACGCAGCAGTAATTCCTGAGCACAGAGCCGGGAGTCACCCCCTAAGCATCAACCAGGGTTCAATCCCCAACATCCTTTAGGAGCAACCCCGGGCCCCGCCCCCAGCAACGCAGCAGTAATTCCTGAGCACAGAGCGGTGCCAGCGTGTGGCCCAAACAATCAAAAATAAAACCAGACAGCGACCTGCCCTGGGCTGACCATGACCCTGCTAATAGGGCTTCTGAGAACTGGTCCCCACCCAGGGGCTCTCTCATTTCCCCCCCCCCATCATCCCCACCCCCTTTTCCCAAGTCGCCACGCCCCTCTCTCAAAACCATCTCTGCCGCCTGCGGGGGCACCGACCAGGTCTCTTCTTGTCGTTGGAAAGTGAAGAATCTGGCGTGGTGATTTTCTTCTTTCCATGGCCTATTCCCAGCTTGCCGCTTGCCAGCTTGCAGGGAGGATCAAGTGAATGTTTTTCAGTGTGCGCTGAAGGCGATACCCCTGCTGCCCGCGGCTCAGGGCAATCCGGGCACTGCAGGGCTGGCCGCGGAGGGTGGCGTTGGCCCAGCGGCCTGGCGGGATGCGCAGGTAGTGCCCGGTTTGAGCCTCTTGAAAACGGGAAAGGGACAGAGGTCACCCCTCACCTCCGAAGCTCAGCCTAGAGGGACGGAATTTCCTCTGCTCAAGTGAGGCGGAGATCAAAAGAGCCTGTGTTGAGTTTCTTGATTCTTGGAGCTCCTGAGGAAGAATAATCTCTGTCCTGAAGAGACAATGACCGACCTTCGCCCCTTCCCCCCTCCCCAGGTAATGCATCCCTGGTGCCCACAGAGGGATGCCTGAAACAAAGGAGTGCCCTGGCATTCTGACTAGTGATTCAAAGGCTAAGCTAGTATTCCATTGAGGAGATGAAGAGAAAAGGAAGTAATTGGGGAGGAGGAGTCAGAGGCCTCCTTAGAGGAGGATGTGGGAGAGTGGGCTCGCTCTTTATCCCGAACACAGACTCAACCACACTGAAAACATGACACCTAAACTACAGCCTCAGAACTTTGAAATGTGTCTGATGAGGGTGTGTGGTCAGGGGGCAGCACGGAACGCTGGTAGGGGGAAGCTTACCCTGGGGGTGGGGATGCTGTCAAAATATTGTGTGCCTAAAACCCAACTATCAGCATCTTTGTAAATCATAGTTCTTTCCTTAAATGCACATTTTTTTAGAAGAAGGGCAAGGCCTTCTTCATTAGGGCCTGACAAAGGCCAGTCTCACTCACCCGGAACTGCAATATCGGCTGAAAAGCCAGGCAGGAAAGGAAGAAATGACACGAAAGTTCGTGATCCTGCAGGAATGGATTATTCTGGAATCATCTGCATGGGACAACCCATCCCAGGAAAACAGGAGCCACCGGAGAGGGCCACGGAGACCCAGAGAGGTGAATCTCCTCGGCCCTGGAGAACACCGTGATTTCAGAGGAATGATCAGCTCAGCACAGGAAAGCTGGGGTGTGCCCTTGCCCAGTGATGCCGGGGCAGGAAAGGAATTTGAGAGTCGAGTTTGGCTGTATTCTGTTGTTCTGACCCAAATATTCACAGCGCAAACTACAGGGGGTTACAAGTTTCGGAGAAACTTTAGAATGCTATGGTTTTAAATAAGATTTAGAACAACTTACTAAGTCGAAGTCTTGGGGGGTGGGGGGAAAAAGCAGGAGGGAGAATTTTGACTCATTTGAAATTATGCTGGAAAAATTCATTTTAAATGACAAGGGTTCATAAGCCTTTTTTTTTATTTTTTTCAAAACACAGCAGTTTCCAAGGTTTACAATTTTGTGGGTCTCTAACGGCGGAGACCCTACAAAGGCAAATCCAGCTCTGCCAGTGTTCTCGTTTAGAATGTGCTTGGAATTTGCTTGAGGTTAGGGATATTTCCATAACGTAAGTCTACACCTTCGCTGTTTTCCAACATCTGAATATCACTGTTAATGCAACTGCTTCTCTTCTATTTTGCTGTGGCCTTTCTCAGCTTCCCACAATTGGGGTAGGGTTTCATATCCACAGGAATGGAAATAATAACCAATCGCTCACTTTCCTCTTCTGTGGCTTATGTTTGTGTTTTTGCTCCTGCTTCCTTGAGCTTCCTCCGTGCCCCTCCTTCTCCAACCACTTACCCCTTCGAGCAGTGCTCTGCCCCACATTTTTTTGCTGAAAGTAAAGTTGTAGAAAGAGGAAGACAGAGAAAATATAATAAAGGTTTATGATCAGAAAGGGGCTACCCATAGAGCACAGAACTTGGAGTTATAAAGCCCGGCTGTAATGCTGGCCTCCTCTCCCCCAAGCCCCGCACAAAAGTTTTCCATGGATCCCTAAAAATCTATATAAGGTACAAAGTCCTTCATCTTGGAGTTCAGACTTCTCCCCAGTCTGACTCTGGCCACATAAGGCCTCTACCATAGTTTCTACTTAAATTCTCTTTTCCAGGCCAATTGGGAAATTGCTCTGAATGTTCATTCCTGCTCTCTATGCTTTTGCTCAAGCGCTTTGCTTCACTTGACATCAGTGCTGGCCAACCCTGCAAAACTCCTGCCTATGTGGGTCCTTCCCGTACAAGAGTCAGCTCAAACCCCAGTAAAAACTAGACCATATGTGATTGGAGATAGTAAGGGGTTAAGGTGCTTTCACTGGGTCACTCCTGGCAGGGTCGGGGACCACATGGGGTGCCAGGGATCAAATGCTGGTTGACTGGATATAAGGCAAGTGTCCTACCCACTCTACTATCTCTCTCTCTTTTTTTTGTTTGTTTGCTTTACTCTACTATCTCTTGACTTCCGGACAGGGCTTTTCTGACCTAGACAAAGGGTGATGCTGATGTGGGTCTCTGGGCACTGTCCATCAGCTTTTTGCTTGAAAGGGCATCCCCATGGAGTCCACAGGACTCCTAGACATCACTAGGAATGAGCCCTGAGCCCAGAACCAGGAGTAAGCCCTGAGCACCTCCACATGTGGCCCATAAATGCAAAAACAAAATCCTAAGCTGTATTAAGTAAAATTTTCTTTCCACGGAAGTTGCCCTAAGAGATCTTTAAGGTGTGAGCCTGGGGCCTGGAGCTATGGCTTAGAGGGGAAAGTACCCAGCCTGCAGGAAAGGTGTGGTCCCAACAGTGTTGTCGCTGTGATTCGAGGTGCCCCAACGAGTAGGCAAGCCCCACATACACATCCAACCAAACAGGGGAACCCCTTCACACACAACAACAATGACAACAACAAAGGGAAGGGGAATCATAAATACACGCGCGCACATGCACACACACATACACACACACACACACGTACATACATACACTTTTAAAGAGAAAAAGATCTTTAAGTCAAACATTAAGAAGAACCCAAAATATCATCTTGAAGGTGAAAGAGAGAAGTCAAATTTCTATGCAGAAAGAATGAGAGTGTTGCGTGTTTGGGGTTGTTTTCTTGGTTGTTGTTGTTGTTGTTGTTTTCTGGTAGAGGGGTTATTTGCTTTTTTTTGGACCACATCCAGTGATGCTCAGGTGTGGTGCTCAGGTTACTCCCATCCTGCACTCAGGGGTCATTCCTGGTGAGTTTGGGGGACTATGTGAGATGCCTGGGATACAACCCGGTCAGTTGCACGCAAAGCAAGCACCCTATCCACTGTACTCTCATTGTCATCCCTCTCATCCCCAGACAGAACATTGAACAAAATAAAGAATAAACCTGCCAGAAATGCTATTTAAAGGAGTTCAAAGTGTCCTAAAAAGCCACAGGTGGTCCCACATGATTTTATTGAAGAGAGCCTTCTCACTGATGGACCCATGCCTTTTCATCCACCTGACAGACTATCTCCTGCCAGGAGAAGAGTCTAGAATATGACAATCTCACTGCACTCCTTCCTTTGCTCGGGTTCCACAATCACCAAGGATCATCGAGCCACATTGGGATTTCTGTGAAGTTTTCCTTACACACAGGTCTCAGTAGAAAGCATGATGATCTCCACCCGGGACCGCCTAACACAGCGGTCATCAGTGTCATACTCTGGTGAGTTCATTTTGCAGAAACTATTGCTGGGAACCACTTTGGTGCACACTGACCAAATGGAGTTTGTGAACCTCACAAGCAAATAGTCAGAGTATAAATATGATGACTCTGGGAGGCAGCACCCACTGAAATTCTGGTGTGGGAAGCCCACCCAAACTCTTGGAACATCACCCTACCAACCCTACACGTGCCACACATTTTCACCTTGCAGTCAGATTTGGGTGTGTATGAAAACCCATAGCACCTCCCTAGAGAGTAAAGAAGTTGGTAATGAAGAACTAAAATTGCAAAAAGATAGCATAAGGTTTTCATTGACATAACAACTGTTCCGATCTCTAAGGGCTTAGGAATGTCAGAGGAAAGATGGAAATAATCAAAGTTGAGAAAGGTAGCATAGTGTTATGAGCGAAATTTTGTCCCTACCTCTCAAATTCACATGTTGAAGTCCTAACCCCTGGTACTTTAGCATGGGATTGTATTTTGACATAGCGTCATTAAATAGAGTATTAAATGAACCTGTTGGAATGTGTCCTAGTCCTAAATCACTTGAATCCATGAAAGGTTTGGACACAAAGGGATACAAAAGAAAGATAAAGTGAAAATTTATAGAGAAGATAGCCATCCAGCTAAGGAAAGAACCCTCAGAAGGAGCCTCTCAAAATCTAAATCTTGGACCTTTCGCATCCAGAACCAGAGAGATTCCATTGTTTCCACAATTCCATCTGCATGTGGTGTCAGTCAGAGCCATCCTAGCAAGTCGTCCTTATGCAAGCTGGGAGGACGGGTTTCCTCGAAAGCTGGAACTCAAGAACTCACCTTCCACTCTTGCTGGTGTTTCTGAAGGAATAGGACAAGGGCTGGCCCAGAGGGCAAACAGGAAGGAGCCTGCCTCTCCACTTCCTTTTCCTGCATCCAAGTTCACTTTTGTGCCTCTTATTGGTGGAAGTTAACAAGGATCCAATAAGCTAAGGTTAGAAGTAATTTATGGGAGTTCCAGGGACAGCACTGTAGCAGAAGGATGTTTTGGAACTAAAGCAGGACATTGTATTGTCTATATAAATATTCATCTATTGTCTTCTCCCGTTAAGAACACCAACACTAGGGATAATTTTCACCATTGTCTAGACTAGTCTTTGACAAGCAACAACAACAAAAATCTTGTCAAGTCATTTTAGTATCTATCGTCACCCGAAACGAGGTTAAAATTGAAAGCAATTGTGAAATCCATCCTGCAAAGTCCATTGACACATCTCCCTCCACATAGTGCTCCCCATCCATCCTCCCACCTCCATTCTCTGAGCATGACCACGACTTTCCTTCAGCCTCTGTCACCTTTCAGGAACATCCTTCATATGACTGTCGCAGTACTCCTTCCGCTTTCATTCTTAGTGTCCTGTAATCTACCTTCCACACAGAAACAGGGTGTTCTTTTAAAATGTATATATATATACATAAGGACCGTGCAATAGAACAGCAAGTAGGGCATTTGTCTTGTATGTAGGCTACCCAGGTTCAATCTCCAGTACCCCATAGGGTTCCCCAAGCCCTGCCAGGAGTGATCCCTGAACGCAAAGCCAGGAGCAAGCCCTGAGCACTGCCAGGTGTCGCCCCAAAAGAACAACTAAAAGAAACTAAAATATGCATATATGTTTTTGCAACACAGTTCCTTAAACTCTTCACAGTGCCTTCTCACTACCTGAAACTTGGTCTCGTGAGTTGCTACTTCCTCACTGCCAAAGCTTGCTACAGTTCCAGGAAAGCACTTAGAATTCACAAAGCACGCTCTGGTTTTCATCTGGTTGTTCCCTTCTCTGCCCAGGATAATTTTCTCATCTGAATCTGTGTTAAGTGGCTCCACATGATTCAATTTAAATGGCACCTTCTCCAGGAAGTCTTCTTTGACTTCTCCAGTACAAATGCATTAATATATGTAATAAGTTTACAGTAGTTTACAGTATTACCCGCTATGCACATTTAAACATATGTAGAATTTCATTACTACAATTTACCTCTGTGTTTGTGGGGTGCCTTGCCTTTTATTAGAATGTTGTTGCTGCAATTTCTCTCTATTGTCTGTTTGTTTCCTATCAAGCTTTCTTCTTTCACATGCAAAAATTTTTAAGCCCAAATACCTAGTACAACACCTGGTACACTCTAGCCACTGAAATTATGGATAAAAAAAGAAAGAAGAGACGGAGGGGGAGAGAGGGTTGAAAAGGAAGGAAGGGAAGAGAAGGGAGGGGTGGATGAAGAAGGAGAGGACAGGGCAGCACAGGAGATAAAGAAAAAGGAGGGGAGTGGGGAGAGAAGTTAGAGGGGAGGGGGGAGGAAAGGAAGGGATGGGAGAAAAGTACAGGAGAGAAAAGGAAAGGAGGGAAGAGAAGAGGAGGAGAGAAGTGTGGAGAGGAGAGGGGAGAGATTGGGGAGAGAGGAGGGGAGGAAAGGAGAGGAAAGGGGAGATGACGGGAGGGGCAGAAGAGAAGGAAGGGAAGGGAAGGAAAGAAGAATGGATGGGTGGATGGATGGATGGATGGATGGATGGATGGATGGATGGATGGATGGATGGATGGATGGGTGGATGGGTGGATGGATGGGTGGATGGTGGATGAACAGATGATACCCTAAATGGACTTCCAAATGAGGTTAGAAGCTAAGAAAAGGGCTTTGCATCCTCTCAAAATAAGCAGAATAATTTCTGTGGTGATGTTTCTTTAATGCAATGGTAATTGGATGATTTTTTTTCACTTTTCTCTTTTTATATCTTGGCATCATTTGATTTGCTCATTGCAGATATGTGATTTTTCTTTTTTAAATAAGCCTGAAAATAAATATGGTACATAGCTCATTCTAAGGGTGGAAAGATCGATGGTTCTTAATCTCTTCTTTGTACATTTTGTGGTTTTAAAAAATTCCAGTTCCCATCTCCTCATCCCAAATCTTTTTTAAACAAATCCAAAAATTGTGTGTTTTTAAATAGTATTGGTTAGGTAGTAGACTCTAGAGTCTGTTTGTCTGGGTTCAAAATCAGTCCGTGTAAATCATTAACTGTGGTTCCTTAGTCAAGTTACTTAACCTCTCAAAATCTTCAGTGTCCTCATAAATAAAACAGATTTGTCTTTCCAATAGTATTGTTATGGTAAGTGTTTGGCACAGGGTAAGGTAGTTATTATTATTCACTAGCATATGGTATGTTGAATCTTGAATGCATGTGTTGAACCGTGCTGAGATTTGTTCTTTTTCTCCCAAGGACATAGTGCATTTTTCACAGTGCTTGCTCCAAGCTTCCTTTGGAATTTAGCCGTGGTTTTGCTTTATCTTCATGAAGACATTGGTAATCTCTTAGACCGGAAGCATGTTGGCTGCCAACTAGTTAAGGAGTGATTCTCCCTCTCTGAAGGGCCAAAAGGGAGGCTGTAATGCAGGAAGAAAAGAAAGATGTTCACTTCTTCTCTAAGAAAACAAACTTGCTGATGCTGCGCTGAATATAGGCAGGATAATGTGCCACTGTAATTCAAAAAGCTTCTTTCTTTTTGCATTGAAAATAAAAGACATTATGTCTGCAAATTCTTCTATCTAGCTCTCCACATTTCCTAAGTTCTCTATAATGAGCATGTCTTTTTGGTTCAATAAAAAACTTTTTTAAAAAGCACAATACAGTAGTTGTTTCCAATTCTCATGGTTACAGGATGAGTCAATCTGATTAATGTCAGAATTTTTTTTCAGAGACTTTTTTTCATGCTCCTTGTAGACAAAGCATGAGTTTCAGAGATAGAAAATTCTAAGTCCTCATCAAAGCACCAAGAGTCCCTTGCTGTGTAACCTTCGTGATTCCATTAGCCTCCCTGTGTCTTAGGTTCCTTGTATAGATGGATACTCAGGGATCTTGAAAATGTGATTAGTGTTCACTGTTCTCACTAAAGACAGGTTGAGAATTGATTCAGAGTCGTAATACATAAAGAAAAACTGTTTTCATTTGTTTTGATGGTGTGGAAAAAAATGGTTCATCCTTTGAATATATGACAAACATCAGCGTTTCGGCAGGCCCAAACCTCACAATTTGTGACCCATTTTGGTCAACAGAAAAAAGTTCAGAAACATATCTGGTTTCCTTTACCCATTCACAAAATATACAATAAGAGGAGATATGCCAACAATTGCCTTCCCCATATCCCTTCTTAGATAATCTAATGTATGTCCATAGCCCTGGCATCACTCTTCTTCATAACCCTGTCACTCTGTGGTCACGGCTGACTGGAATGCAGTGAGCAGTGACTCATGAGGAGGTAAGCTAATTCCATTCTGTCTTCTGTGGCTTGACAACTGAGTCAAGGATCGCTTAAACTTGGGTTAGCTACCACGTTGGGCCATGCAGAACCTGACTTGAAGCCGGGGAAAGGGAGGATATGTGGAGAGCTCATTAGAGAGGAAAGAACTTGCCACCAAGGAGAGAAACCGGAAGTATGACAGAGGAGAGGAAATAGCTAGAACTCCATGTTTGGGGTCCCAACCGTGTGCAACATAGAAAATAATGGATAGGATTTCTGTTTTAGTAATGTGAATGATTTAATGACAAAATGATTTGTAACTTGGCCTTCCTGGAGAGTAAGTAGGTACCTACTCCACTGAATAATGCAGGGGCCCAGGTTCTTTCAATCTTGTGTTTTCATCATCCACCAGTGTGTTTTTCTCATTATTTTTCTTCAAGTAAATTCATCATCACTTTATCTGCATTTTTACTGAAAGGAAAGAGGAAGTAAACAGCTATCCACTTCCTCTTTAGGACATGACCCAGAAGCCACTAGCATCCTAGGCCAGATCTTAATCATTTACCCACAGTTAACTGCTACAACACTTAAATATGTGCTCATTGACTAACCAGTCACATGTACTTCTTAAAACTTAATTATTATGAAAGAGTATACATTGAGGGGCAGTCTATCAGAGATAAGAAATAGAGCTGACATAACTAAAATCAGATCTTCTTATTCATAACTCACAGAGAATCAGAAAGGAGAAGTTGCTTGCTGTAAGTTACAAAAGCCTTTGCCCAAAGCCATTTCAGAGGTTAATAGAAAGTTGGATGTGATTTCCTTTTGCCTTGGAATTAGCAAAAGGAGTTGGCATTTGCTAAAGGCAAAAGTAGAGCCGAACATTAATTGTGTCAAACACCCCCACAAAACCAATACTACATACCTTCAACCCTTCCCCCCAACATCCCAAAGCCTGAGTTGGTTGGAGAGGTAAGAGGAAGTTGTTGAGTAATTGCCTTGTGGGGAATGTAATTTTCTGTGGTGAAAAATCATTCCTTTCCCATTGAGGGAAAGGATGTGTCCCTTAAAGCGAAGTGAGCAAGATCAAGAAAAGTACTCCTCAAGTGTGGTGCAGTTTCTCATCTAAAGACAATTCTGTGTCCCAGATAGAATGAACTGAAATCCTGGTTTTGACTGGAACTAAGGAGTTTCCTGGGTGTTTTTGCTTCCTAATACTCTTAATGATTAACATTGTGTACAGTAGCTTAACAGTGAAAATGCATTCTGATATAATTCTGGAGATCAGAAGTCTCCTTAAACTAAACTCACGGGATATGTTTTTTCTAGAGGGTCTTGGAAAAAGTGCATTTCTTGCCTGTCCAGGTTCTAGAGACTGCATTTGCTTGAGTCATGATCTCTTCCGTCTCCAAAGCCAGCCATGGCTTTGGTCTGACCTCTGACCTCTGCTCTTAGCCCTTCTCTGACTCTGGCACATCTGCCGCCATTTCTCCTTTAAGGACATGTGATTACTGTGGGCACCCTCCCCCGACCCCATCCCCGGCCTCCTGCCACCTCAAATCTGTCAGGAAGTCTTCCTATGTTAAGACACATAACTTGTCAGTTCTGAAAAGTCCCTTTTGCTATGTAAAGCAACATATCCACAGGTTTGGGGGATTTATATTTTGAGAGCTTTGGAGAAACAATATTTTGATATTGTACCAGGATGTGGGATTTTTAGCCCTACCCTCAGGGTAGCAGGTGATTATCATCAGGAGATATTGGGCAACATTTGGGCATGTTTTTGGAACAACTGTCATCTAGTGAATGAAGCAAGGGAAACTGTTAAATATCTTCTAATACATAGGACCATTTCTCACAACAAAGAATTAAGCATCCCAAAATTGTCATAAATGTCAAGGTTAAAAAATTGTGCATTACTATATCATTGAGTTATACTTTAAAGGTTTTACATCTATGCTCCAGAAGAATATTGTTCTATTGTTTCTCTGTTTTTGTAACAGGTTTTGTTTTTAGTGGCAGGTAATGCTGGTCTCATTAATGTAATAGAAGTGTTCTATTGTATTTTCTACAAAAACAGAAGTTGTACAGTTTCTCCTTTAAATGTTTTAGAACATTTTCAGAGAGTTCATTTACATCAAGATTTCTGTTGGGGGGATTTAAACTATGAATTTAATTTATTTTATTAAGTTTATATCTTTATTTGTGATTCATTGAGCACTAATATGTTATGTTAATACTATTGAAATATTTTTATTTCCCATTTAAAAAATAAAATTGTGCATTAGAGGTACCAATAAAATTCAAAAATGGTGAAACTGGCAGTGACACCCACATCTCACAGCCACCACCATGTAAGAGACCAGCTTCACAGCTTTCAGACTAATCTCTGAAGAGATGCAAGCCAGGTCAATGAGACTCATGAGTACACTGGTCGTCAGGCTGAAAAGTCACAAGTACCCTCAGGAGGTGGGTGGGCCACCCCATCAACTGCACCCACACCTCACAACCACCACCACACATATGGCCCAGCTTCACTGCTAAATAACTTATCTCTGCAGAAATACGAAGGCCACAAAACTCCCAGGTTCATAGATCTTGGATCTCCTGAAATGTGCGACCATAGCCAAATTCCACAATACTGACCGCACATTAGGAGCACAGCTAAACTGATGGGAAAGTAATACAGAAACCAACTAAGCTCATTATGCAAAAACAATAACTTGGATCAACTAGGAACAAACAACTCAGTAAATTTCAGACAATAACCTTAATAACGCCATGTAGTAATTTTTATAAATTTTCTTTTACTAGACTTTTTTTTTTATAATTCCACTTACCATCTCATTGTAATGAGCAACATAGAATAAATTATTTTGTGTCTGCTAAGGGGGTAGTCTTGGGAGGTGGGTGAGAATCTGGGGACAATGGTGAAGGGAAAGTCACAACTGGTCGTGAGTTTGGTATTAGAACATTGGATGCCCAAAACAACTGTGCGATGAACAACTTTGCAAACCATGGTGTTTAAATAAAGTTTTTTTAAAAATGGCAAAATTGATTATTTTCTTTCTGTTCTCCAAACAGGAGAAAAGGAGGCAAATGCCTGACTTCTGAGGTTGAACTATCGATCTCCTCAGCTACAAAGACAGTCATATGGATAAATTTTTGTTACAGAGTGCTTCATGAATAAGGTAAGGCTAGACCTCATCTTAAATGCCCTGGCTTAATTTTCCCCTGTTTCTATCTGCTTCCTTTCTTCCTTCACAATTGTTTTTGGATCTCACCTGGTGATTATCAGGGGTTATCCCTGGCTCTGTGCTTAGGAATTACTCTTAGCTAGACTGAAGGGTCCATATGAGATGCTGGGGATTGAACCCAGGTTGGCTGCTTGCAAGGCAAGGGCCCATTGCTCATGGGCATATTTTTCCCCAAGGAGCTATGCCTTAACAAGTCATATAAACCCTAATAATTTTTCTGTTTTTGATTTTTAAAACCTCCTTTATGGGTTGGAGCAATAGCACAGTGAGTAGGGCATTTGCCTTGCACACGGCCAACCTGGGTTCAAATCCCAGCATCCCACATGATCCCCTGAGCACCGCCAGGAGTAATTCCTGAGTGCATGAGCCAGGAGCAACCCCTGTGCATTGCCGAGTGTGACCCAAAAACAAACAAACAAAAAAACCCTCCTTTATTATTTTTTTAAACGGTTTGTCAAATCACATACAGGTGCAGATACACAACTACCCTGTAAAAGACACCAGTGGGACAGTCATAACACAATACCTCAGAATAACAGTTATCAAAAGGAATCTGATGAAAATATGTCATTTCAGATTCCTACCTGAGGACTCCTGGATGAATGGCTTTAAGATAACACATAGTGAATAAGAGATAGAGTTCTAAATGTAATAGCCAATGCCTCAAGTCTCCACAGAAAAACAAAACAAAAACCAGTCCCCTTCCTCCTTCTGAGCAAGGGAAGCCTATCCTTTTATTTCCTTTGTGAAACTGAAGAAACCGAAGACACTTTCCTCTTCTCAAATGTTTAGCTTAATAATGTGTGGTGAAATAGGTACCGAGCCTGCTCGGATCAGGACTGGGCCTCTTCCACCCAGATGCCCCATTTTCCAGTAGCTAGGTGGTCACACCCAGGGACTGCCCCCAGCGCTGTGTAATCCCACCAACGGCCAACATCCAGATACTATAAAACCAAGCTCCCGGAAGCATCTAGACATTTTATAGCCTAGTTCTCCCTCTGGGGAGAACCTAGCAAGCTACCAAGAGTTTCCTGCCCACATGGGAGAGCCTCGCAAACTCCCCATGTGTATTCATCCGCCCAAACCAGTAACAATGATGGGTCTCATTCCCCTGACCCTGAAAGAGCCTCCAATGCAGCACCATTGGAAAGGATGAGTAAAGAGAGGCTCCTAAAATTTCAGGGCTAGGACGAATGGAAACATTACTGAGTCCGCTCAAGAAATTCAATCATCAACAGGGTGATAATGATGATGATGATGATGATGATGATGATGATGATGATGATGATGATGATGACATGAGCAAGGGTTTAGATAAGAGTTAATTGTATTCATAGGGACAAAAGGGGAACAGGTAGGGCAAGATTATGGTTATGGCCTTAAGCGAAAGAATTACCAGCCTGGAATGTTCTGAGTGGGTCTGAATGGTGCCTGATAACCTGGATGACCTAGCCAGACCCAGAAGATAATCATCTCAGCATCCTCTCACACCCACCCCCTCGTCCCCTGGTGACAGCCAGCATTCTTAGAATTAAAAAAAAATGCACGCCCACTTAAGTTAAGGTATAAAAGGGACTTTTGTCTTTCTCTGGAATCCTGCTCTAAGAGATCCCTCCCACAACCTGGGAACTTCCTTGCCTTACTTTCCCTTCCCTTCCATTTTCCTAAATAAAGCCTTTGCTCTCCTGTCCCTTGCTTTCAATTTTTGACTGCTCGAGGACAAGAACTTGAACGTCCGCACCTACTACACAATAGTGTGAAAACATGGACTTCTATTCTTGACACAGGAGGGATATCTGGGTTCCCTCTGAGCTGAGTGGCCCTCAAGAAGGTTGCTAACACTTCTCTTCCCTGCAGTGAAGAGCTATCTATCAGGTGAGTGTACTCAACCAGCACAAGCAACATGCCAGGGGCAGGTACCCAGGGAAGCTTAAGAGGTTGTACCAGATTTATCCAAAGGATTTGCAAATTTGAGTTGATTTTGAATTTTCTCTACTTTGAATAGATATTGGCACCCTGGTGTTCATAGCAGCATTGTTCACTAGAGCCAAAATATAAGATATAGAACCATTTATGCCCATTGACAGATGACTGGATAAAGAAACTAGTACAAATTCTCAGTGGAATACAACTCTACAATTAAAAAAATGATCTTGTGCCTTTGGGGACAAACTAGTTCAACCTTGTGGCAATGATGCTAGGTAAAATTAGCTAGAAAGTGAAAGACAATTACTGCATAGTTTCACTAATAAGCAGAACAACTAAATTAAATGAATTGGCAAGAAATGGCAAGGCTAACTTTTGGATTTGGTGAAAACTATGGTGGTTAGTAGCAGAGAAGAATGGGTGGAAATGGATAAAAGGAAATGGTAGGAATCATTTTGGTAGTATGAAAACACTGGATCTTGGGTAGGTACAGTGAGTTCTATATACATATAAAGTTCTGAATATTCTGTAATATTACAAACAAATAATCATTTTTTTAATTATGGAAGAAAAAGAGACTGCACCAGAGTAAAATCTTTTAAAAATAGAACTATCCTATGGGAAAGTATCATAGTGATGTAGGCAGGTAGATTAAGGAAGCCCTCCCCCCCCTCACTGCCCCCACCATGGCAATGAAATTTCTGGGAAGCAAACAGTCACTAGTCCTAAGTCTGACCCACCTTGTGGATATGAGAGCAAGCCCTGATCAAGCCTTCTCCAGCACCAGACCCTGGGGAGACTGGACCCCTCCCTACACAAAGGGACTGAAGGAAATTACTCAAGAATGCTCAATTCCTTCCTTTAATCTGACTAACCCTCAGCTATCCCAGACCAGAGGAGGCTGGACCCACCCTCCAAGAGAAGATTCAACAGGAACAAAGGTCACGAAGGTGTTTTCAAAGAGAATAATGAACAATTCCCCACTCGGTACCGCCTTGACAACCTTAGCAACAAGCCTTAACTAGATAGAAAACCCCATGTGGGGTGGTTTGGAGAAACCCTATAAAAGCCGCCTTGAACAAAGAAAGGGCATACATATGCTGCCCAAGTCCCTTGCTGCTTGTGCCCATGTGACCAAGTGCATGTGACCCCCATCACATGTGTCACCCGTATCTCCCCTCTTGAGATGTATACTTTCATGCTTTCGTATCTAATGCTGGGGTGTGTGTAGGAGCTCTCTCCAACTTTGGAGAAGCCCGGGTTCTCTCTTGAATGCACTACTCTCTCTTGGTTTCTCTCTCTCCTTCCCTTCCTAAACCCTCCTAAAAAATTCACTGACACTGTCATCCCATTGCTCATCAATTTGTTTGAGCAGGCACCAGTAACGTCTCTCATTGAGAGACTTATTGTTACTGTTTTTGGCATATCCAATACGCCACGGGTAGCTTGCCAGGCTCTGCCGCAGTGGGTTCAATACTCTCGGTAGCTTGCCGGGCTCTCCAAGAGGGGCGGAGGAATTGAACATGGGTTGGCTGCGTGAAAAGCGAACACCCTACCCCTGTGCTATGGCTTCAGCCCCTAAGGACTTGCTCTCTGCAGGAAAGGAGATTTTACAAAGATTTACTTCACTGCTCATCTACTCCTAAAATTTTCTGTAAGGAAGACAAGAATCCCATCACACTGGGTAAGGTCTAGGACTGACTTTCCTTTTCTTTTTTTTTTATTTCATTTATATATATTTTTATTTAGAAGCATTTATATCAGTACAGTGAAACTAAAAGTTAGAGACTATTGTCATTAGTTTGGGTATCACTAGTTTATTATAAAAGAGACATGGAAATTATTTACATGATGAAAGATTTCAGAACTTCAGTGGAATGGGCAGCTTCATGGGATGCCATTTCAACAGTGGTATTTCAATCTACATACTTTCCAAGAATGTCACCGTCTCTAAACAAGAAATAATCCTTGTCATCTAGAACCACTTTGGTGCCTCCGTATTCTGGTAGAAGTACTTTATCTCCAACTTTTACACTAACTGGTTGAATTTCTCCACCCTTCCCTTTTGAGCCCGACCCAACAGCAACCACCGTAGCTTGCAACACCTTTCCTTTTCTGCAGAGAGCAAGTCCTTGCTCTGAGTCTGTGGCTCCCAGAGAAATCAGATGGCAGGGATCAACCACCAGGCTGAGAAGACCAAGCGGACATCAGGTGTGGCTTGATGATCACCTCCTGGGGCCGCAGAGCTTCTGACCTGTGCCCTGCAGGCATTCATTATTAGTCCTAGTCCTTCCAGATGGCCTTGGGGTGGCAAAGGTGGTTGGGGAGAAGATGGCAGTCTCTCTCCTCTCCTCACTTAAGCCACCCTTGGGGCCTCCCATTTCAATAGAATCTGTCAAAAATTTCCTATGAAAGTGAGAGATATTGTAGGAGTTAAGATGCTTGGTTTGCATGCAGCTTACCCTGTTCAAGCACTACAGAGTACAGCAAGGCTTAATTCTCCCACCATTCCCCCCCAAAGAATTTACTTTTATTTTCCATGAGAAAAGTCAGCCTTAGGGGCTGGAGTCATAGCACAGAGGGTAGGGCGTTTGCCTTGTACACGGCCAACCTGGGTTCAATTCTCAGTATCCCATATGGTCCCCTGAGCACCGTCAGGAGTGATTCCTGAGTGTAGAGCCAGGAGTGACCCCTGGAAAGAAAAAAAGAAAGAAAGAAAGAAAGAAAGAAAGAAAGAAAGAAAGAAAGAAAGAAAGAAAGAAAGAAAGAAAGAAAGAAAGAAAGAAAGAAAGAAAGAAAGAAAGAAAGAAAGAAAGAAAGAAAGAAAGAAAGAAAGAAAGAAAGAGAAGGAAGGAAGAAAGGGAAGGAAGGAAGGAAGGAAGGAAGGAAGGAAGGAAGGAAGGAAGGAAGGAAGGAAGGAAGGAAGGAAGGAAGGAAGGAAGGAAGGAAGGAAGGAAGGAAGGAAGGAAGGAGGAGGAAGGAAGGAAGGAAGGAAGGAAGGAAGGAAGGAAGGAAGGAAGGAAGGAAGGAAGGAAGGAAGGAAGGAAGGAAGGAAGGAAGGAAGGAAGAGAAAAGAAAAGAAAAGTCAGCCTTAGAATCTATAAAGAGAGGACCCACAGGGGCTGGAGCGATAGCACAGTGGGGAGGGCATTTGCCTTGCACGAGGCCAACCTGGGTTCGAGTCCCAGCATGCCATATGGTGAGAGTGCAGAGCCAGGAGTAACCCCTATGCATCGCCAGGTGTGACCCAAAAAGCAAAAAAAAAAGGAGAGAGAGAGAGAGAGAGAGAGAGAGAGAGAGAGAGAGAGAGAGAGAGAGAGAGAGAGGACCCATAGCCCATTTGTCTTAGCAAAAAGGGACAATAATAACCAAGCAGAAGAAATGGTAATTATGATTCCATCCTTCTCTTTTGCCCCTAATCCATCACAATGAAACAGAAAAAAAGAAAGAGAAAAGCAGGCCACACTACTTCTTTCCTGAAAGCCCTTTAAGCTAAAAGTCTAACCTGGAACGGGAGAAGCGAAGGTTTCAAATGAATTATGTCATTAGAATTTAAATTGAATTAATTTTAAGAAATTAAACCAACAAGGCCTTCATTTCCAGGTGTCTTTTAAAAACCTGCTACCAAGTTGAACAAGAAGAGTAGATGGAAGGAATTGAAAGCAGGGATTGGAGAAAATAAAATTTTATACTTCTGACTCATCAGATGAAGTGTCCTTGAGTAAATCAATTTTAAGTCCTAAAAGTATATTTCCGGGCTGGAGCACTAGCAGAGTGGATAGGGCGTTTGCTTTGCACATGGCTGACCCAGGTTAGATTCCCAGCATTCCATATGGTCCCCCCGAGCACTGCCAGGAGTAATTCCTGAGTGCAAAGCCATGAATAACCCCTGAGCATCGCCGAGTGTGACCCAAAAAGCAAAAAAAGAAAAAAGTGTATTTCCATTGACCAGTCCTTTTGGTGAAAATAAAAAGGGCCTCAGTTCAAAATGAATCGTGGAAAAAATGGTGACTAGAGGTATGACAAAAGCACTTGCTCTCACAAATCAAATTGCAGGAGTAAAAAGTGTTTCCTTTTTCTGTAGGTCTAGCAAGTTAGCAATCTTGGCTTTTCAAATCTTCAGTTATTTCCTTAAGGAAGAAAATGCATCAAAATATTCATTTTTCCTTATATTTTTCTCCTTCTCTCCTTTCAAGCACATCACCAGACATTTCTTGTGTTCTCTGAAAATGGAATCTCTAAGAAACTATAACAACAAAAGGAAAAATTGCCTGAAACAGACTTTGTCTTTCTTCAGCCTTTGTCCTTTAGTGAGATTGTGTTCCTTATCCTGGAAGAAACAAGCCTTTGAGAAGTGGTAAAGAAATAATCGAAAGGCCAGAGAGAGAGCATAGAGAGCACGGTGCTTGCCTTGTTTGCTAGTGACCCAGTTTGATCCTCAGAAACCAAAAACAGTCCCCCAGCACCACCAGAAGTGACCCCTTGAGCACAGAGCTAGGAATAGCTCTTCAGCACAACCAAGTACTTCCCCTAGAAAGGGGAAAGAGAGAGAGAGGATGGAAGGAAGGAAGGAAGGAAGGAAGGAAGGAAGGAAGGAAGGAAGGAAGGAAGGAAGGAAGGAAGGAAGGAAGGAAGGAAGGAAGGAAGGAAGGAAGGAAGGAAGGAAGGAAGGAAGGAAGGAAGGAAGAGAAGTAGATGTTGCAGAATTCTTGGGAAAAGGGAAGATAGTGAGTTCCAGAAAAAATGCGAACCAGTGATGCTTATGAAAGATCCAGGAGGCATCACGCCTAGCCATCATATGTGTACCCAGATGGTCACCCATACACACTTTCCCTCCAGATGGGCACAAGCCAGGAACCCTTGGGATCCAAGAACTTCATGTATTTCTTTACTGTCACTGAGAGGATCTAAAAGACATAAACACTTATGCAAGCACTTATATTTTAATTTTTTAACCTACATTTTAAAATTTGAATCACTGTGAATTATAAAGTTATTCACGATTGAGTTTCAAGCATACGATTTTTCAACACTAATTCCTTCAACAAGGTCCACTTCCCCTCATCAGTGTCCCTAGTTTCCTTGCCAATCCCTTCCATGACAGACACTTTTTTCTTAAGACACTGTGGTTTACAGTATATTATTGCTGATAGGGTATCTTGCGTAATAATTTGCCACCTTTCAGCACTTCTCCAGAGTGACCACTTTCCTCCACCACTGAAACAATGTTCCCTTCCCTGATATTCGCCCCTTTCCCCCAGAGCTAAGGACAAGATCTCACGCTGTTTCTTTTACGTTGGGTGTCTGTTATTCTGTTTCTTTATACCCCCTGTGAGAGACATCATTGTATCCTCTTTCCCTCTAAATAACTTCACTTGGCATGATATTCTCCAGATCCATCCACATAGCAGCAATTGCATGACTTCATCTTTTCTTATGGCCGAGTAATACTCCATTGTGTATACGTATCATTGCTTCTTTATCAAATCATCTGTACTTGACTCCTGAGTGCAGAGCCAGGAGTAACCCCTGGGTATCACCAGGTGTGGCCCCCCAGCAAACAAAAAACAAAAACAAAAGACAATCATCTGTTCTTAGGTGTTTCCAGATTTTGACTATTGTGATTAGTGCTGCAGTGAATATAAGAGTACAACAGACTTTCCTGCTTTGTGTTTTTGCACCTCTGGGGTATATAACCGGGAGGAGAATTGCTGAATCATATGGGAGCCCTTTTCTTAGTTTTTGAGTTTTCTTAGTGTTGATATTGTTCTCCAAAAAGTCTAGACCAATTAATTTCTAATTCCATAAAATGTTACAAATAAATGAACACAAATAAATGAGCCAGAGTCTTTTAGAGGTTATACGGTAATCAGTGCAGAAATAAACAAGTTGAGTCTAGAGCATTGTGCAGGATTAGAAAGGAAGAAGTTCTTGAGGCACACATACAATGATGAGAGCATGTTCAAGGGACACAGGAGCCAGTGGGAACAGCAGCAATGGTCAACTGGAACAACCAAAGCAGCAAAAACAATAAGATAGTGCGAGTTCGAAACATGGGTGCGTTCGGTAGCTGAAAACTGCTCCCACAGCCAGATTAGCCTGTCCCTTTCCTATGCCAGGGTAGTTTACAGCTTGCCCTGGATCCATCAAGCCCCTCCCCAAGATCCTCCTTTTGAGGGGGGAGGGTGGTAGGAAGTAAGGGCAACTGAGGCTTAGGTCAAGTAAATATGATAGATGCTCAGGAGTAAATATTATTCAGAGTCAATTAGCTCCCATGTTACAAAAGATAGCATCAAATGTCTTCCAATGTCTATATAAGAAGGACACTGCTAAAACATATAAAGGACATAAAACAAAGAGAAAAGCAATATAGGATTAGGAGTGCCTGAAGGAGTTGTGTGTGCCTTGAGAGCACTGTGGTGGGAATAACTCAATAAACCTAAGCCCCCTGCAGGAGGAACTAGGACAAACCAATGTTATCCAACAAAATAGTATTAAACTAATGAATAAAACTAATGTGCATGAGTTCATGCTGATATAAATAAGCGATTGGATTAATAAGCAGAGGAGATGAGACAGCTCCCATGAGGCACAATTTTAGATAATTAGGTCCTATTCTGCTCTTCTCAAAGAGGAGGAGCATAATTCCCATCTCACTGAGTGGGGCTGCCCCCGGCACCCTCCTCCCACTAAGGCAGAGTCCCTTTCCAGAGAAGGCACCTGCTCCATGGGGCTCTTCAAAAAATGTTCAAGTTCAGGGGTTGGAGTAATAATATCGAGGGTAAGGCATTTGCCTTGCATGCAGCCAACCCGGGTTCGATCCCTGTCATCCCATATGGTCCCCTGAGTACTGCCAGGAGTAATTCCTGAGTGCAGAGTCAAGGGGTAACCCCTGAGCATCTCAGAGAGGGACCCAAAAAGAAAAATAAAACGTTCAAGTCCAGTATCAGCAATGAGAATAATTGATACCGGCTATGAGGCCTTTTAAGATTTACTTGTCCACCAGTGTTTGAAGAAATCTCTCTGCTTGTATATGACTGTACTTGACTAAAGACAGTATAGAAATAGATTAAAATTCCAGTTTTATGGCGAGGGCAATGGTTTAAGTGGTACAATATGCAGCTAGAATGTCTAAGGTCCTCTCAACCTATGTGAGACTGACCCCACCAGCACCCGTGGGATGTGGTGTGATGAGACTGTCACAATGCTTCTTTGACCGTCCTCTCCCAAACCATAAATCCAGGCTAATCATGAGAAAAATATCTGACAAATCCAAACAGAAAAAATATTCTACAAAGCAACAGACCAGCACTCTTTAAGCCTTTCAAGGTCATCAAAAGCAAAGAATCTAGAATGTCTCACAGTCATGAGGAACCCAGGGAAATAGAACAGCTGAATGCAATATGGAGTCCTGGGTGGACAAGGGCCAAGAAAAGGAAGTCAGGTAAAACCAAAGAAATCTGAATAAAAAAACATATGAATGTGGGCTAATAAAAATAATGTCAACGTTGGTTCATTCATTGTGGTAAATATGCCATATTGATGTAATATGTTAAAATAGGAAGATGGGGTATCTGATAGATCAGAACTCTAATCCTTCATAATTTGTATGAAAATTTAAGACTTTCCTAAGAAATGAGGCTTAAAAATACATAAAAATAAGCAAAGAGTGCTTAGATTTACGTTAAGTCTGAAAAAAAAAAATGACATAAGGGGCTAAATGATTATCTCTAAAAAGAGTACTAATAATGTGTATCAGTTTAGGGTCAGAAAGATAGTCCAGGGGTCTGGGTGTTTGCATGTGGCTGACCTGGTGTGATCGCCATCATGACACTGTCCCCTGAGTATCTTCAGGCGAATTCTGGAAGGTCTCCAAGCTCCTCCAGGGTGGCCTGAGTAAACTCCAGTACTGCAGGGCACAGAGAGCTTTGCATTCTGGGCTCTTGCACTGAATAAACAGCTTGTTGGCTGAAGGCCCTCGGGGGGCCCCAACCCTGAGGCCTTCTAAGCTCCAATTGAGAACCCCCCTAAAAATTATTTATCAACTTGGGGCTGGAGTGATAGCACAGCAGGTAGGGCGTTTGCCTTGCACGCAGCCGACCCAGGTTCGAATCCCAGCATCCCATATGTTCCCCTGAGCACCGGCAGGGGTAATTCCTGAGTGCATGAGCCAGGAATGACCCCTGTGCATTGCCGGGTGTGACCAAAAAAGAAAAAAAAGAAAAAAAATTATTTATCAACTTATGCATTGTAAAATGGCTTATTTCCTAAAAACAGACTGTTGACAACGCTGTGTAAAGATAAGCACCTTCATACAAAGGTCATGGAAATGTAAATTGGTAAAAGCTCAGTGGTGGGGCATTTGGCAAGATTGAAATGACAATAATTGCGCCTTGATCCAATAACCCAATTTCTATGAGTTTATCCCACAGAAATATTTACACACATACAAATTAAATAAGTTCAAGTTTATATAATGCCACATTATATGAAATAGCATAAGATTTGAAAGCTCTATATATTATAGGACTGGGCAAATAAAATGATATATCCCTGCAATAGAAAATAGCATGAATAGCTATTCTTTTTTGGGGGGGTTCACACCTGGCGATGCACAGGGGTTACATCTGCATCAGGAATCACTCCTGGCGGTGTTTGGGGGACCATATGGGATGCTGGGAATCGAATCTTATCGGCCGTGTGCAAGGCAAACACCCTACCTGCCGTACTATAATTCCAGCCCCCTGGATAGCTATTATTTTCAAGAATAAGCAAGCCCAGGGCTGGAGCGATAGCACAGCGGGTAGGGCATTTGCCTTGCATGCGGCCGACCCGGGTTCGAATCCCAGCATCCCATATGATCCCCTGAGCACCGCCAGGGGGGATTCCTGAGTGCATGAGCCAGGAGTGACCCCTGTGCATCACTGGATGTGACCCAAAAAAAGCAAAAAAAAAAAAAAAAAAAGCAAGCCCTTTCTATATCAGTATATGAAATCTTTAGACTGTATTAATTTTTTAAATATAGCTATCTCCTTTACATAAAAAGGAGGCAGGAATGAACATGTAAATGCACTTTAAAAAAAATTATTCTTTTATCAAATCACCATGTGGAAAGTTACAAAGCTTTCAGGTTGTAAATGCACTTTTTAAAAGTCCTTAGAAGATGAATAAAACATAAAAAAAAAAAAATGACTACCTAATGGGAATGAACTGCAAGTAAAGAGAAGGGACAAATAGGAGATGGGGTTGGAAATATTGATTAAATGCCTGCCTTTTTAAGCTTTTGCTGCTAGTTATTTTGGAATACTTATTTCAAAAACCATATGATTTTGGATTTGAGGTTGGGTTTTTTTTCTTTATTTTCCTTGGGGAGGGGGAAGGAGCACATTTAATAGTGCTCAGGACTTATTCCTGGCTCTCTGCTCAAGGACTCACTTCTAGTGTCCTCAGAGGACCCTACGGGATGCTAGACAAGCTTCCTACCCACTATTCCTTCTCTCCAGCCCCAACCATATTACCTTTAACACTCTCCCTTATAAGGAGAAAGTCAGAATTTTGATCGCAGAATTCTTATTTTACCATATAGTAGCCATGTTTTAGCCTTTTCAATCTGCTTTAGATGCATCATTAATAGAAACATCATAATGAAAGTCATGGTACTAATTATTTTAGCATTTGCTATAGTTCCTACTTGCAAACAGTCTAAAGATCGTTTTAAAGTCATGATTTGCAACACACTTAGTCCCAATTACAACTCTCCTAAGTGATACCAAATGGAAATAAGAGACCTGCGCAGGAATGAACAGCACTGGAAATGGTAACAAACAAAAAAAATTACATCAAATTTTTACTCTGGGTTAATTTGATCCCTTTCCGCGCATACATGAACATGTAGACACATAACACGCACACCATGAGGCATATAAACAATCTGTTCTAGGCAGTGTAAACAATTGCTTGAAGGGCATGATTTGAAAAGTTGCTGGAAAGTTCCCCTTAACCCACTCCCAAATATGTTAACCATTCATCTAGCTGCTGTACTGTTAGTTTATCTCAAGTGGTTAGCATTAAAGAACTGTGGCCTCAAGCTTTCTTTTAGATGCAAAATCCTGAAAGAGGTCACCAAATGCTCACTATCCCTGGGTGTTATTCCCTATACCAACAGGGTGGGGGGAGGGGTGTTGTAAAATACAGAGAGAGAGAGAGAGAGAGAGAGAGAGAGAGAGAGAGAGAGGAGCATGCGAACCTGAGAGCGTGCAGCTAGCTGAAAGGTTGAGGAATGCGCTGTTCTAGAATCTAGGGCACAGCTCTAGAGCTTTCTCTCCAGAGCCATGTGTCAGAAGTGAAGGGCACAGCCGACTTGGCAATCAGGCAGTTCTGGTTTGACTTGTCTCTGGTTTTCAGGTCTCCATGAGGTTGAGCAGGTTATTCTACCTAAGTCTTACTTGTTTTTTAAGGAAGCACCCCCTCCTGTTGGGAAGCTGAATACGGAATGCTCAGTGAGCTCTCGATCGGGATGCAGGACAGGTTTTCTGCAAATAGCCATCACCCACAGCACTGTGATGCTTAGACTGGAAGTCCAGCAGCCCTGGGAGAGAAATCAGGAGAAGCTGAAAGTAATTCCTTAGTCTTTCAGCCTTGTGATGAGATCCTGGATATTTCCTAGGATCCTCTTCCAGAACCATAACTCCCACATTCTAGGGGGAGTCACAGGCTATTTGAAACAGAACCACCAACTTCCTTCCTGAACTTCTTCTGCCTTTACACTTAGAATCCCTGTTAAATTCATGAAGTACAGGAGCAACAAAGAACCCTTCCTTCTGAGTAATAGGGGAGAAGTCCTAAAACATCCCGTTGCTCATCAATTTGCTCAACTGGGCACCAGTAACATCTCCATTGTGAGACTTCTTGTTACTGTTTTTGGCATATTGAACATGCCAAGGGTAGCTTGCCAGGCTCTGCTGTGCAGGTGAAATACTCTCAGTAGCTTGCCCGGCTCTCCAAGAGGGGCGGAGGAATCGAACCCGGCGTGCAAGGCAAATGCCCTATTGCTCTGCTATCGCGCCAGTCCCCCCATTCCCCAAATAAATAAATAAATAAAATTTTTTTTAGAAATATGCTCTGGAAGGGAGCATAAAATGAGGCTCCCATAACCATGCCACACCAGGGGTGCCCCAGAGGGGAGCGGGTAAGAGCTCTCCCCGCCCCAAGGGACCCAGCTCCGGCAGCCGAACTCCATTACCCCATCACTGCCTCACTCCAGGCCGCTTTCCACAGGCTCGGGACGAGCCTCATGCATGAGTGAACACATTCCTGGACTGCCTGGCCGCTTTGCTGTCACTCGACACAACATCATAAAGGGAAATATACATACATATATGCCTCTCAGAGAGCCTGGCAAGCTACTGAGAGTATCCCGCCTGCATGGAAGAGCCTGGCAAGCTCCCCTTGGTGTATTCAATATGCCAAATACAGTAGCAATAACAGGTCTCATTCCCCTGACCTTGAGAAGAGCCTCCAATCGTTGGAAAAACGAGTAAGGAGAGGCTGCTAAAATCTCAGGGCTGGGACGAATGGAGACGTTACTGGCACCCGCTGGAGTAAATTGATGAACAATGGGATGACAGTGATGACAGTGACAGTGATACAGTGGTATTTTAATAAGTGCCAGTCCCCGATAAAATTCAGGATCACCCCCAGTGGTGCTGGTGGAGAGTGGAAGAAAGTGAGAGGATCAAATCCAGAATCTACACCTTCCAGGCCTGCGCTCTACCACGGAATTCACTGCTCAGCAGTTCTCAAACTGGACAGTGAATGATAATGATAGATTTTGTTTCAAGAGTTTATTAGATTGAGCGATAGCACAGTGGGTAGGGCATTTGCCTTGCATGCGGCCAACCTGGGTTCGATTCCCAGCATCCCATATGGTCCCCTGAGCACCTCCAGGAGTGATTTCTGAGTGCAAAGCCAGGAGTAACCCCTGTGTATCGCAGGGTGTGACCCAAAAAAGGCAAAAAAAAAGTTTATTAGAACAGATTAATGGGCCCCAACCATTGAGTGTTCAATTCATCAGGTCTTGATAGCTGAAAAACCACATTTCTAGCAAACTCCCAATATTGACCCTGTGACTGGCCAGGAAATGTCACTTTGAGAACCAGTTTTCTGAAACTGCAGGGTACCATTTATAACAAACAAGTTTTAGTTTTGCTCTCAGGGAGGATGGTAAAGTAACCATCAATGTACTTGAAATAGTTGACTCATTTTATTTTTAAATGAGATATACATTAAATGAAAGGATGTTTTAAAAATCAAGTAGTCCAAATAAAGTTTCCCAACAATTTTTTGCTTATTTATTTTTTATTTGTTTAGGGTATACCAATTGTACTTAGGGACTATTCCTGGTTCTGTGCTTAAAAGTGACCCATGACTGTGTTCAGGACACTACAAGTGGAGTCAGGGATTTGAACCAGGATGTGCAAATGCAAGGCAAGTGGCTTAAACCCCTGTACTTGTACTAGCTCTCCAGTCTTACTAGCTTCTCAAATTTAATTACCCACTACTATTAATTTCCCTAATACTGTGGTCTAAAAGTTTAGAGTTTGGAAAAATTCTAACTGTTATCATTAGATCTCATGTACAGACCATGAAAAAATAAAAATAATTCTTAATTTCAGCTGGTTCACATCTATTAAGAACTATTTTTGTATACCAAGACATTAGTTTTATTATACCTATATTCAGTTTTACTAGGTTATTGATAATATTTGATGATACTCTTATTTCAAGACAAGGTATGAAAAGCACTTTAAAATCCCAATAAAAGTAATCTTTGGGGCTGGAGCAATAGCACAGCAGGTAGGGCGTTTGCCTTGCACTCGGCCAACCCAGGTTGGATTCCCAGCATCCCTGAGCACCGCCAGGCGTAATTCCTGAGTGCAGAGCCAGGAGTAACCCCTGTGCATTGCCGGGTATGACCAAAAAAAAGTAATATTCTTTTTCCCCTCTAAAAAAATGCCAGAAAGCACATCACTCTTTACAGTCTCATTAATAAAAGAAAAGGTGGTGGGGAGCGGGGAGGTGTTAGGCGGGTAAGAAGATTAAAAGCAAAGAAAGTCCCATTAGGGAAAAACTGATTTCATCTTCATCTTTCTGGAAGATTAAACTTTGCTTGCATATATCACACTCCCTAAAATTTCCATTAATTTCTCTTTCAGAAACCAGTTTTGCAGAAATAAACTGACAAAAATTATATGCTTGGAAATAATGGTGGTGGGAAGGTGCAATGGTAGCTGGAACTGGTATGGGAATATTGGCTGTAATAAATCATCATGAACAACTTTATAAAAATGAATAAATATTAAAAAGTCATATGCATGAAAATATTTATCAATGAATTCTCTATTCTAGCAAAAAAATTGACAGTTGATTGTCATATTAAAGTATAATAAACCATGATACCTACATATACCACATATTTGGCAGTCTTTTAAAAATGAAGAATTTTTAATAGCATAGGAAGACATTTAAGATATAATGTGAAGGAAACAAGGCAAGTTTTTTTTTTTGGTTTTTGGGTCACACCTGGCGATGCACAGGGGTTACTCCTGGCTCATGCACTCAGGAACTACTCCTGGCGGTGCTCGGGGGACCATATGGGATGCTGGGATTCGAACCCGGGTCGGCGGCATGCAAGGCAAACGGCCTACCCGCTGTGCTATTGCTCCAGCCCCGAAACAAGGCAAGTTTTAAGAAATGTATATATTGCTCAGCAACAACCACATGCCATAAAATAACATATTTTAAAAGCTCTAATAATAACACATAAAATGTTAACCAGAAGTATCCCTAGATGAAGGAATTTTAGATTATTCTTTCTTTTCTATTCATTATGTGTTTGTGTTTCTACACATAATGAATCAAGTTGGACCTGATTTTATAAAGACAAATACAAAGAAGTGTGTATTAATTACAAGTCAATAAAACTGGAAAAACCCATTTTATGCTCAAACTGGGACAGCTTCCAGAAATATTAAATAGATAGAAAAATAGATAGAAACTAGGTTTTCCTCTGCACTAATGAGGGAGTGTAACATGCAAACTTTGTTTTCTGGGTTTGTTTGAATTTTTTTTATTTTAAAGAACAGTAGGAAATTTTTACTCTTTCTAATGGAAAATGAAATAACTTTTCTAAATTTGTTGTAGAGGCATGCATTTGATGCTAAATGTTAATGTATAGGTTCACTTTCTAACCAGCGCACAAAGCCCAGGACCACTCTCTCTCTGACTGAATTTCTTTTCAAGGTGGTATTGTGCCTGGTTTTATTTTTTTGCTATCTGTTAAACACATTGTGCTCAATAGCATGGCCACATAACGCTTTTCCCTGTAGAGAGCAAGTCAGGAAAAGGCAGGCTAGCGTCAAACACTTTCTAAAGTGGATTAGTAAATAAAAGTCCCAAGAACTGTGCATTGGGCATATTATTTCTAACCAACTCTTTTAATTGCAAATTAATCTCAATTTAGCAAAGCTCCACAGAATAATTGCTCACTAGACGATATATTTGCAGTAGTTGGTACTGTCGTTAAAAAACTATTAAATTCAGACCTGGGGCTGAAACTCAGTGGTAGATCCCATATTGTACATGTGTGAGGTCCTGACATTGATCTGTGGCAGAATAAAGGGAGAGGGAGGGAAGGAAGGAAGGAAGGAAGGAAGGAAGGAAGGAAGGAAGGAAGGAAGGAAGGAAGGAAGGAAGGAAGGAAGGAAGGAAGGAAGGAAGGAAGGAAGGAAGGAAGGAAGGAAGGGAGAGAGGGAGGGAGGAAGAGAGGGAGGGAGGGAGGGAGGGAGGGAGGGAGGGAGGGAGGGAGGGAGGGAGGGAGGGAGGGAGGGAGGGCCCAAAGGGCATCACATCCTCCATTCCAAGAACTGAACCATTGGCCCATTGGGTGAGTAGCACCAGGAGTGGCCCCCGGGATCCTGAAATCTGCTTAGGAGCCAATCCTCTGCACCATGCTCCCTCAAAAACACATATATATCAAGGAAGGAAGGAAGGAAGGAAGGAAGGAAGGAAGGAAGGAAGGAAGGAAGGAAGGAAGGAAGGAAGGAAGGAAGGAAGGAAGGAAGGAAGGAAGGAAGGAAGGAAGGAAGGAAGGAAGGAAGGAAGGAAGGAAGGAAGGAAGGAAGGAAGGGAGGAAGGGAGGAAGGGAGGAAGGAGGGAGGAAGGAAGGAGGGAGGAAGGAAGGAACGGACATAGTCCTGCCCAGACATGAAGAATAAGGCCTTCTTCTCTTTGGCCAAATCTTTTGCAAACTTTTGCAGAGGAAGCAAAGCAAATGGCTTGATTTTGAAGATATTTTGAGAACGAAGCCATTGTATTTTGCATGAAGGAACTGGCAATATTTTTTTCTTAATTCTAAGTAGTAATTCTTAGTGGAATCTAGTTTATGTCTGATGACTAAGTTTTGACCTTGGTATTTCCAACTCAGGTGAGTTCATTGTAAGAATGAACACAATTACCTTTTCTTCAATCAATGATTTTTCCCTTGCACCTCTACACAGGAAACAAAGAGATGCTCTTTTTTTTTTTTTGGCAAATCTCAGAAGATTTAATGTTAATATTACACATAGAAGATACTGCTACATGCAACTGGCCAACCAAGAGGAAACAGATCAACAAATGGGACTACATTAAACTAGAAAGCTTCTGCACCGCAAAAGATACAGTGACCAAAATACAAAGACTATCTACAGAATGAGAAAGGATATTTACACAATACCCATCAGATAAGGAGTTGATATCAATGGTATATAAAGCACTGGTTGAACTCTACAAGAAGAAAACATCCAACCCCATCAAAAAATGGGGTGAAGAAATGAACAGAAACTTTCCCAAGGAAGAGATACGAATGGCCAAAAGGCACATGAAAAAGTGCTCTACATCACTAATCATCAGAGAGATGCAGATCAAAACAACCACGAGATACCACCTCACACCACAGAGACTAGCACACATCCAAAAGAACAAAAGCAACCACTGCTGGAGAGGATGTGGGGAGAAAGGGACCCTTCTACACTGCTGGTGGGAATGCCGACTGGTTCAGCCCTTTTGGAAAACAATATGGACGATTCTCAAAAAACTAGAGGTTGAGCTCCCATTTGACCCAGCAATACCACTGCTGGGAATATATCCCAGAGGAGCAAAAAAGTATAGTCGAAATGACATCTGCACTTATATGTTCATTGCAGCACTGTTTACAATAGCCAGAATCTGGAAAAAACCTGAGTGCCCTAGAACAGATGACTGGTTGACGAAACTTTGGTACATCTATACAATGGAATACTATGCAGCTGTTAGAAAAAATGAGGTCATGAAGTTTGCATATAAGTGGATCAGCATGGAAAGTATCATGCTAAGTGAAATGAGTCAGAAAGAGAGAGACAGACATAGAAAGATTGCACTCATCTGTGGAATATAGAATAATAGACTAGGAGACTAACACCCAAGAAGAGTAGAAACAAGTACTAGGAGGTTGTCTCCATTGCTTGGAGGCTGGTCTCTCATTCTGGGTAACTCAGAGAAGGGAACACCAAGTAAAATGTGGTAGGAGGTCATGCGGGGGAGGGGTGACGCGTGCCGAATGTAGACTAGAGACTGAACACAATGGCCGCTCAACACCTTTATTGCAAACCACAACACCTAATCAGAGAGAGAGAACAAAAGGGAATACCCTGCCATAGTGGCAGTTTGGGTGGGGGGAGACGGGACTGGGGAGGGTGAGAGGGACGCTGGGTTTATTTGTGGTGGAGAATGGGCACTGGTGAAGGGATGGGTTCTCAAACTTTGTATGGGGGAAACATGAGCACAAAAATGTATAAATCTGTAACTGTACCTTCATGGTGATTCACTAATTAAAAATAAAACAAATTAAAAAATTAAAAAAATAAAAGTCCTATACCTTTGTTTGACAAAAAAAATAAAATAAAATAAAAATTAAAAATAAAAAAAAGATGCTGCTAAAAGAATTCTAAACTATTTATGAAGCCATGCAAAGAGATGCTTTTAAAGAGAGAAATGCTGCCTTCCTCTGTTCAAAATCATCCATTGGCCCCCACTTTGATCAACATGAAAAACCAAAGATGGAAAGAAACTAAGTGTCCCTTGACATGTTGAAATAGATGGAGATCAAAAAAAGGTCCAAACTTCTGGATAGAAGTTAAGTCCTGGCCCTTTAAGACATATTGAAAGGTGACTAAGCGAGCAGTACTGTGTTGGATATTTGAACAGTGCTAACAGAATAAATCTCCCAGATACTCACCACAAGCAAACATCTGCAGTTATGAGGTGATCAAGTCTCTCTAAACCTATCGTAAGAACCATTCCACAGTGTGCATGTACATTAGATCATTACAATGTGAACCAGAAATGAATCATTGTCAATTCTATCAATAAAACTGCAAAAAAATTCAAAATGAGAGTAAAAGCAGGAGATGGGACAGTGTTTAGGGCATAACCCACCATGAGCCCCGCCCAGTTCTATCACTATACTGTATGACCTCCCCACCACCATCGGGGGGTCCCCCAGCATCACCAGAGTGGCCCCAGCATTCCCTGGCTTTGCAGGGCCCAAAGGGCATCACATCCTCCATTCTAAGAACTGAACCATTGGCCCATTGGGTGAGTAGCACCAGGAGTGGCCCCCGGGATCCTGAAATCTGCTTAGGAGGCAATCCTCTGCACCATGCCCCCTCAAAAACATATATCTATCAAAACAAAAGCTTTGTACTGGCCCTTGTAGATCACCTTAGGAGCCTTGGAAAAGCACAGTCTCTAAGTGGGGGCCAGTTTGTAAAGTTTCACAAACTGTAACCAATGCAACCAAGTCCTTAGACTCTGATATCAGAACGGAGGATACCAGACTGGAGAGATGGTAGAGTGGGTGCGGCACTTGCCCTGCACATAGCAGACCTGAATTCAATACCTGGCACCACACATGGCTCCCCAAAATCAACAGAAGTGATCCCTAAGCACAGAGCAAGAAGTACTGAGCACTGCCAAGCGTGGTCCAAATATAAACAAGCAAGCAAAACTAAAGATACGAAATGGGGGCATATGTTATGATGAAAGGAACAGGGGTGGTGTTTGGGCCGTGAGTGTGGTGCAATAACTTCATATATCTTTAAGCACAAACACTACCTTAAACTGCATTTCCTCAAAAATAATTTTTTAATATTTTATTTTAGGCTGGAGCAATAGCACAGCGGGTAGGGCATTTGCCTTGCATGCGACCAACCCGGGTTCAATTCCTCCATCCCTCTCAGAGAGCCTAGCAAGCTACTGAGAGTATCCCACCCGCATGGCAGAGCCTGGCAAGCTACCCGTGGCATATTCAATATGCCAAAAACAGTAACAACAAGTCTCATAATGTAGACGTTACTGGTGTTCACTCGAGCAAATCGATGAACAATGGGATGACAGTGCTACAGTGTAGTACAATATTTTATTTATGTTATTAAATTCCCATGATACCCAGTGTTCCAGCACCAATTCTATCATCAGGGTACCAAGTTCCCTCCCACCTACCCAACTTGCCACCTTAACAGGCACATTTTTAAGTTTGATTGCCAATGTTTGGATCTCTTGTGTTCAGTGTTGTTACTACTGTGGTCCGAATATTTAGATACACTACCATGTACACTACCAATATACACAAATCCCCTTGGCCCCTGCCCCTTGTTGCTTCCCCCTTGATTTCTTTTATTCTTGATCATTCTCTTTATACTCTGGGGTCAAGGGTGAACTACTCATCTCCCCTTTAAAACATGGCATTCCCTCATCAGGTTATTTTATATACCACATATTAAGTGAGATCATCCTATGCTTGTCCTTTTTCTGGTTTACTTCATTTAACATAGTATCTTCCAGTTCCATCCATGTTGCAGTGAATTGCATGATTTCATCATTCCTTACAGCTGCATAGTATTCCATTGTGTATATACCACATCTTCATGATCTATTTATCTATCATTGCAAACCTAGGTTTGTACTAAGTTATGCAATAAATAATGGCGTGCACACTTTCTTTTGAATGGATTTTTTTGTATCCTAGGATAGATACCCAGAACTGGAATTTCTGGGTCATAAGGCAACTCAATTCTTAGTTTACTGAGAAATCTCCATACTACTTTCCATAAGCTCCCGGAAGCCTAGTTCTTTTTTTTTAATTTTATTTTTTATTGAATTACTGTGAGATACAGTTACAAAGTTTTCATATTTGATCCATCACCAAAAACCCTCGCATACCCCCACTCCCACTCCCCCTCTGCCTGTGTGGCAGACAATTTCCACTTTACTCTTTCCTTACTTTGATTACATTCAATTCTCAACAGGAATCTCACTATCATTATTTGGAGGTTTTCATCCAACAGTCAGACATGTTGGATGGCATCATTAAATTGTATGTTTTCATTTTTCAGGAAAGGTTTGGAGATGTCCTGTCCCGCATCCCGGAGCCATGTTAGTAGAAGCTCAGTGTCTCCGGGGCTCCATCTGGAGAAGGCATGCTAGCTGTACCTCCTCCATCTGGCTCCCCAGTGTTGTTGGCCTGGAGCAATCTCCAGCTTGCGGTGCTTACTGGAATGCCCGGATTCTTCTCTGTTGATTGTGGCAAGATGGCGCCGAGGGCGGGTTGAGGGCATGACTTCCAGCGGCCGGGGCAAATTGGAGACTGGGCTGGCGCCGCTCTACTCCAGTGCCCCGCCGTGGTTTGGAGATGTCCTGTCCCGCATCCTGGAGCCCTGTTAGTAGAATCTCAGTTTCACCGGGGCTCCATCTGGAGAAGGTGTGCTGGCTGTACCTCCTCCATCTGCGGAAGCCTAGTTCTTATAGCCTAGTTCTCCCTCTGAGAGAACCTGGCAAGGTACTGAGAGAATCCTTGATGCACGGCAGAGCCTGGCAAGCTCTCCATGGCGTATTCGATATGCCAAATACAGTAACAATGATGGGTCTCATTCCCCTTACCCTGAAAGAGCCTCCAATGTGGCACCGCTGGGAAGAACGGGTAAAGAGAGGCTGCTAAAATCTCAGGGCTAGGATGAACGGAGACATTACTGGCGCCTACTCAAGCAAATCGATGATCAATGGGATAACAGTGATACAGTGATATTTTCCATAAAGGTTGGACCATACAACAATCCCACCAGGAGTGGATAAGAGTTCCTTTTTCATCACAATCCCACCAACACAGATCGTTCCCAGTATCTCTGTTATGTGCCATTCTCAGTAGTGTGAGATATTTTGTTGTCGTCTTGATTTTGATTTCCCTAATAATAAGTGACATTAAGCATTTTTTTCATGTACTTATTGGCCATCTATTGGTCCTCCTTAGAGAAGTGCTTCTTCCTTTCCTCTACTCATTTTTAAATGGGGTTTTGAATTTGTTGTTGTTGGTTTTTCTTATTACTTTATATGTCCTGAATACCAACCCTTTATCTGATGAGTTGAATGCAAATATTTTCTCCCATTTAGTTAACTAGCTTTTAGTTTTAGATTGTGTTTCCTTTGTCACACAGAAACTTTTTAATTTGATGCAGTCCATTATTTATTTTATTCTGTTGTCTTTGACAATGACATGGTATCATTGAAGACACATTTGAGGTCCAGATCTTGAGGTATTCTGCCTTCATTTTTCTCAATGTACTGTATGTATTTCAGTCGGATCTCAACTTTGATCCACTTTGAATTGACTTTTGTGTAAAGTGTGAGGTATAGATCCAGCTTAAATTTTTCACATGGCACCATTTGTTGAAGAGGCTGAAAAGTCAGACTTTACTCCATTTCTTTTTTTTTTAATTTTATTAAATCACTGTGAGATAGTTACAAGCTTTCATGTTTGGGTTACAATCACACAATGATCAAACACCCATCCCTCCACCAGTGCACATTCCCCACCACCAATATCCCCAGTATACGCCCCCTTTCCTGCCCTTCCCCTGCCTCCATGGCAGACAATATTCCCCATACTCTCTCTCTACTTTTGGGCATTATGGCTTGCAACACAGACACTGAGAGGCCATCATGTTTGGTTCATTATCTACTTTCAGCACGCATCTCCCATCGCGACTGATTCCTCCAGCCATCATTTTCTTAGTGATCTCTTCTCTATACTCCATTTCTTGATCTCAGTTCCTTTGCAAACTGTGTAACCTGAAAAATACTTTTTTAAGTTATCTCACTCATCTGTGGTATGTAGAAAAACTAATCAAATACATGGGCACAAAAACTTACTTCTGGATTACAAACCTGAGAATATCAAGATGTGGGAGGTAGGGAGAGGATGAGGTCGAAAGGGAGTAACATGGGAACATAGGTGAAGAGGCTGGAGCACGTGGGTGGTGGCTAAGGGAGGTAATTATATACACCAAAAGCATCATTATCAGTAAACAAATAAAGGAGATCTGGGTAAGGGGAGAGAGGGTCAAATTAGAAGTGGCATAGGGACAAGGCTAGAGGGTCATGGGCACTTTGGTGGGGAGATGGAGGATAGACAATAATTTTGTACATACCATAAACTTGTACTATTGTAACCTATTGCCTAAACTTACAATAATAAATTATAATTTGGAACACAAGCAAAAAGTATATAAAAGTTCCTCCAGCCCTGGTCGAATGGCAGGTATAATTCAGTCTCTGCTTTTGCCTATGGGGCTCAGCCAGCCCTCCTCCTCTTCTCTCTCCTCCCTCCTGGCTCTTGTGTCAATGAGCAATTGTCACTCCCCAATAGATCTATTTATTTTCCATTCTTTCCAGTTCATTGCTCTTCCTTAGAATGAATGGAAAATGCAGTCATTTACTGGATTATATCTCACAAAATACACAGAGATACTTGTCTGTTCTTTTTCCTTATCTATTCCAAAAGCCTAGGTGAGTCTATGAAACTCAGAAAGTATAAAAAGAAAGGCTTGTTGAAGCAAGGAATGATTTAAAATAGCCTTTGATTCTTTGCACACACACATACACACACACATACATACACACACACACTCTTTTTTTGTTTGTTTGTTTGATATATCCAACTTTCATAGCAAAAGCAAAAGTTTCTCTGAGGTTATTTTGTTAAAACCAACAAAGTTCCTGGGTTCCTGTTCCACTCAGGACACCACAGAGACATGAACTGCTCTTTAGTCATGACGATAGCAGTCAGCAACATTGGGGCCTGAGAAGACTGCGGAGTTCAGAGACTGTCCACTCTCAATGTATTAGAAGTCAGCATCAAGTTGAGTTTCAACTTGTAAAACACCACTAGAGAATTTTGTGGTGGCTGAATGTCATCATTAGGGATGTATATATATTTTTAATTTTATCACTAGATCACTGTATCACTGTCATCCCGTTGTTCATCAATTTGCTTGAGCAGGCACCAGTAACGTCTTCATTCATCCCTGTCACGTGCTAGCATAGCCCGATGACATCTGGGGGGCTCTTTCAGGATCAGGGGAATGAGGACCATCATTGCTACTGTTTTGGGCATATCAAGTATGCCACGGGTATAATTTAACTTAAAAACTTTTAATTTAATAATGACAAATACTTTTAATTTCAATACTTTAAAATTTTTTAAATTGAATATCTATGAGATAGACCATTACAAACCTGTACATAATTGGGTTTCAGTCATACAATGATCTAGCACCCATCTCTCCACCAGTGTACATTTCTCAACACAAATGTCCCCATTTCCCTCCCACCATCCCTCACCACCCCATCACCCTATTCCCAGCCTCCTCTAAGGGGGCATTCAGTATTTTTATCAGGACAGTAATGCTGGAGTAGCTTTTTAATTGGGTGGCAGCTTTGAGGTATGGATGTGACTGCCAAGGCTTCCAGAAGTATGGAGAGATGGGGGCAAGTAGCCCATCCCAACCCCAAGAAAGCTTGAAGATTTCAGTCACAAAACCTGCATAACCATATTTTCAGCAGATTATATCTTGGTGAGGTCTGCCCTGAGACGGTGGAGTCAGGCCAGGGGTATGACGGTGATTTTAGGTTGTGGAAGCAAGCAGCTTCCGGGGGCTCTGCTTGGGTGGGCACCAGTCTAACCGGCCCCCCTCCGATTTACCCGGGTCTGTTCAGCCATCCATGGGTTGAAAATTAGCTGAGGCTTTTGCTCTCCTTTGAGATTTATGGGTCTTTGAAATAAGGCCAATAAATGAGTTTGTATAGCTGAGCTGGAGGTGGTTTGTGGGCATGGCTCCCACATACCAAACTCTTGGCTGTTTAGATTATTGGTACACTTGGCCCCAAGTTGTTGGGTCTGGCCAAAGGCACAGAGGCAATTTTGGGGTATCAGGAAGTCTGAAGGCACCATCAGGCTGTTGATGCACTCACACTGCAGGTACAGGTTGACATGCTGGCAGCACCATACCCCCAGTAGGAATATTTCTTGAACATTCAAGGTGACTAGGTGTTCATCTGGTTGTCCCTGTTACTATAAATGGACAGAAAAGAAAAAGAAAAATTGTCATCAAGAGTTTACAGTTTAACCATGAAGAAAGAGCATAAGAAATAAATCAATAGAACCAAGTTATGAAGTAGGTCACCAATGACTAGTCCTTAAACTTAAGAGTAATTAAGATGATAAAATAAACATAGATGTGTATCTTAGCAGCTTTCCAGGAGGAAGTGATTAGCAATTGAATTTTAAAAGTCAAAGGGCAGAGGAGAGAAGCAGACACAAGGGCAAGTGAATGATTGACAATTGAGACTGATTAACTTCTTTTCCCTATGCCTTAGCCTACAGGTTAAACCCTAACTGTATTGACATCAGAAAATTGTTTCATAATCAGTAGTACATAGGAACTAGGAAGGTCAAGACAAAATACACACACACACACACACACACACACACACACACTATTAGAATGAATGATTGAGGCAATTAAAGTGATTAGGAAATACAGGCTTGGCTATAAAGTAGCAAGTTTAAACAAAGAGATTATGCCAGGTAGCATTTCTGGAATTTTGGCTTACTTATGAAAGAGCATAAAATAAAAAGATTATTTTAATAGCGAAAGAACCAATCATTAAATTTATTTTTGAAAGAAACACTAAACTATGACTGACAGTGTTCCAATAGGTAAATTAAGAAGCACAAAAGTTTATATATTAGGAAATCCAGCATATTTCCTATTTGGAACAAAAGAACTTCTGAGGTTTCTACAAATTAATGTACCTTAATTAGGCAACCATGAGCTCATTCAAAAGTTAAAATCTGTTCAAAGCTAATCATATGACCTATTTCCTTAACATTCTTAGTCTTAATTAAATTTCTCATTTGTCCTTAATAAAAATATATAGCCCAAACTAATTACAAAAGTTTTCATTGTTACTCAATATATGAGAATTAAGTTTAAACTTCTTAACCAGACAAATTAATTTTTTCAAGCACATATCTTCCTTAGCTTCCCTGATTAAAATGCTGGCAAATTCAGAGTTTCCAAGTGAGTTGTGCTTCCCAAGGAAAACAACCATGTGAACTCCAGAAATTGACTTCTCAGGCCAGGCTTCCTCACTGCTGCCTCCAGTAAAGAGCTGAATAATGATAATGCATTGAACTGTCTTTCTCTGAGTTTCAAATTGGTGACAGAGGAGCTGAGCAGAGGAGAAATATGTGGTGAGTTGTAAATAGTATTGTTTTATTTACAAAACTCGCTGATAATCTTCTCATAGTAATATAATATAAAAAAATTATATAAATCTATGCTCTCAGGATGACTGGTATACCGCATTACTTCCCATTCCAGAAGGAAGGCTGCAAACCCAAATTGAAGTGCTTCTTTTTTGAGTCATCTCCAGTGAGCTGTCATTAATTCACTTCTTATGTGTGTTGCTATTGTTTATTTGCATGGGTTTTCTGGTTTCAAAATAAAACCAGTCTCACTTGCAGTTGTTCTGGCTTGCTGTTTGAATCTTTTCACATTCCAATAACATTTTCCACTGGAATGTTGGATTTAATGAATGAAAGAACAGATGTTCCAGGTATATTCAGTCTGACATAAGCCGGCATACATGACAGGGCCTTAATGTCTTTTCAAATGGTGAATATAATAGTATTCTCACTGTCACACTTAGCCAAATAGCTATGATATAGAGTCAATCTAGCTGTCCAAAGATGGATGATTGGACAATGAAGATATGGTATATATACACAATGGAATACTATGCAGCTGCAAGAATGATGAAATCATGCAATTTGCTGCAACTGCGATAGAACTGAAAGATCTCATGTTGAGTGAAACAAATCAGAAGAAAAAAATACCAAACTATCTCACATATCTGTGGTATACAGAGTAACAGGACAAAAGAATGCAAAGAAACAAAGGTGAGATACTTAGATTCCTCTGGATTCTAGATTATAGAACTGCAAAGGATATTCCCACCTTCTAAATTAGTGACCTTATGTGCAAGCTTTTCTGTTTCATTGAGTCTCTCTCCCTCTCTCTCTCCCTCTCTCTGTCTCTCTCTCCAAACCAATACTATACTGGTTTGATTACTGTAACTTTGTACAATAGTTCAGGGGGACTGTGCTCAGTGGTCTTTCAGAACCACATAGTATTTAGTATTGAACCCAGGGTTCCTGGATGTAAAGCACATTCTCAGCTCTCTCGCCACCCTGAACTTTTTAACTATGGAATTATTTTGAAACCATATCAGTAATCTTGATTACAGTTTTAAAATACTTAACATTTGAGAATAATTTTGTTTATGTCCTCTCCTGTGTCCCAGAGAAAGAAACTTTGTTCATCGAACTTTCCAAACCCATTTTTCCATCCATCAAACATCTCCTATGTCCAGCTCCAGAACCTGAATCAAGAGCTTTACCTAAAGTTACTGTACTCTGGGCTTCATAAATATCTTGTATAGAGGCTTGAATGACAGCACAGTGGATAGGGCTTTTGCCTTGCACGCAGCCAACCGAGGTTCGATTCCCAGCATCCCATATGGTTCCCTGAGCACCGCCAGGGGTGATTCCTGAGTGCAGAGCCAGGAGTAAACCCTGTGCATCACCAGATGTGACCCAAAAAGCAAAAAAAAAAAAACAAAAAACAAAAAAAAGTCTTGTATAATTTCCTCATCTTCTCTGTTTATAGGAAATCTCATAAAAAAAAAAAAGCACTTCATGATTATCACATTTGTCACATCTGCCTTTCCACTGATGGGACAGGAAGTTTGCTGGACAACCAACTTCCAGATTGGTTCCAATAACATAAGTCTGAGATTCAGATTCAATATTTAAAATATGGGGGGCGGGGTGAGGGAGATTCCAGATGTTCTCAGGGTTTACTCCTGGCTGTATGTCCAGGGAGCTCTCCTGACAGTCTCAGGAGACTGGATGGGGTGCCAGAAATCAAACCCAGACCAAGCACCTTCCCCATTGTAATATCGCTCCAGCCCTTCAAAATGTATTTCAATCCAAGTGTCCAATTATATGCAAAAGGACAAAGAAGTTGTAGTATAGATACACAATGGAATATTACTGGGTTATAAGATGAAATTTTGCTGTTTAGTGCAATGTGAATGGGACTGGAGAATATCATGTTACATAAAATAAGTCAGAGGGAAAGACAATAACGGATGATCTCATTTGTGGAATTTAAAGACAAAACAGGGGAACAGAGACTATCATATGATGGCAAATACTTGGTCCTGGTGAGAAAGAGGTGGGGAGGAACAAAGAGTTGGACTAGAGGTGACATATATACAATGGTAGAAGGTCTTAGGCGCTTTGGTGGTGAGAGTGATATAGTCGCTTTGTACAACAATACAATAAATGTGAACACTATTGTAACTATACTATCTAAAATATAATGAAAATTATGGAAAGAGTTTTTTAAGTCACATCAGCTCTTTCTGGAGTTCCAGATTGATTTTTTGTCCAGACTCACCAGAAAAACACATATTACAGGACAGTCACATTTGCACAGGTACCGATAGAAGAGACAGGAACTGTAGTAAAAGCTACTTTACCTTCAATTCACAAAGCAGCTCAAGTTAGAGATGCACACATAACACTACCTGATTTATCTATGAAAACCATCAGAGGTTCTCTACCATTCGGCCTAAATAACTAGACATTTGTTTAAAAGTAGTCTAGTACTGTAGTCTTCCCACATGTGAAATTCCTATAGAGGGAACGGTGGAAAAGATTAGCTTCTGACTCCCGTTGGCTGTCTTTGGTGTTCGAGCTCTTCATTTACAGCCTGCAAGACTCCCACAGTAACCTTTGTGTCCAGGAACCGCTTCCCTCCAGCAGCCATTTCCCATAGTGACTTCCCCAGCACTCATGACCTGTGCTTATATACTTTATGTGCCCCTTAGTAGTTTCTGTCATCTGATTGGTTTCACCCGATATAAACAAGGAATTGGAAGACCAATCAAACAGATTGGTTAAACAAAGTGACCAATCAGATCAGCTCTACACCTTACACTCACAGATACATCACTTGAAAAATTGTTAAAATTTATTTTGTCATGAATAGGATATCTATGTTCCTTTTCAAATACCTATCTGCAGTGTTGATTATCCACGTAAGTGAGGCAGAGTTGAGATGGGAGCATGTGTTATTAAAACAGATATGAGGAGAGGGAAAGGGAGAAATGTGTTTAAGGAAGAACATAATCTTCTCCAGAGTGGAAATAGGCAAGGAAAGAAACATTGAGACAAGCAAGGGAGACATATGACCAAGGGAGAGGAACTGTGCCTTATTAAAATAATCTAATATCCAATCCAGCCACATGAAGCCATAATGTTACTTGGCTCCCCACAAGCTTAAAATTCAAATACTGCAATAGTTTGTCACTTTGAATTCACTTCCTTTTTCTAGGAGCTTCTGTCCCAATCCTTCCGGATGTTCAGACTCAGGAACCATTAAGCATATAAAAGCACCTCCAAATTATTTCCTTATCGCAAGTGCACTGCTTGTTCTTTGCGGTTATAGAAGATCTGTTAGAAATTGAAAATCTGACATTATCATTTGGAAAGAAAAGTAGCTGGGAGGAAAAAACAATAGAACAAACAGCTCTCCACTACAATGTTCAATGTGAATGTCACAAAGGCAAAGCAGTTCAAAAATCTGAGGTAACATTCTTTTACATTTATTTAAAGAAATGCTATAATAGCTGAAACTGGAGTCTACGCGTGTTTCCTTACCATGTCATTTTTTCCTGCAATTCTGAAACATAGACTTATTATTATAAAGTTCTTCTGAATTCACAAGGTTTTCCATTTTACAGCAGCAAGCATTTTAACATTTATTTTGAAAAAAAAAAGGGAGAGAGATGTTTAGAAAAGTCTGTGAATTGTTCTAGCAAGAAAACCGATAATTACATCTAGGAACATGAAGATTATGTGATGCCTCTCATCTCATTGCCTGCAAGCACCAGAGAGCCAACGTTAGCATTCATTTCGCTTTTAATCCTATAGGAATTTTGTTCTAAGAAGAGTAAAAGGAAGGGGAAAGGAGATCTACATTGAGATCTACAAACACTGGGGCCTATAAAACATATTGAAAACTTACTTGGTTTTTCCTTGTCCTGCATTCACCAGGACAAGGAGAAGTAAGACACATAAGATGGCACTAAAAAAAAAGTCATGCATTTATTACCCACAATTAGTATTTTCCAACTCTCTTGAGGACAAGACCCTTTTTTTATCTGAAAGTCTTTAAATGTGTCTATTTTGTTGCTTGAGACAATGAACTCACACCCCTTGTACTCCTCACCCTATCCTCCAAGACGTCCCTCCTTCCACCCCAAGATTTGAACTGAGACATAGTTCTGCTCTGCTCGGAAGTGGATGGAGATGGGAATCATGGCGCACTTCTGTTGGAAACAGAATCAGCATTCTTTTGCCCCTGAGTTCCACAAAAGACTGGGTTGATCAGGAGATTTTCAAACTCAACAGAAGGCTGCAGAGCGGAGGACTCAGTGTCCTGCTCACAGTGCAAATAAGATAAAGTTCAACAAAAAGGAGGGAGAGTGACAGGGTTAGGGGAGTGGCTCTCCTGCATTTTTAAAGCCTTGTTTATATGGAAATTTACAGGATTGGGCAGAGTAATGTGGGTAGCAAAGCCCCTAGCAAACTCCCCAGCTCTCTTCCATCCCACCCCAAAGAACCTGCTTGCACAAACCAGTGACCCCAGAATTCTTGTCTGCTGTCCTGTCAAGGTTTCTATTTCTTCATTCTTTTAGCCATCATGGAAAAGAGGTCAGTAATCTGTGATTGTCATTTCATTCCAAATTCTTGAAATGTTTTATTATTTACAAAAGGTTTCCCTCCTGACTTCAGACAGTAAAAATACCCACTATACAAAACCTAAGAGCACTAACAAACATTTCAACTATCACAGTCATGATTAAACAGTCTTTTTTTTTTTTTTTTTTTTTTTGCTTTTTGGGTCACTCCCAGCATTGCATAAGGGTTACTCCTGGTTCATGCACTCAGGAATTACTCCTAGCGGTGCTCGGGGGACCATATGGGATGCTGGGAATCGAACCCATGTCGGCTGTGTCCAAGGCAAACACCCTACCCGCTGTGCTATTGCTCCAGCCCCCAACAAAAGTCATTCTTAAAGGATTTTTTAAAAGTACTTCAAAACGTAATTTTAATTTTATTTTTATATTGAATGCTTTTGTTTATTGATGTACATGGAAAGTATTTATTGCTAAAAACTCAGCAAAAAAAATAAAATAGAAAAAATAAAACTCTACTTTCCAATCTTGCCCCAATGTTTTATTTTAGAGTTTTCCAAACTCTTCCATAAAATCACAAATGTAAATCAAAATAGTTTTTACATTCTGTCACGCAATGTATCTATCTTCTTGATATAATATTGTGGCATCTACATGTCAATATAAATGACCTACATTATCCTTTTTAAATTTTGCATTATTCTGTCAATATATCATAATTTAACTTTACCTATGAAGATGTATTAGGGTGTTCTTTTGGTTTTTTTTTTTTTGAGGGTAGGGAGTGGGGGTGGAACCACACCCCGAAGTGCTCAGGGCTTTCTCCTGGATCTGTGCTCAGAGATCACTCCTGGTGACCATCTGCAGTGCTGGAGATGGAACCGGAGTTTATCTAGTGTACTATCTCTCCAGCCCCTGTTTTAAGAGAACTATTTTTATTTAATTTATTTATTTTTGTATTTTATTTTTGGGTCACACCCGGCGATGCACAGGGGTTACTCCTGGCTCTGCACCCAGGAATTACTCCTGGTGATGCTCGGGGGACCATATGGGATGCTGGGAATCGAACCCATGTCGGCTGTGTCCAAGGCAAACACCCTACCCGCTGTGCTATTGCTCCAGCCCCCAACAAAAGTCATTCTTAAAGGATTTTTTAAAAGTACTTCAAAACGTAATTTTAATTTTATTTTTATATTGAATGCTTTTGTTTATTGATGTACATGGAAAGTATTTATTGCTAAAAACTCAGCAAAAAAAATAAAATAGAAAAAATAAAACTCTACTTTCCAATCTTGCCCCAATGTTTTATTTTAGAGTTTTCCAAACTCTTCCATAAAATCACAAATGTAAATCAAAATAGTTTTTACATTCTGTCACGCAATGTATCTATCTTCTTGATATAATATTGTGGCATCTACATGTCAATATAAATGACCTACATTATCCTTTTTAAATTTTGCATTATTCTGTCAATATATCATAATTTAACTTTACCTATGAAGATGTATTAGGGTGTTCTTTTGGTTTTTTTTTTTTTGAGGGTAGGGAGTGGGGGTGGAACCACACCCCGAAGTGCTCAGGGCTTTCTCCTGGATCTGTGCTCAGAGATCACTCCTGGTGACCATCTGCAGTGCTGGAGATGGAACCGGAGTTTATCTAGTGTACTATCTCTCCAGCCCCTGTTTTAAGAGAACTATTTTTATTTAATTTATTTATTTTTGTATTTTATTTTTGGGTCACACCCGGCGATGCACAGGGGTTACTCCTGGCTCTGCACCCAGGAATTACTCCTGGTGATGCTTGGGGGACCATATGAGATGCTGGGAATCGAACCCGGGTCAGTCACGTGCAAGGCAAATGCCCTACCCGCTGTGCTATTGCTCCAGCCCCACTATTTTTATTTTTAAGAAAACTTTTTAAGAGAACCTACTTGTGTCCCTTTTTCATCTGTGAATTTTTATATTTGTGTTTTTTTAATAACCCTTTTATTTAGGAAAAAAAAGCTAATAGCCTACATAGGACTAAAACTACCTTGTTGATGGCAGCAGAATCTGTGGTGTAGTGCTGAAGTGAGGGCAGAAACTCCAAAAAATGTCTATGGAGGGTGCCACCCTTCGTCAAGGTGGGTCCCAATTACCTGTGCTCCCCTCTTCCCATCCCATCTTCACATGGACTCCAAGGGCATGCCCTTTCAAAGAAAAAGCTGATGAACAGCGCCCAGAGACTTACACCAGCATCACCCTTTGTCTAGTTCAGAAAAACCCTGCCTGAGAGCCAGAGAAATAGTAGAGTGGGTAGGACACTTGCCTTGCATGCAGCAGACCAGGGTTTCATCACCGGCACCCTGTTTGGTCCCTGACCCTGCCAGGAGTGACCCCTGAGATCAGAGCCAGGAGTCATCATTAAGCACAGCCAGATGTGGACCCCAGACAAAAACAAAATCACAAAAAAGTCCCACCCAGGCCAGTTGCCATCATTTAAGGCCCTTTCAGCCCTGAGCTCGGCCCCAAGAACAGGATCATCTTTCAGGTTTCCTAGAAGTATGAAGCTCTGTACTTCCCTCTTTCATACATCACAGGACAAGACAAGTTGGACTCTGCAGTCAATTCGAAGACTCCAGACTGCCTTGGAGTCCAGTTAATTCACAGACTCCACAGTGCTCCAACCACACCATTCTAAAATGAATTTAATCCTAGCTCTGACCACTTATTCCCACAAAAACTCACAAAGGTATAGTCATGGTCGTAAGAAATCATAAAACGCTAAATAACAACCATAGATAAGGACAATGTCATTGAAAGTCTTCTTGGAACCTTCATAAGAAACTCCAAATAACTAGTTAGTATCAGCAAAATTGTCTGGGATAGTTCCAACGGCAGAGCCTGGCAAGCTACCTGTGGCATATTCGATATGGCAAAAACAGTAACAAGAAGTCTCACAGTGGAGACGTTACTGGTGCCTGCTCGAGCAAATCGATGAGCAACGGGATGACAGTGACAGTGACAGTTCCAACAAGGAAGGAAGAAAGCAACACTCACCTGAATCCTTCAGTCAACTCTCTCCAGAGAGGGAGGGGCCACAGGTGGTGAATCAGAAAGACTCACAGCCAAAAAAAAAGAAAGACTCACAGCCAGCCTGCAGTAGGCACAATGGGAAAGCAGTGTTGAACCTCACTGAGCTATTTTGAGCCTGGAAGACTCAACAGTACTAAGCAGATAATGACCTCTATGGACTTTAGAAATAATATCTTGAGGATGCTTTATAGGCTCCAAGAAACAATGCCAGGCAGGCACTCAACCATTGAGCCACATACCTGGCCCTTAAACTTCTTCCTCTTTTTTTCTTTCTTCCTTTTTCCTTCTTTGGTTTTTGGGAGAACATCTGGTGGTAAGCATATACTCAATCCATTGAGCCCAAGTTTCTTTTCTTTCTTTTATTACTCTCTTTCTCTCTCTCTCTCTCCCTTTTTTCATGGATGTGCACACTGAAAGAGACATGTCCAGAATATTTTATTAGGCAAAATCTATGCTAAATATATAAAGACTGTAAGACTGTTAAAATATGACTGCATTTTACATAATATAAACTTATACATCACATATATTTATACATGCTATAATTTTAAACTATTATGTCAACAGGACAAATAGGCAAATAGTATAAGGTCTAGAATTTACATCTACAGATACATATCAATAACAAACGAAACCTATAAAATGAATAATGTCAAGAATTTAATATTAATAAATGAGCATTACATGTACCAAACATTGACCCTACAAATAATTCTAATGTATTCCTACCACTTTCTACTTTCTAAAAAATTATTATCTCAAATTTCTTGAATATAAAGTTTCGATCACATTTTCTTTTCTTTTCTTTTTAAAAATTTAAATTAAAAAAAATTTTTTTTAATTAACTCACTGTGAGATAGATCCTTTACAAAGCTGTTCATGATTAGGTTTCAGTCATACAGTGGTCCAACACCCATTGCTCCACCAGCAGTCATATATTTTAAAATTTTTATTGTAGATTAGATAATATGGTTATGATAGTGCTAGCATTCATGATTTGGAGGGGGCGTTCAGCCACACCAGGTAATGCTCAGAGACAACTCCTGGCTTTGCACTCAGGAATTACTGGCAGAGCTTGGGAATCATATGGGATGCTGGGGAGTGAACCTGGGTCAGCCAAGTGCACCTGTAGGAGTGGCCCCGGGCTCCTTGAACACTACTTGGGCTATAATGAAGATACTATATTATGTATACATTTTTAATTAACATGCACATTTTCTCCGGGTATAATTATATATTAGCCAGGATTCTCCCAAGAAACATATGAATAGCATATATATGTAATACTTTATGTGTTTATATATATGGAGAGAGAGAGACTACAAGGAAGTAATTAGCATAAGTGATTAGAGATGCTTACAAGTCCAAAATCTATAGGGTGAGCTGTCAGTCTAGACTGAGGCAGAGTCAATGTTCCATTCAAAAGTCATTACGCTGAAGAATCAAGATCTGATGTTCTAGTTCAAAGTCCATTAGTCTGGAGAAACAGGAAGAGCCATGTTCCAGTTCAAGTCAAAAAACTATCTCCTAGACTCTCCTACTTGGGACAAAGTTGCTCTTCTATCTTATTGCAGCCTTTTTAGTAATTAGATGAAGCCTATCCATATGATGAGGGAAATCTTCTTTACTCAAAGTTCACCAATTTAAATGTCAGTGTCCAACAAAAAACACCCTCACAGAATACTAAGGATAAAGTTTGGTCCTCCCAAAATGACATATAAAATAAGTCAACAAAGTTGAGTTATCAAGTATGAATACATTCTACTTTAGTGCATACTGGCAGAGTTTATTAACACAATTAACCTGTTTGCACTCCCATCTGCAGTGTATGGGAGTTCAAGCTGTGTGACCTTCTTTCTTTGCCAATACTTGACACCATCAGAGTTTTTTGTTACACCATCAGAGATTTTTGTTTTGTTTTGTTCATACAACCTTGAGTTTGCAATTTGCAACTCTCTGATGAGAAATTATGTTAAACACCTTTCCATGACCTTATTGTCCATTTGGAAATCATCTTTGCAAAGGACTTTAGAACTTTTTCTTAAAAAAATTACGGGGTTTGGTTTTTCTTACTACTCTGTAGAAGTTTTATATATTCTTCTCTATCCAAGTTCTTGATTAGTTGGTTTGGCTTTTACCTTCTCACTAAGGTCTATGATGTGTCTTAAATTAATCTTTGTATATGGTGTTAAGTGTCATTTTTCCCCCATGAGTAGCCATCTTACCCTATTGAAAATCTTATCCTTTCCTTGCAGACCACCTTTGTCATAAACCAAGTGCTATTTCTAGATGCTCTATTATATTCCTTTGAAGTATTTTATTTATTCTTATACACTCTTTCTCTGCCGTGCAGGCGGGATACTCGGTAGTTTGCTGGGCTCTCCAAGAGGGACAGAGTAATCGAACCCAGGTATTCGATATGCCAAAAACAGTAACAAGAAGGCTCACAATGGAGACATTACTGGTGCCCGCTCGAGCAAATCGATGAACAACAGGATGACAGTGACAGTGATAGTGACACTGTTTCTTTGGTGGGGGGGGAGGGAGGAAATCTGGTGCAGTTTAAGGCTTATTCCTGGCTCTGCGTTCAAGATTCACTACTTGGCAGACCTGGGGGAATGAAGGGTGACACAAGTTCGGGGAACTGTATGTAGTGCCAGTGACTGAACCCGGGTGAACCATGTATAACTTATATGGTCCCTGAAGATCAGCCAGAAGTGATACCTGAGTGCAAATCCAGGAGTAAGCCCCAAGCACTGTGGAATGTGCCCCCACCCCAAACAAACAAAAAAAAATCACCATCTTCAAGCATGAGAATCATTAAATACAGGCATTGTTCCATACTCCAAAAAAGAAAAAGACTAAATATTAATAGAAAGATATATATCCAACATTAAAAACAAAGGTATATATGCAGCATTTTTTCAAAAAAGAAACAAAATAAAAACAAACTTAGATTAAGAGATTAAAATGGTTACCAGAGAGGCGGGAAATGGGTAGTCAGTTGTGGTGGACAGAGCTGTTTTTTAGAGTGGTATAATGTAACACACAGAAGACCAAATTATATGTGCTATGCTACCTGATATGTATAGTGATAAATCCTTATTACTGCAATAAAATGTTATAAGTAAGGATTAATTCACTCTTTAGTTCTATAAATTATTCTTCTAATAATCTCTTCTTGTATTTTAGAAGCCAGATTTTATGACCTACTTAAAATTGTTAGATAGGGGACCGAATGATAGTATAGCAGGTAGGGCTCTTGCCTTGTGTGTGGCTGAGCTGGGTTCGATGCCTAGCATCTCATATGGTCCCCAGAGCATTGCCAGGAGTAATTCCTGAGTGCTGAGCCAGGAATAACCCCAGAGCATTGCTGGGTGTGACCCCCCAAAATAAAATAGCAATAATACACGAATAAAACAGTAAGAATAAATGAAATTGCCAGGTAAACTCTTTTTTCATCACAGCTTTGATAGAAATAAAATTGATTTTTCAGTAACCTAGACCAAATCATTTCTGTTTATCAAGCTCTGTATATGTAAGATGTCTATGTACGCATTTTTATAATTTTTTTCCTGAGCCACTGGGAATTTCCAATATAAATTGGAAATTGTATATATAATGTTCATTCACCCCTTGATATTTCACTGTTTTCTATATAAACAGGAATATTCTTGTGCATAAGAAATTCAGGAAATTTAAGATACTTATATCTAGTCTACAATTCATATTCCATTCCATCAAAATCCCAATACACATATATTTTATAGCATTCTTTTCCAGTTCAGGATCTTACATCTTTTCTTTTTTCCTTTTTTTGGCTTTTTGCACTGCATTAAGGAATTACTCCTGGCCATGCTGGCAGACCACATGGGATACCATGGATCGAACCCAGGTCAGCCACGTGCAAGGCAAATGCCCTTCCCGCTGCATGGGCCCCTTACATTGCATCTTTGTAGTCAGCTATTTTGTTTTACCTTGATGACACTGACAATGTTTTAAAAATATAGGTCAGGTGTTTTATAGATTTTTCCTCAAATTGGTTGATGCCTCTTTATAATTAGATCTGATGTTAGTGTAAGCATTGTTTTTATACTTATTTTCTCTGCTACCGCCTGGTTCTTGACTTATTCATAACTGTCATATTCATAAGCATATAAAGCATTATATATTTTTATGTACATCTCCCTTTATTAGATGTCTAGGATATGAGATCCTACCATTTCAAATTGGTGCTGTTAAGTGATACGTGAATTTCACTTACGGATGAAATTCTTCTAACCTCCTATCACCAACCACTTAAACATTAGGAATGGGAATAATCACGTAGAAGGCTACTGAAAGGGGCTAAGGTTCAAGGATTTGTTACCTACCCCTGAATAAAGCTACAGTATTTCCAATTCTCATATCCTAATTTACTTTTACTGTTCTAAATGATAACGGACCGTGGACAGAAAAGACTTTAATTCTGATTAGTAACTCTAGCTTTTGACAGGGTCCAACGTTTGAAAGTCTCAAGAATACAAGAATCCAGTAGAAAAAAAAAAGAGAGAGGGGCAGAGACAGGCAGACTTTCACTGCTGCTATAGCGCTCACACTGGAAATAGAAGAATAAAAATGATCCTGCAGAATTCGAAGCGGGGTTGTGTGTGCGTGTGTGGGAGGAGGGAGAGTCGGTCAGAGGAGCTTCAAGGAAGAATCTGGCAGGGATATGAACATTTTGGACAGGGACAGAAAAATGCCGCCGTGTTTTTGGACATCGGGAAAGCTATAGCATGTTTAAATAAATATTTTAGACCTTGAAAAACGTCCCCGCGTTTGGCACGCCCCCCCCACCCCACGGGGGGGGGGAGAGTAAATAAACATCTTTATCTCTTCTATCTTCAAAAAAAATACAAATGTTAAGTTTCTCTTCAACCCCACCCTCCGTTAAAAAAACAAAAAAGCGCCTTTGGCTCGGCTGCCAGGACTTCTAGGAACGTGCAATATTAAAACAAAACCCGAACAATACAACCCTTTCAGTCAGGCGCTTTCAGTCAAGAGCTTTCTCGCAGCCCCGCGAAACGCGCGAGAAAACGCTTTGAAGAGCCGGACGCGGGGCGCCCGCGTCCCCGGGCGGCGAACCCCGAGGCGCCCGGGACGTCCCCGGCACACGCCCGCGGTGACCCGGGGCTCCCGCCGCGGTCCCCGGCGCCGCGGCCGCCCGGCTCCGAGGGGGTGTGGCCCGGCCGCCGACCCACCTGCTGCCCCGCGCGGCCGCCCGGGCCCGCCCCCGGCCTCCCCCCCGCGCCCGCCCACGCCCCCGGAGCCCCCGCTCCGTGCCCCCGCGCCGCCCCCACGAGCGAGAGCGGGGACAACCCGGCACTTTCTCCTCACGCACAGCCCCCCCGCCCGCCGCCGCCTCCTCCTCCTCCTCCTCCTCCTCCTCCCGGCGCGGCTCTCGGGGGGCCGTCTGCGCCCGCGCCCCCTCGCTCGCTCTCAGTCTCTGCGCGCGCGCGCGGCCCCGACGGCGGGGCGCGCCAGTCCGCGCCGCCCGGCCGCGGCCACCCCGCACCCTGGCCAGAGAGGCGTGTGGAGGCGGCGCGTGCCCGGGGCGGGGGCCGAGCATCCCCCGCGCCGCCGCCGCCGCCGCCGCCGCCCGCTCCCCCGCTCCGGACTCGCCGCCGAGGCCTCGTCACAGCCGCCGCCTCAGCCAGCGGCCGCAGATCTCGCGGTGTTTGCCGGCGGCGGCGCCGCCATATTGGTGACAGTATTTTGATTTGCGCTGGGCTGGCGGAGCCGCGGCGAGAGCGAGCGAGAGCTGGGGGGGTGGGGGGAGGGCAGGCGAGCGCGCGGGGGGTGGGGGCAGAGGGAGGTGGGGAGGCCGAGCGAGCCGGAGCCGAGGCGCGGGCCGCGGCGACGCCACCCAGCCCGCGTTTTTGAGCCTGCTGCAGCCGCCGGCGGGGCGACCCAGCCCGACCCCCCTCCCCTCCCCCTCAGCCACGAGCGGCGGCGGCGGCGGCGGCCGGAGGGAGTTGGCGGCGGCGGCGGCGGCGGCCGATTGCTGGGGCTGAGCGGGGAGGGGAGGGAGGGCTGAGGTGTCCCCCCTGCCGGGCGGAATCGGAGGCGGCGGCGGCGCTGGCGGCGGCCGTGGTGGTGGCGGAGGCGGCGGCGGCGGAGACGGCTGCCCTAGTGGGAGAGGCGGCGGCGGCGGCGGCCGAGGAGGAGGAGGGGGAAGCGGCGGCGAAGGGTAAGCGGACAGCGCCGCCGGGGCCGCGCCGGGCGCCCCCCGCCCCCACCCCCACGCCCGCCCCCTCCCCCGCTCCCCCAGTCGGGAAGGGGCTCGGCCGGCTCGCCCGGGCCCTCGCGGGGCGCCCGCGCCTTCCCCTCCGCTCTTCCTCCCTCCGCCTCCTTCCCCCCGGGGCCCGGCGGAGAGGGAGGCCCCCCAAGTCCTGCGGCCCGGGTGGGGGCGGGGAGCCTCGGGCCGGGCCTGGGCTCCGGGGAGAGAGTGTGCGTGTGCGTGTGCGTGTGTGTGTAGGGGGAGGGGGAGCGGCCGGCGAGCCCCGGGTGGGGGAGGGCCCTTGCCTGCAGCCGGTGCCCCCCCCACCCCCCGGCCCGCCCCTCGGGCGCCCGTGAGATTGGGGGTGGAGGACGGAAAACTCCTTTGGGGAGGGGTGGGGGATCTTGATCGGTGTGTGTGTGTGTGTGTGTGTGTGTGTGTGTGTGTGTGTGTGTGTGTGTATGAGGGATGATTTCGGGGCGCGAGGGGTGGAGGGCGGAGTGGGAGGGGGAGGGACGGCGGGCACCACCTCATTCCCTTGGCCGTGCGGGTTTTTCTGCAGCCTCTCTGGAAATGGGAGCATTTGTGGCTGGGAATCTCTGCCCGGCGCGTTGTCCCCCCACCCCACCCCACCCCCACCCCCACCGCCGCCCTGAGATTTTCCTCCCCTCCCCAGGGCTCCTTCTGCCTGCCAGTCTGCTCCGCCCGCGGCTCCGAGATCGCGGGGGGGGGGGGGGGGGGGCGCCCGGCAGGCCGCGAGGGTCCCGGGGTGGGTGGCGGCGAGCAGGTGACAGGTGGATGAGTCTCGGCCCCGCTGCTGATGCTGCGGCCGGCTGCGGGGCCGGAAGGTGCTCGCCGAGGTGTCCCGGGGCCCCCGGGGTTTGGGGTTGGTGGGTTTGGCCGCGGGTCATGCCTTATATAGTCTATTTCCCGGGGTTCCGTTTCCATCCTTCCCAGCCCGCGTCGTTGCGGTGGAGAAATTCTCCAAATGTTTCTGATAAGAGGGGCTTCCAGGAGAGCGGCAGGTTCTGCGGGCTCTGCGGGGGTGGCTCCTCTCGAGCCGCTTCTCAAGGGGAAGTGTAGGGCTCCTCCACCCCGGGCGAGGCTGTTTTCAGGGCTTTTTTTAGGCACAGGGCATGTGTTTGGGGTTTTCGTGTTTGTGTTTGTGTTTGTGTTTGTTTGCCCACGTTCAGGTCGCCCGCGAGGCCCCGGGGAGGCGGTTGACGTTTTGCATCCATCTTGTCGGGTTCAGCTATACGTTTAGGAAGTGCCAGGCTGGTGCCCGTTTTAAATAAAAGAAGGGCGTCCGTGCCCCAGCGCACTCGACAGAATATGTTGCTCATTGTGCAATTTCAGAATTGGCAGGGAATTTTGGTGGACTTGGAATAGAATTTTTGCTTTCAGTTTTTCGACTACTACTACTGCTGCTTACCACACTCGTCCTAGTAGCAGATTATTGACAGCTCTCAATTTTTTTTCTCAGTAGTAGCAGTGAAATCGTGACTGATTTTGAACTCTTTGACAGTTTGAAACTTTAGATTTGGGAACCACTGCACTTAAGTTAGAATACACTGAATTGTCAGAAAAATGAGCTTAAGTTAGGGCCAGCCTAGTTCTTGAAGGATCCAATCAATGACTTTTTTTAAAAAAAGGTGCATGAATTGAATATTTTGAATGATGGTACGATCGGTGTGTAAACTGGAAATAGAACAAACATTCCAGTGATTCAGAACTTGTTTGGGTTCTCTTCTCTCCTTCCCTTTCTAAATCTAATTAGTTTAGAAGAGGCTTAAGATTTCTCTAAAGGGTCTAACTGAAATTTTAATGTGTTAATTAGATGAGTAAATCATCCTCTGACTATACTTCATTATTTCATTTTTTTCCTTGGATTACTGGAGTAACTTTTTCTGAGTTTTAAAGTATTCTTAGAGGACACTGATGAAATGCAGCCTTTCAAACTCTAGTGAACTGTCACATAATAAAACCTGTACTTTTGCAACTCATTAAATGGATAAATGATTACAGTCTCATCTGATACCGATATCTTAAAAAAATAACTGATAACGATCCTGTTTAAATGTTTGCTTCTTTAATAGAAAGGAATCTTCTGCTTCAACTGAGGATACTGTTTTTGAGACTTGCATGTAATTATGTCAAATGAAATATGGAGGCATGTAAGCATCAGGATTAAATAGACACTGCCCCAATACCCATTATCAGGAGTTAACCACCACTTCTTGCCTTTTGTAGCACCTGCCTTCAGAATAGCTTAATTAGTCGACAGAAATAAAGTTTGTTCTACTTTTTTTTTTTGCTTTTTGGGTCACACCCAGTGATGCACAGGGGTTATTCGTGGCTCTGCACTCAATTACCCTTGGCAGTGCTCAGGGGACCATATGGGATGCTGGGAATCGAACCCAGGTTCTCCAAGTGCAAGGCAAACGCCCTACCCGCTGTGCTATGGCTCCAACCCCAGTTTGTTCTACTTTGTAAGGAGAACTCTTTTCTAAAATAAGACTGTTTAAGTGAAATAATGTACCCATGCATTTATGACGATACTATGTTTTGAGTAATGCAGACAACATTTACATGAAACGCCATGAATTTTATGCCCTTTCGCTCCACCCCAGTGTCCTAGGGAATGCCTGAATTTTCAAAGCAGCTTTTTTTGTTCAACAAAAATAATTGATCAACATTAAAAGCTTATTTTTAATGATTACCAACATACTCTAAAATTTGCCTTGTTATGGATATTTTAAGAAGAGTTTCCTGATAATTTTTTTATATGTGAAGTTCATAAATTAAGTTTCAATTTAATTTCAGAAAGGCTTCAATATCATTCTATCTCTATGTGGGTATTTTTACCTGGACAGGCTTTCAGGAGAACAGTATTAGCACTCTTCTTTGTTACAGGTTTGTGAGTTTTGTTTGATCAACTTAAGATTGGGATGCTCTAAAATGAAAAGATTATGAGGTGGTAACAAGCAAATGCAAAGATGGGGGCAAAACCATAAGACAGGATAAGATCCTGATTTGAGGAGCAGCTTTAAACAGTTAGGTAGGTGTACTAACTAACATGTGGATGGTGGTAGTTGGAAAATGATGAAGCCGAACTGGAGTGTAGTAAGGATTTGGAAAAGCATAGGAAAATGATGGAGCTGAACTGTATTGTAGTAAGGATTTGGGGACATTGAAATTTAAGTGTGTGTGTATATATGTATGGATTTATCTCATTCATATTTCCAAAGGAGCTGTATTTTAACATTTTTTAAAAATTCCTAATCCTGTAGAAGTAAGGACAGTTGCTTAATGTCAACTCAGAAAAATGAGTACACTCAGAGGTAACCAGAACTGTACTTTTTACATTCTCTCCAAGTAACCACCAAATTTGAATGTGATCTTGACAGAGATAAGAATGACTGTCTTTTTTTTTTTCATTTTTTAAATGTTCCATCTCCCAGAACTGCATGAGTAATACTAAGTAAAAGTAGCACTTGCTGCTTCTAACATTTGTTACGCGTTTCACTGAAACTTGAATTTTTATTGACTCATTTTATAGAATGTGCTTAGTTTTAAATTTCTTGATCCTCAGAAAAAGATACTGTTAGAAACACAGTAAAAAATGTTAACTGACAGTAAATGTTCAAAAAGGAAATTCGTCAGGATTACCTCAAAGTAGAATTGCTAAAGAAAGACTTCTGTGAAAATTAATTCAAATGCAGATACTTAAAAGTATATTCATACAAAATTTTGTCTATGTAGATCCTATTTCCTGAGGATGCTTGATAAATATGGCCTTACTCAATGAATTTTTTAAATCGGCCTCAATATTTAATGTAAAAACTTAATGAGAATTTCTATTGCATGCCTAATCTATTTCAGTTCAAATTTTGGTATATCAAAGGGGTGATGACTTTCTTTTGACCTTTAGTATATTTATGTTGGCCTTTTTAATGTTCCTGTATAGTAAGAGAAGAGGAAAGAAATTAGTATTTGTTGAATGCCTACTTGGCATCAAGCTTTCATTTAGTCCACAAATATTTATTGAACACTTAACTATGTGACACCTACTTTCATGATGCCTGTGGTACAGCAGTGAATAATGTAAGTTGTTATTTTCATACATTTTGTGCTTTACTGGTGGAATCCATAATGAGTGAGTAAAATATAGTGTGTCTGATAGAAAAAGGTACCGCAGAGCAAAATAAGACAGAAAAGTAGAGAGGAAAGATCATTGCTTATTTGCCTCTTGAAAAATGAATAATGGAGCCTATCCTTAATTTCAAAACTCAAAGCTATCCTATACATAATAGTTTTCTTTGAATAAGAATGTAATTCATAACTTAGGAATACCATAATGTTTTTGCTACTTCAGGGTCATAGAGTTTCGGTTATTAGTGATTTCTCTAGGTAATGTTTCTAAAAACTCCTTTGTGGCTCGGTAGAAAATTTGGAGTCTTGCTATCCTGGTGTGAATCCTGACTTGGTCATTTGTGAACTGTGTGAAATTATAGATCTGCCAGTAACGATTCCTTAGCATCTCTGAACTTGTTTTCCGAATGAGTATACTACCTATAAGGTCATTTTGATGACAAAATATACCTTGTCCATAAATTTTCTGGAAAATAGGAGGGGGTCAATAAATGGCCTTTATTGTTGTTGTTTTTAGTGCTGTCTGGAGTTTTATAAGACAAACATAGATGAGTTGGTGATCCTTCCCTTGGAGGATCACCTAGTGTTATGTGGACATTCATATGAACAGTCTTGTATGATAGCATAAGGTTAATTAAAACCTAATTGTAAGGGCAAGAGAGATTGTACAGGGGGCAAGGCACTTGCCTTGCATGTGGATGACTTGGTTCAATCCTAGCACTTCATAGGGTCCTCTGAGCTCTGCCGGAAATGACCCAGGAGCACAAAGGCAGAGTAGCCTCCAAGTGCTTTGTGTCATTGCCCACTCACCACCATCCCACACTCCACACTAGGGGGTTGGGGGGAAACTGCAACTGTAATTTATAATCACAAGTACTTTGGGGGAGGGTGTGCTTGTTACCTGTTCGTTGTGGTGTGTGGGTAAACCTTCATTCCCCTTTTTCTGGCTAAGGAAATTTGTGACATACCTTATCATGTAGTTTGAAGAGCCGATCTTAGTTTTTGTTCGTTTGTTTTTGTTTGGGGGCCCATACCCAGCTGCTCCCAGGGCTTACTCCTGGGATCACTCCTGGTGTTGCTCAGGGGACCACATGGAGTGCCAGGGAACAAACCCAGGTTGGCTGTGCAGAAAGCAAGTTCCTTACCCACTGTAATCTCTGACCCCTGGTCTCCACATTTTAACAATTAGATACAAATACCTTAGAGGATTCCAATTCATTGAAGTACTTGTAAAACATTTAGTACAGTGCTTGCCATATTGTAACTATTCAATAAATGTTTTGTACTTTCCTCTTCATTTGCTACTTCTGTATTAAGTGAACAGAGTAATTCAGATAATATACAAAGTAGTAATAAAAGCTTTACAGAGATCAAAGGAAAGCATGAAGATTATGAATGAATTTTCTGAGGAAAGTAGAAATCCAGGACTTGTTTTTAATGTTTAGATTGGGAGATCACTAACCTGCACTGTTTAAGGACAAACGGTCTTATTTTCATCTCAGTAGTGGCTGCTTAGGGAGAAGTGTCTTCTTCAGGGTCTGGCATGTAGTTAGGGACTTCACCACTGTCAATGTTGAGTGGATCTGAGTGAGTTTTATCTTTGTATAATAATTCTTTTTGGTGGTAGGAATCTTCTGAGTCTGATAAATAACTGCAGTGAACATAAGGTGTCATACAAAATTTTCTGAATGCCGTTTTTAAAATTAGCCAAAATTTGGAAAAATTCTGGAAATTAAAAGGAAGTAAATTATTTGCAGCTAAATTAGTATTCGTTAATCTAGGTTTTTTTCTTTAAAGTTATTGGCATTACAGTGAAAAATGAGCACTTTATAAAAAGTAGGATAGAAAAGGTTATTGGATATCATGATTGTGTGTAACTGTTAAAAGATTATTTTATTTCTTGTAACACCTTTCCAATGAAACTCGATTTGTACTGGCTTTATGAATAAAATGGTACTGCCGCTTTCTTACATCCTAATGATCTGGGCTATATTGGTCATTTCACAGGAAAGAAAAAATATTTACCCCACTGATTTTGATGTTTGTCTTTTGCAAAGTCAACTTTTTTCCTGTTGTATGACAAGCTAATGACCTGCCTAACATAATTTTCAAACTCAAGACTTACCTCAAGTTCTGAACAGTCATGTACATAAAGTATTTCTTGGCTTTTAGAAAAATTTCACTCAGATATGTAAGAACAGATTGCTTTGTATTCAAATTTGGTATAATAGAAAATATTTTGAAAAGATTTAGAAATACCTACAATTAAATATTTAATACTCTGTTTTGCTTGCTTGCTTGTAGTTAAAAGTACCAGCGTGACTGGAAAGGCATACCAGCACAGGGTGTGAGTTGCATTGCTTTGAGGCTGGCTTATCCGCAACCAGGTGGACTAGAAGAGAGCATTATCAGAACTCTTATGCCTTTCATGGACTTTAATTTTAGCACCTTGTTAAATAAAATGGCATTCTTATCTCAAAACAAAATTCAAATACAAGTCACAGATGCCAAGTAATAAAGGCTAGAAAGGCCTTACAAAAGAGGACAGAGGTGAAAAGCAAAAATAAATGTAGAATTCTTCAGAGTTTTTGGTAGAAATGTGTGAGTGCTAGTTATTGTTAATAAAATTTTATTCAAAAAAGTTAAAGCATTTGAAGAAAGTATGTCATGCCTGCAGCTAGTCCCCACCTAACCTTGCCAAAACAGTAATTCCAAGCAATGCCGCATTCCTTACTGTATTGTGGAGATTAGTGCTGCCATCATAGACTTGGAAATTGGGGGATGGAGGGGGCAGGTTTGGCTGGCCCAGAGCAGAGGACAGTTTCTGAGAGGAGGACTCAAAAACATTGCTCTCCCCATGCACCAAAATGTAAAAGTAATTATTAGTAAATTCTACTCATTCCCTAGTTTATTGACTATATTTAATCTGAATTATTAGATAATGTCCTTTTACTCTAACATTTAAATTAAGTAAAATTTCTTTTGACCTTTATTATCTGAAGCCCTGGCATTGGTTGGGGCCTGCTCCTGGCTCTGTGTTCAGAGTTTATTCCCAGTGGTGGTTGGGGGACCATGCATCTGGGAATCAAACCCCAGCCTCCTGCTTGTCCAGCACGCACTCGGCCCGTGACCTTTATTATCTTAATGTTAGTCTTTTTAGCACTAGCAAAATCAAGCACATCACAATGTTTCCTGTCAGTTTGCCAGCCAGCTAAGCCAAAGATTTCTGTTTCTTTCATCAGTATAGAGCTATTGGCAATTCCATGAAACAATTCTCTTGTTTCTTATCAATGAGAGAAAATGCTTGCCAACACAAATGAAATGTAAAATCAGCAACTTAATTCCCAGAGATTCTGAGATCAAACAAATTTTAATCAGAAACCAGCAAAAAGATTAATTATGATATGGATGGAGGAAGTTAGTGGTAGAAGTGCATTTACCTCCTTTATTTCAGTTAGCAACTGGAAGAAGATAGTATTTTTGATTTTGAGTTGATCTCTTATTTCTCTTAGTTTCATGAGAAAGAGACAAACACCCCCTTTAGGATTTAAATCAGAAGACAAGTGCCCTACCTCCTGCTCTCTCTCTCTAGCCGTCCCCCGCCCCCACTTTGTTTTTGGGTTGTGGCCTCCGCACTAAGAGATCACTCCTGGTGGTGCATGGGGAACCATATGGGATGCTGGGGATCAAACCCAGATCGGCCATGTGCAAAGAGAGCTCCCTGCTTGCTCCAGCTCCTTCAGCCTCTCTTTTAAAATGTACATATGTGTAAGAATGAATATCCACCTTGTATAGTGTTTTTAGCTAGGTTTTCTGTTTTGTGTTTTTTAATGTAGCACAGCACAATAACTACCTGGAATCGGGTAGTCATCAGTAATAGTGAGGATGTAAGACATGTCCTGTAAAACACTGTTGCTTGCTTATTTCGCAACACCCAGATGTGCTCTATCTGCTCCCAACTGTGCATTGGAGACTGCAGAGCTGGGAATCAAATGGGAATCAAATCTGGGTTTCCTGCCTGCAAAGCATACACTTAAGCCTATTGTCTCTCTGCCTGTATCCTGGGCTTTAAAAGACAGCGTTTCTTTCCTTTAACTTTCTTGGGGTAGGGAGATTTCCTCTGTGCTCAGCCGTAGATGGGGGTGTCACTCCTCTTTGGGCAGGTCACTATCTTCAGAACAGAGCTGAGAGAGTTATGTGCTTGACCAGTACATCTGTTGGTGCTTGGGGTCATGGTGAGGGGCATATGTTGCCAGGGATAGAACTTAGTGCCTTGCAGCCACAAGGCATGTATTCTAGCACTCCACGCCTGCCCCCCCCCCAACTTCTAGATTAGCTTACTTTTTAGGGGTTTTAGTGAAGTTTTTAATGTTTCGAAGATTAAGCTCTCCAGTAGAACAAGGCAAATGTTTGCTTTAGTTACATTAGAAATGTAGCTTAATGTAATAATTACTTAATTGGTTGTTAAATAATAAATGTGCTTAAATAGTTCGAGTTTGTATATGAAATCTAATCCTAGAGAAAATACTCTAGTACATGGTGCCCTTAGGGTTTTTTGGTTTGATTTGGGGTTTTTTTGTTGTTGTTGTTTTGGTTTTTAGTTTTGGGGCCACACCCAGTGGTCTCCAGAGTTACTCCTGGTTCTGTGCTTGAGACCATATGGAATGTCGGGAATTGAACCCGCGTCAGCTGTGTGCAGGGCAAGCACCCTCTCCGATGTACCCTCCAGCCGCACGTATGCAGTTTTTATGCAGTTTGTAAAACTCAAAGAACAAGCAATGTTGGAGATCCAACTGTTAATTATTAGATTTTTTACTGCTTGAAGCAAAATAATAATTTATTTGGTTTGGGGGCCACACCAAGCTGTGTTCTGGGCTTACTCCTGGCTCTATGCTCAGGGATCATTCCCAGCAGTGCTCCGAGGACCATTTTGAGGCTGGTGGTTGAACCAGGTCCAACCCATCCAAGGTGAGCGCCTTACCTACAATACTACCCCTCTGGCCCTTTGGTCTTGTTTCTATAACTTGTTTTGCTGTTAGCAAATCAGCATATAATGTAAAGGATTATTTTTATATGAATATATACAAAAATTTGATTTTTGTTCTCATCAAATATCTTTTGAAAAGCTAACATTTTTAGATGTTTTCAGATGGGTCAAGTAATGCAAGTAAGATTTAGGTTGGAAGTTATTGGTTTTTTTTACTTTCATATATAAGAAAATATAGGCAATAAGTGAATCAATAAGTAGTTTAGTTGAATTTAAAAATCAATTCTTGGGGCTGGAGTGATAGCACAGCGGGTAGGGCGTTTGCCTTGCATGAGGCCGAGCCGGGTTCGATTCCCAGCATCCCATATGGTCCCCTGAGCACCGCCAGGAGTAATTCCTGAGTGCAGAGCCAGGAGTAACCCCTGTGCATCGCCAGGTGACCCAAAAAGCAAAAAAAAAAAAAATCAATTCTCCAGTTTATAATATAATACAAGATTAAGATAGCTTTCATATTTGACATTTTCTGGGCTATTCTGGGTTTTCTTTCTATTTGCTTTTTGTTTTGTTTTGCTTTTGGGGCCACACCCAGTGATGCTCAGGGCTTACTCCTTGCTTTGCATTCCAGGATCATTCCTGGCTAGCTCAGGGTACCATATAGGATTAAACCAAGTCAGCCACTTGCAGGGCACTCGCCCTAAGTGCTATACTACCATTCTCTCCCTGATTTTTGAGTTTTCTTGACTGGTTGGTGGTGGGCCACACCGGTCAGTGCTTCTGGGCTACTGGCAGAGTGCTGGAGAGTTGCTCCCAGCATGCTCAGAGAATCATGTGGTACCCAGGATTGAATACTGCATGCACAGCATGCACTCAGCCAGGTAAGCTTTTTCTCCAGATCAGAGATGATGGGTTTTTAGTGGTTTTAAGTTCTCCCTAGAAAATAGTTAAAGAGAAGATAGCATGATCAAGAAAACTTGCATGTTAGAAGGAAAGCAGGCCTGACTCCGTAATTAGTGCGTCATTCATATCTGTGACATGATGAATATTTTATTTAGTTCTTTTACATCAGAATTTCCTATGTTAAACTTGATTTTATCACACCTTTGGAAGTTAATTTTTTTCTTTTTTAACCAACCTCCTCCCCCTCCTGCCCCCCTCAGATTATTTTCTAAAGTCCTTTGTTTAATGAAAACAAATGAGATTTGTTGCTGTGAATAAGCATATAGTTCTTGATAAGTGATGCTCTTGATGTTGACAGTTTTTTTAAGGTACTTGACTAAATGCTGCCAAAGGGATAAGGGTGTGAACAAAATAATAATTGTAAGTGGTGCCAAAACAAGCAGATTGGCAGTATGATGAAAGAATTGCTTAGTTTAAGTAGTAAGAACACTTGAAGAAAGAGCAAAGGTGAGAGGAGAGTTTTATTGGGTCTACCCTAAGAAACTTCTGAAAAAGTACTCTACAAAAACTAGAAAAGCATTGCAAAACAGCAGTTTTTATCAACCCACAATAGTTTTCACAATAGTTTCTAAAAAATCCATACTAGTAACTTAATCAACTTGCTTCACATATCCCACATCTGATAGTTGTTTTTATTTTGCTCATTCTTAATTTAAGAGAATTTGTCTGGATAATCGTTTGTTTGTTTATATGGTAGTTGGTTGGGTTTTTTTGTTGTTTGTTTTTAGGCCATACCTTGTGGTGCTCAGGGTGTATTCCTGGCTGTGTGCTAAGAGATCACTCCTGATGTGTTCAGGGGACCATATGGAGTGTTGGGAATTGAACCCAGGTCAGCCTCCTGCAAGGCGAATGCCCTACCTGATATTACTATAGTTCTGGCCTCTGTCTGGATAATCTTGTACTGTGCATAGCCCTGATATTCTTTGAACATGTAAAACTGATGCAATTAAATATTACTCAATGTACATAACTTGAAAAATAAGGAATTCTTTAGAGAGAACATGCAGGGGTTATGGTGCTTACCTTGCACCTGGCCTACCCTGGTTTAATCCCTGGTACAATTTAGGTCCCCTGAGCACCAACATGAGTGATCCCCAAGCACAGCTGGATGCGTGCAGCACATAAACTGTGGGGTGGAGAGGGGACAGGATTTAGTAAAATGTGTATGTGACATTTTAATACATTGCCAAAATTGTGGTTTGCTTCATTAATTTTGTTTTTGGGTCACACCCAGCAATGCTCAGGGGTTAGTCCTGGCTCTATACTTAAGAATTACTCCACAGGAGATACTATTGATCGATTCTGGGTTGGCTGTGTGCAAGGCAAATGCCCTACCTACTACTGTACTGCTGTTCCAGCCTCCCTGCCTAATTTTTAAAGGGCTATTGGTAACCTAATTAACATGAAAGTCAGTTCTTTGGAACTTAAGCAGTTGAACATAGGCCTCAACTGAATGTTTAGCTATAACTGATGAATGTTTAGGTAGAATTGAAGAGAAGTAGTACTCAAGGATATCTGAGGGTTCATTGTCAGATGAAATGGCTGGGAATAGGGGAATTATAGTTGCATTAAAAGTAGTTTGGTATTTACCTTGTAACTAGCTTGTACCTGAATCCTGCTTCACTAAGTAGTTTGCCACTTTATAGCGATTTTTTTAGGAAATGAAAAATTAAGCACGGAAGTCAGAATTTCCAAGACTAAATTCTAATTCTTTTTAAAAATATCTAAACACATGTTGACCCTGGTTTTATTTATTTTGTTATTTTTTTCCTTTTTTTGAAAAAAAAAAAAAACTTAGTTAAGGTGATCAGTTGGCCTGATGAGACATCTTCATTCTCTTTTGGATATTTTCCCCGCCTGAACAGTGATGTGAACTTACAGGATACTACAGATAGTCTTTACTGTAGTTCGGCTAGTGGAACAAGAAGTGCTTTTGGTGGGGGAAGATCATGGGAAAATTGAGCTGGCAGTTTTCTCAACTCAAGCCACTAGTACTTAAGCCTTTATGAGATAACCATGTGATCAGAAGAGGAGACAGAAATTCCCTAGAGTTTGTGACATTTGCCGTCCATGATACACCTGTGCTGAATACTAGTTAACCCAAGACACTTTGCGTGAGTCATTCTTCTGTTGTCTTTCCTCTGCATTTTTTGTAAGTAGATCTAATTTGCTTTTTTGGTAGATCTGAGTTAGTTTTGCACTCCTGTTAAATGCCAGGTACTTGGGTAGGTGAAGGGGTTGGAAAGATGAGAAAGATAAAGATTACTACTCGGGAGAGGTTAGGCATAATAAGTGCCAGACTGTAACAGATGGACTGGCAGACTTAAAGCACCTTTGGAATCTGCAGTAGAAAGTTTCTGATTCCGTGGGGAATGAAGGAATATGAAAGGGATGTTGTTACAGAAGAGGTGCCATGTCTGATAGATCTAGAAGAGAAAAACTCATCACTCATCGGGCAAAGAGAGGTCATGACATGAACAGCGTGGGTAAGGAATGGATTTAGCTCACAGTGCAGGAGGCAGCTGAGGTGGGTTAGTGGGAAGTGAGGTAGAAAATTACAAGGTAGAACATGAAGATACTTATATGCTCTGTAGTTTTTACTTCATCCTAAATACAATGGATGGTGAACACTAACATTCTAGAAAATCTGTGGCTCTATTTTAGAGAATGTGTAGAAAAGAATTAGATTTGGGAAGAAGGATTGATCTTAAAACTATTGAGAAGTATTCCATTGTGTATATGTCCCATAGTTTGTTTATCCAGTCATTAAACCACATCTCTAAAATAAAAATTTCAAAGACATTGCGGGTTAATATGATAGCACCAGATGAGAAGGTGAGTTAATGAGTTTCTTCTATAGAGAGAGGAAGAAAGCATCACTTTGTTGGGGGGCTGGTGCACAGAAGACTTCTGAGTAGATGATTTATAGGTACCTGAATGAAGTGATTAAGGGAACAAGAGCATTCCAAATAGAAACAGTGGCAAAGGCAAAAACTCGTAGATGGGGTGCGTGCTTGCTGTGAGGGACCAGGGCTGACAGAATCTTTTTGGGTAGTATCTTTATGTTGTAGTGGACAGATTTAGATTTTGTTCAGGATTTTATTTTTTGGTATTCATACTAGGTATGCTGTAATTTTTTAACATATAGATTCTTAGAGCCCACAATCAGGAGATAAGACCACATAGAAATTCTTTTGTGTCACCCTTCTCTAGTCGTATCTTTCCCCGTTCCCCCATTACTGTTACCATTGATAGGGTCCCAGTACAATTTTGTCCCTTCATAGAGTTCATATCAAGTCTCACAATGGAGACGTAACTGGTGCCTGCTCAAGCAAATCGATGAACAATGGGTCTGCAGTGCTACGTGGAGTTAATATAATTTGTGTCAGGCATGGTGTTGTCTTTTGATATAGTAGCTTTTCCACTTAGCCCTTTGTCCTTGAGATCCATGCAAGTTGTTGTAAAAGTAGTTCATTTCCTTTTAGTGCCAAGGGGTATATACCATACATGCCATTGTATGGATGTATCATAGTTTGGATATATCATACTTTGGATTTCCAGTTTGGAGCTCTAAAAAGTTTTGTATAGATTTATATATGAATTTATATTTGCATCTCTAGAATAAACCTCTAGAGTGCAATTACTAAGTTAATTGCTAGTTAAATATAGATTTAGCTTTATAAGAATCTTCTATATTTCCAGAGTGGTTGCACCATTTTTGTGTTTTCATCAACAGTACCTGAAGTTTCTCTGTGTACTAGTCAACACTTGGTATTGTCAATACTTTTACTTTACCCATTCTAATAGGTGTATAGTGACATGTCTTCAGAGTATTAAGTTTCATTTTCTTGATGGCTTAATGATACTGTTTTCAAGAGCTGCTTTGCTCTTTGTATATCTGAAGTAATGAAGTGTCTGCTCAAGTCTTGTCCATATTAAGATTGTTCTTTTTTTTTAGTTGAGTGAGTTTTTATGTAATTAAATTACAAATCAAGAATATGATTTGTGAGTATTTTCTCCTGGTCTGCAGCTTATCTCTTCAACTTCTTAATGGGTTTTGCAGAACAAAAAGTTGAATTATGAAGAAGTCCACTTTATCCATCTTTTTTCCTCTTTATTGTTTCTTTGTTGGTCAGGTCCGAGACCTCTTTGCTTAAGCAGCCTTAGATCCCAAAGATTTTTCTCCTGTTCTAACTTTTAATTTATATGTTGCATATATGTTGATTATAATGTTTGATTTAATTTTTAAATATGGCTTAAAGTTTAGCTTGAAGTTCATTTTATTTTAAACTTTGGATGCCCAGTTCCAGTGTCATATGTTGAGAAATTATCTTTTCATTTAATTGCCTTTGCACCTTTGCTACAGATCAGGTGACTGCCTTGTGAGGGTCCAGTTCATTCATGTATATGTATGTATGGTTTTGGGGCCACACCCAGCAGTGCTCAGGACTGACTCCCGGCACTGTACTCAGTGATCACTCCTGGAGCTCCTGGGGAACATATGTGGTGCTAAGGATTAAACCATGGTCCAGTACATGCAAGACAAGAACTTTAGATAAGACAAGAACGTTATATGACTGAAGCCCAATCATGAACAGCTTTGTAACTGTGTGTCTAACTGTAATTGAATAAAAGAATAATAGGTTTTTTTAAAAAAAAGACTTAATCTGCTGTACTGTCTCCCTGGCCTCGGTGTCTGTTGTTTTTGTTTGTTTCAGCACATCTGCAGGTGCTCAGGGCTTAGTCTTGGCTCTGTACTCAGGTATAATTTCTGAGTGTGCTGGGGTACCACATATTGTGCCAGCAGTTGAACCCCAGTAGTCTGTGTGCAAAGCAGGCACCCTACTCACTGAACTATCCTTCAGCCTACCCCAGCATCTATTTTTATATTCTCTGTTCTATTAGATCTTTGTGTCTATCCCCCCTAGTACCATATTGTCTTTTCCTTATTGTAGCTTGAAAAAAAAATCTTAAAATTTTAAGTAAATCTTAATATCAGATAGTGACGTTCTTACAGTTTCATTCTCCGTTTTCTCCTCTTTTTAATCTAATTCCTTTCCATGTAAGAACTGGAATTTACTGGAATTCTACTGTGCTTTTTTAGGAACTATATTAGACTCGTAGGTCAATTTGAGGGGAAATCGAAATTCTTACGCCACTGAGTACTTTTGTATTGTAAGGCTCAAAGGAGAAAAGGGACATGAAAATAATTTTTCAAGAATAGTAATAACTGAAGAGAAACTTGGCCTATCCGTCTTGGAAAAGGGCAGCAGGACTAGGTAGGAGCAAATAGAGAGGTGACATTTCTCTGACTGTCAGGGAATTGCCTGCCACTGTGCAGTCCATAGTGGTGTGGAGTTCATTACATTATTGGCTGCAGTCAAGCTTACTCTTCATAATGCTAGGTCTGAGTTAAAGTTCAGGTGATTTTTACATAGGTTTATTCCTATTACGGGGGAAAAATGCACAAAATGAGTGCTTCACAGACCTGGGGTTAGTAATGTTGCTCTCTCTGCATTGGTGTTCTGTGGGAGTAGAATTTGAAGCTCAAGGGATTACTTAGAATAGACCTTTGACCATTGCCTTCATGTACCTCAAAAACTCATTTACAAAAAAAAACCCCTCATTTACTTTCTTCCTTTTTTTTTTAACTTTATTTTAAACTCTGATTTACAAAATTGTTCAAGATGCTTTTGTTACGGGCTTTCAATGTTCCAACACCAATTCTACCACCACTGCCCTCTACTGTTGTCCCTATTTTCCTGACCACCTCCCAAGCCTGTCCCCTTAGCAAGCACAAAATAATAATTTTATATTGTTTGTTACAACTAAATGACTAGTGAAATTTTAAAAAAAATTTGTCAAACCACACAAGGGATCATTCAGTCGTTATGTAGGGTTTACTAAGCTGTTGGTTGCTAGAAGAGCTTTCTGTGTGTTGGCTTGTTGAGCTTAGTTTCCTTCTGTGTTCTTTCCCTTCCAACCTGGTGTGCTCCTGCTGGGATGCCAGTCCTGTGGAATTGGGAGGTGTTGCAGGCTCTTGAAGCTCCAGGATCTGTGGAACTGAGCAGAGGAGTTTGTTGGCGGCAGCTGTGGGGTGTGGGTTCAGCCTTGGGCAGGGCAGGGACTCGGCCCATCCCCCAAACTCCTTTACTTTCAAAAAAAGATGTTGACTAGCTTTAAACTTTAGTAGTGTATGTCCACTCATTCATTTGTAAATATTTACAGGGTTTTAAGTGCCAAGGTGCTGCTGCATCAATAATGCAAAACATACATTTTATGGAAGAAACAAAAAAGTAAACTATTTTGGGCCCAGAGAGAGAGTACAGCAGGTAAGGCACTTGCCTTGAATGTGGCCAACCCGAGTTCAATCCCCAGTACCCCATATGGTCCCCTGAACACAGCTGGAAGTAAATCCTGAGAGCAGAGCCAGGAATAAGGGCTGAGCATCATTGAGTATTCCTCTTCCCCCCCAAAAAAAAATCCCAATATTTTAACAAATGTGATACAAATCATGCAATGGGGAAATAAAAACAAAGTGCTTGAGATCTATATATTATCAGTAAGAAAATATCATGGATAATTTGACACAATAAAAGTTATACCCAGCCTTTGTTGTTGGTTTTTTAAAGGGATTTATTTTTGTTTCTTGGGTCACACCACTGATTCTCAGGAGTTACTCCTGGCTCTGCACTCAGAAATTACTGTTGGCAGTGCCCAGGGGACCATATGGAATGCCAGGGATCAAACTCTGGTCTCCTGGTGCAAGGCAAATGCCCTACCCAATGTACTGTCGCTCCAGCCCCAAGTTAAAACTAGTTTTGCAAAATAGTTCAGAAGAAGAGACTTAAATTTCTGACTTAGACCCAGAAATAAATTGGTAAAGAGAGAAGGTAAGACGCCTTCAGAATTAGTAGACAGACAAATCTAACTTCTATCCAGGTGTTTATTTCATATTAAGATACACTAGGATTTTTTTAATGCCACCATCTCTTCTGTTGTGTAAACTGAATCTTAATATAGAGGTTATTTTCTCACATTATTGGGAGATTTAAATGCGTGAATGTGTCGTTTGGCACATAGGGGCTAGCTGGCACATAGAATTATTTAATAAGTGTTAGATAAGCAAAGAAAAGGCTTTTTCTTTAAAATTATTACAACTCCAATTTTATGATAGTTGTATCTCTTTTCATTTGTCTTTCATGAGGCCATTCTTTCCTATACTTTCTCACTTTTCTGACTTTTATTTTCTGAGTTCTGGGTCTCCAACTCTCCCACCTTGCCTTGCCTCTCATTATTTCACAGGCCAGTCTCACCACCCTCTTCCAAAACTTCATACTCTCCAAAGTCTTGTACCTTTCTTTGGGGAGGTATGTAAATATAACAAAAAAACTGTTTTAGGAACTGATTTGTGAAGTATATCTCGAACAGGCTTAGTAGATCAAGTTGAGGCTTAGATTAAAAAAAAAAAAAAAAGATTGTTATATTCCTGTAATTCTCTCCCCCCCCCCCATCAGATACTTCAGTAAGGGCATTGTTGGGTAGAAATAGAGAAGGGAGTGAATGCAAGAAACATTTGTGGGAGTAATCGGTGGAACTTTGCTGATTATATGTGGCAAGGAAAAGTAGAATTGAAGATCTCAAGATTTCTGGCTTTAAAATCATGCTCTATTATTAATAATTAACAGAGAGATACAGTATGAGTGAAGGCAGTGAGTTGAATTTTAGGACAAGAAAACTTTAAGGTGCTAGCGTGGCAGTGTCAGGCTCTTAGTTTACTTGTTCTACTTAGCCAGTCCCCATTCTCTCTCTCTCACAGTCACTCCCTGAGTTCCTTTGTAGTTTGAATTTTGAGTTTCCTTTTAGGAAAAGTAATATCCTTCTAGTCATAATCAATAGTAGAAATTCAAATGGTTTGTGTTTTTTGAGATTCAAATGTTTAAAAAGAAGTTTCTTATTTTCCTACCTATGTTCCATTCTCCTCTTTTGAACCCATTTTTTCAATGAAAAAAAATTTCTTAGAATAATATGTCACCATATCCTATTTCCAGGATACTGATAAAGTTTAGAGCTCCATGTAACTTTTTAGTACAAGCTTTTGTATATTTTTACTGACCTAGAGTCACCACACAATCCAGGATGTAGTGTTCACTAGGGGTTCACACACTTTGTCGTGGCACCAGGGATCACACTCAGTATGTGAGGCAGTGCCAGAAATCAAACCCTGCAAGGCAGATGTTCTGTTACTGAATCTTAAGTGTTTATATATATATTTTTTAAATGAGGCTGCCAGGCTGAGCTCACTGAAGAGAAGCAAAGTTTTGTGAAATGTGTAAGTAAAATAACTATCTTATGGTGATTCAATTAAAAATAAAATATTAATGAGTAGAGTAATATTTCATTCATCTGGTATCATCAGTTAATAATCTACATAGATAATTGAAACTTATACCCCAGATCTATTTGTAGGATTTTACAGATATTCCTATTACATATAACATTTATATACATATTTTTAATTGACTTATATGTATTTTTAACATTTTCTGTGATTTTCTAATTCTGAAATAGGGCATATTCTCCACCCAGCTCTTCATTTAACATAGGTAGAGTTTTTTTGTTTCATGGCTTCAAAATGAGAGTCAAGCACCCTAGGCTCTAGTTCAGATTCTGACAGTACATTCCTGTGTGAGATTTTTTTTTGTTTTTTTTTTTTCCACTGCACTGGTGATTTGAGCATTGTGTATTGCTGGTGTGTATAGGGTCTGGTGTGTATTGTTGGTGCTTTGGAAATGTTTTTTGGCACTAATTGTTTCATGTCTACTGTAGCACTCCTTTCGTGATATATGACTTGGAATGTAATGCAGTATTGCCTAGGCTATACACTTCTAGGTTCCAAGCGAACTTAACTTGTAATGTATTGTAGTTTTTTAGTGGAATCTAGCCTTCTCTCTATGCATTTTCTGATAAACTTTCTAAACCAATGGTTCTAACAGTTGATCTGTTGAAACTAGTTTCTTTATTGAATGTGTTCTGTTAGTATTTTATAAGCAAAATTGCCCATTTCTCAGGGTTCATGCATGAACCCAAAGGAGTTCTAGCCAGAGCAATAGTACAGCGCTAAGGCATTTGCCTTGTAAGCAGCTGACCTGGGTCTGATCCCCAGCACCCCATATGGTCTTATCTCCCCCCCAGCTCCCACCCCGCAGGAGTAAGCCGTGAGTTACACCAGGTGTGCCTCTCCCCCACTAAAGAAAAAAGAGAGGTGAAACTTGTTTTGGAAAGGAACTTAAGATTTTGATAAGCATCCATGTGGCGAAATGGCAGATACAGCAAGGACAGTGGCATAATCGGGAAAGTAAGTGGGTGAGCATTTTCACACAAACCTGACTGGGTTTCTGAAACTACTAAGAGATTAGTGTGGACACTGGTAGAAATAAAAAGTATATGGGTTTATACAGTTTTACTCTAGTTTCTAGATGGGAAAAAAAATGAGCACACCCTTATATTTTCACTAATAGCAACTTCTGAATGTCTATAGTGTTAAGCAGTAAAGCCCAGTAATATTAGAAGTTCTGGTTACTCTTTTACTAGTAGACAAAAAAACCACAGATATTTTCATTAGCTCTGCTATTATGTATATTTGGATTTATATCAACTACTACTTCAATATTGTCCCACTAGATTTGTATCGAGTGTTAACACAGCATGACTGGATCATGAAGTTAACTTCAGTAGGAAACATTGGAATAAATAATGACATGATTTTGAGTCCCGGTTTACTTTAAATCTATGAACTCTGTTGGCATGGCAGTATTGAGGAAATTTGGGGGTGGGGACTTTATTGCCATGTTATGATTCCCCCACCACCAATAATTAGATAAATGAGCACAAACATTGATGCTGTCCTCTGCATAACATTTCTTACAAGTGGAAGAAAAAATGAAGGGGGGGTGGAGAAATAGTACAGGGTTAAGGCTCTTGCCTTGTATGCACCAGCCCCAGTTGGATCCCCAGCACCACATATAGTCCCCAGGGGTGACCCCTGAGCACAGAGCCAGAAGCAAGCCCTGAACTCTGCTGCTGTGCCCCCAGAACAAAACAGAATTCTTAGTGAAACAGGAATGGCTTAGATATTCGGACCATAGATATCTTAAATATTATCTCAGACCAGAAGCCACAAATTTATTTCTAGAAGTTGCAGGCTAAGAGAATTCCTATTTTTAGTATTTAGTAAATGCTAATTTTTTGTTTGTTTCTTTGCTGTTGATGTCATGACTGGAGCTTGCACACTTGGTTGTTGTGCTTGCACACTTGGTTAGTTGTAGCACCAAGGATCTTGTGGGCAGAGCCAGGATCAGACTTGAGGCCTCATATGTATAAGACAGGCACTCTACCACTGATTCACATCCCCAGGGCCTTAAATTCCTTTTTAAAAGCCATGAATCAAACAAGGTCTGGCCTGTATTACTGTTACTTTGTCTCAGAAATGCTGTCCAATATTAGACCATTTGGAAGTATAATTATTAAAAGTCAGGGGACAAATTTATTACTTGTAGATGCCTGTATGCCTGGACAAGCCAAAGAATCAAGTGAAATATTTCTCTGAGTAATGAGATTCCAGTATGAGAGCTGGGCCCTAGGTTTAAACCCTAGGTTCCCCTGAGTGCTACATGTGTGGTACCCAAAGCAATTTAGAAAAAAACTAATGGTTTATTTAATGTTGTTCTTGATGGTCTTTAAACGGAAATCTTACCCATGTTGATTAATGAATGCAATTCTCATTCCCCTCTTCCCCCCCAACCATTTTTGGGGAATATGCAATCTTTAATTGTAAATTGCAGTCTGATTTGAATAAGGCCTTTCCATGTTGTGTTTAAAGCTATTTTGAGGAGCTGGGGAAATAGTTCAAAGGACTGGAGCGTGTGCCTGAGTGCCACTCTGTGCCCCATTCTCACCACCACGCGATAGAACCCTGGGTCCCCGAGTACCGCCCTGGTGACTCTGATGGAGCATTTGACCCTTGAATCCAGTTAATTGAGTATCTCTATTTGTGACCCCCAGGGCCTCTGAACATTGCTTGAAAGACCCCCCAAAAATAAGACAAAAAGCTGTGTAAACCCCTCCCCTTTTTTTCATTTTTTTCCCACTCCCCCTAATTTCTTCAGGCTTGTGATAGTCACTCTGTTACTTGGTGATCTGATCTTTGAACCCTGTTTGATAATTATTCAGACCCCCTTTTCTGACAGAAGAAAATTACTATTCTTCTTCGCCGTAAGCTCTCTGGTGCATGGATTCCTTTTTTTTTTTTTTAAAGTTCTGTATTACAAACATAACCTTTTAGTAAAATGTGTGTTGAAAAAATACTTGGAGGGAGAATTGCTCTCTAATTTTTATTATATTCTTAATACAAATTATTATGTACGTATTTATTTCTCAGAATTGAGCTATGTAACTTCTTTGCTTTGTAACTTCTGAAATCAATATTGATGCATCAGTTATATCTCTTAAGATGTAATGATGCTGATTATATAAACCTAAAGTTTTATACAGCTCCTTAACATTTATAGAGATGAAGTTTGAGTATACCCATGTGTTTAGGGCAAATATGTTTCATTCTTTTTTTAATCAGAAAAATGTACAGACTTAACTGCTGTGTGCAGTGCAGTTGAGTATTTTATATAGTTTCTGTTTTCACGGCAGTCCAGTTCCATTCAATAAAAGAGATAGACCAAGGTCATAACTGAAGCCAAACTGGAATAGAGATGTATCTCCAGGATTTCTTTCCTTATAATATGCTTTCACAGAAGATAGAAAATTCACATTTTTCGTGACTACATTTATTCTGTTTAGCTTTGTTACTAAAAATTCAGACAGCTGTAGTCCTTGAGTCCTGTCATCACTATGTTTTACATCCCATTACGTTTTGACTGCTGTGGGATTCATTTCTTAGAAAAGCTAGTAAGGGTGTCCAGGCCTTGGTAATCTAATTAGCACAGCAGTCTGTACCAAGTTTAATGTCCTGCCATTTTGTAATCTTTGTAGTTGCAAGTTTGTTTTGTTTTTAATATGAACCTAACAAAATTTTAAGAATGATTTGAATCTATTTTGGTAATGGAAAAAAGAATTTCCAGTGTGGTTAAGAACCACATCTTCGGAGCTGTTCTTTGCCTCCCTCTTTAAGAATTACCAAGTATTTTTTTAAAATTGGAACTTAAAATTCAATTCAATGCTCAGACGAATTTAAAGCATTTCTTAAGAAAGTTGTCAAAATTGTAGGAAATTACGGGAGCAGTTTAACATCATTTGGAAGTAAGATAGCAAAAGAAAAAAAGGCAAAATTACCGTAAATAGGGACTTTACTATTCAGTTTTACCTATAGAAACTGATTCATTGTTGTTTTCTTCTCTTCCTGTTATACTCTCTGGTCCGATGTTGGCCAGTTTGTTGTAAAAGCCACTGGAGAATTTATCAAGGATTCTGAATTGGAAATTCAGTAGTGTTGGGTAGATTAAGACACTGTCTTAATGTAAGGAGTATCCTCTGGTAACTTGAGACCTTTTTTTCTACTTCATAATATTTTATATAAGTGACTTTGGGGACTACCTTACTGCTGTTAGATCTCATAATGTTTTCTGGTCAAGTTTCTTGTTCTGCCTACCTCTAGTTTACTCTAGTTTCTCTTCTGCTTTCAAGGCTCCAGACCCAGTTCCTGGACCTGCCCTGGAAAAGAAGTATCCAGTAGAGATGAGCTCACTGCAGTTACTTAATTAAAAATTTGTAAGCTGCAAAAATGGCACTGGGCCAATCAAGAACAGCCACAATTTGAAATTTTCTATTTCCAGGTATGCTCAAGTCCATGGCACTAGTCAAGCTTAGCCTCTGTAACTTGCCTTACTATGAAATCTTAAGTAACTGAAACTTTCCAAACTTTGGTCATCTTGCTTTAAATTACAGTAACATCCCTAACATCTAGGTAACATGCGCCTAGTACTGACTTTAACATACCTTTTTTGCCTGAACATTTCTCATTTAACTTGTTTGCTAATTGTGGCAAACTAATGCAAAAATAATTTGACAGTTACATTTGAAAGACTGTTAAGTCTGATAAGTAAAGGTAGTATAGGAAATTAAATGAAGTTAATTCTACATTCTAAGATCTTGAACTATTTATTCTATGCTCTGCATGTCTTCACATAATATATTTTTCTGTAATCGGAAGCTATAAGATTTCTTCATAGAACCAAATACATGTTCATATAAATAATATTATGCTTTAAGATACAAATGTTATTAAAGTATAAATATGACTAATATTTCTTAATTATTTTTTACTTAATAGCTTGTAAGGAACCAGACAACAAAGTTGTAAATAAGAATTTTTTTTATATATATAAACTGAAAATCAAGGTTTCCTACCTTAGATTTTAACCCCCAAAAAATAAAATTATGTGTTACAGGTCTGGGGACAATTAGTAAGATTTTAAAGCTTTTAAGGATGTTACTTTTACCAGTTTGTATCGATTTAGAATTAATGAATTCACAAAAGTTAACTTAAAAAATGGGTAGATAACTATAGGTGTCTTTCAAAGAAGGATTAAGTCTAATATTCCACCTTACATTTTAACCCTCCGAAATTAATGCATATGAATTTAATATAAGCCAATCTAGTCCACATTAAGGAACATTAAGGCACTGAATATATACCATATGCTACACTATGTGGCATTAGAAAAATTGTAAGTACTAAAAAGGGAGCTATTAGCACATTTAGAAGACCAGTACCACTGTTCAAGTGAATTGAAAGTGAAAGTAAAGAATCACATCTGGATTTTTTTCCCCCCACGTTGACTTTAAGTCAATTAATTGCCATTGAGGTATTAGTAATGGATTTTTTTACTTTATTAAAATGCAAAATGTGTATAAACCACTATGCTGTGCACAGAGATGTAGAAATGTATAAATCATGCCTTCAATAATTTGCAGACAAGAAACACAAGATATCGTAATACAGAGGCAAGCCATATTTGAGAGTACCATAGAGAATCAGCTTTGTGGGGAATGTAAGAGTTTCTTCCAAGCCTTGAAGAATTCTTGAAGATAGAATTCTTCAAAAACGGGCTGGACAGCAGTATAGCTAGTAGGGTGTTTACCTTGCATGTGGCCGACCTGTGTTTGTTCCTGGCATCCCATATGTTCCCATGCCCTTTCAGCAGTAGTTCCTGAGTGGAGAGCCAGGAGTAACCCTTGAACATTAAAGCTTCAGAACCAGAAGTGTTCGTAAGTTTTGGATTTAAAAGAATAAAGTATGTTCTAGAAGTTGTGAACAGCCCATTGTGCCTGAAAGAATAGCAGCGTCCAGAGGGATATATATGGAGAGAGAGAGCGTTGTTTCCAAAAGTGGTTGATCATCTGTGCCCCTCCTCCAGGTGCTGGAACAGTAGTGGGGAGCAGTAGTAGCCCCCCAATCGGGGGTCATTTTCTGTGTGTTCTTAATATCAGTGCTGGCTTTTGTTTTCTTCTGAAAAGGGACCAGTAGCCAAATAAATTTGGTACTTCAAAGATAGAGGTATATCATACATCCTTTCAAAGGTCAGGTAAAGGGTTTGGAGTTAATCATCAGATAGTGAGGCTCACTGAAGAGTTTTTAGCATGGGTGCACTTCAATCACTGTGTCTTTTAAAGGCAATAGAGTTAGGGTTGACTTGAAGTTGGAGGTACTAATAATGAACTCAGTTACAGTATGTATCAGGTGTTTTGTCAAGAATTTCATGTTTCACCTGCAGTTTTATTATTTAATCCTTACTCTAGGAATGTTATGAGAACTAATTGAAATAATACATTAGTAGACATTTACTATAATACCTGACCGATACTAAATGCTGGACCAAAGTGATTATAGTATATAAGCTCAAAGAAAGTTTATCTTGACCACTTGAATGTATGATAACTTTCTGTAAGGGCATTGTGTTTATAAACTTCTTTTTTATTACACCCTGCCTACCTCCTTCTTCTGTCTTGTTTGTTTCTGGGCTAGGGTGGGTGAGCACACCCCGGAGTGCTCCCAGTGGTGCTCAGGGGACCTTGTGTACCAGGCATCCTAAGACCAAGCATGCACTCAACCTGTTAAATGTACCTCCCACCCCCTTTAAGGCCACCGTGAGTACTGCTTGCTCAGTTTGAAGGCTGCTGAGTTAGCTTTGGGGTCTCAGTGGATATTCAGATTGTATTTAGAAATGTATACTGTTTATACTCTTTTTTAAAAAACATGGTTTTCTCTAGGTACTTTCATTTATTTAGAGAGATAAATAAAACATTATATTTGATTAGAGTAATGAGCCCACCTCTCAACTGATTCTGCAGTTGAGAACTACTGACTTAGAATATTGATTAGCTGCTGGCTTGGTTGGAACTATAGATGTCTCTGCATGATTCTTCTCAGCTATAATAGTTGTCTGCCCTGCTTCACATGTGGGATCCTTCACAGTGAAGTAACAGATGATGTATCATAAGAAATCCAGTATAAATCTGACTTCTATTAAGTTATGCAACTTCTCAAAACCATGAGCTATATTTTATTCATCTTTTGCATATTTAGAGTTCATAGCTTGCCACATAGTGGGCAGTGTGTGTGTGGAATGGGTCCCAGAAATGAAGGCCAGCCAGAAAAGGGAACCATAGCTATCAAAAAGTTCCAGAGAACCAGTAGAATTTTTCTTTCATCCTTTCACAGAGTCTGAAAAATAGACATTTTAGCTGAAAGATTTTCATCTTTTAAACCTTCCTTCCCTCCCTGCTACATATAGCCATAATTCATCGTATTTTTTACGTACTTTCATGACCTTTCCCAAAGTGATCTGAGTCAGTGATGTGCTGCAACTAAGTGGCTTCATCTCAAGCTTTACGTCCTGTGTGAAGTTATTCTGGTGTTTTCTCTGTTGTGAGTTCTACACTCATCTTGCCTTTGTGGTGTGTGGGGAGAGAGGATTGGGGCAGAGGCAGAGGGTGAAGTTTGGGGCATGGCAAGCGTTACTCTCTAGCTGTTTCTGACTCGGTGCTCAGGAGGCCGTGTGTAGAGGGCGATGGACCAGGGTGGCCAGCAAGCAAGGCAAGCACCTTACCTTGTCCACACCTCTTTTGTTTCACTGTCTTTGCAGCTTCCTTACTTCCGTTGGCATACAGTGATTTTGCTGGGTGAATTCATGCCCACCTCTGGGACCTGATGGAATGTCACTGAACCATTTTCTGTAATTCTGGCTTATTTGGTTTTTACATAAAAATTACCAGATTTATCAATAGTCAAATACCTACTATATTATCTACCCAGCCCGTTAGGTTTTCACTTACTCTCCCTCTCATGATAGAATTTGTTGGCAAGATTTCATAGCGTCATTCTTGTTGTCTCAGCTTATTGTTGTCATACAACTATGTGAAAGTATTGGCACACAGCTGGAGGTGTATTCGAGCTAGTATCATATCCTCATTTTCACATCATATGTCAGGGTCGCAGTATAAGGACCTGAAAAAAGTTAGCTGCTAAGTGCTTTCACAAACTCAGCTAATAATGGGACTAACCACCATTTCCAGTCTCTGAATGTTATTTTTCGGTCTCACTAGGTACATTCAGACTCGTGACACACGGCTCACCAGTCTCACCTTTAAAAAAAGATTTTTTTTTTTTATTGCTTTTTGCTGCAGAAAACTTAAAGAGCTTTAGAAAACTAAAGCTCCTGTATTAGGACCTAAAATGATACAGTATTACAGATACATTAGCAAGGCATTCTTTATAAATAAAGTTTTAACTAGTATAGAAATTATGTAAGGATATTCTATTCCAAAGCCCTGCTTAGGTGTTACCAATATACCTTCCCCAGTCTTGAGTGGTTTCCCCTCCCCCTTTGGTTCCTCTAAGCACTTTATATTGATATTTGTAATAACAGTCATTACATTTATTTGCAGGTTTGTCTTCTCTTACCAAAATAAAAATTTCTTAAATGTAGACAAATTTTGTTTTAACTATATTTTTAGTAAGAACTGTTTAGCACCCAAAATGTTAATAGCACCAGTTATAATAAAGACTAAGTAGTAAGCACTTAGCAAATATTTGTTGAGTAAGTACTATGTATGTTATATGTGAAAATGTATTAAAGTAATAACATTTTAAATGTCGTTTCATAAACCAGAATGTTAAGTAGGAGCTACTTTCATTTATTTTTATAGTTCACATTTCTTGTTTCATTAGGAAAGCTAGGTTTATGAATGAGTATTACAGGAGGACGTCTCTGGTCTTCAGTTATATTATACAATTAAAAATATTCCTCTGGAACGAGGGGATAGTTGAGAATCAGGAGCACCTGATTCTTTTTCTGTTCAGCAACTCAAGTTCAGGCCCTGAGATGGCATCGTTCCCTGAGCAGGAGCAGCCTGAGGCCTCTGCAGAAGCAGTAGAAATCTTTGGTTTATGTATTTCCCTTTGCACATCTGCAGGTCCAGGAACACTGGCCTGTAGAGGAAAAGTATTATACTGTATTTTACTGTACTGCACTGTGTTGTATTTATAGAGTTGAGTGAATTAATACTGTGTTACCAGTTTTAAATTTGCTCCTTTTGAGTCCTTTCACTTTATTTAGGATTCTGAATACTATTACCACAGTGGAATCTTTGGTTTATTTTTTTTCTTTGCATGGAGATTATATATTTTTTCATTAGCAGGCTCAGTTAACTCGTGATTCACTACAGTTGTCAAATTTCCAATGGAGCATACATACCTAGTTCTAAAATTGCCAGTTTAAGTATTTTATATTAAAGGTTTCAAAGATACTAATAGCAACTATTTATACTAATTTATGCACTTAACTGTCACACTTCCAATGCAGTCCCACCCCTAACAGCTGCACAGCAGTAAACTAGGGAAAAATTAACTGAGGAGCGTGACATTAGAAAGAATATAGACAGTTATAGGAGATTAGCAGAAAAAACATGAGGTCAAATAGGCATTGAAACTGAGTGGGAATCAATGAGATGCTATGTGAAAATGTAGAATATTATTTTAACCAAATTATCACTTTCATATTAACTCATTGATTCATTACAAAGTTTTATGTTCAATATGAGATAAAATCTAATTCTTGAAGAGTTTTTATTTTATTTTCTCCTTTCTCCCCCCCTTTTATCCATATTTATGGGAGTTTATAGTATGTAGTTCTTGTTTTCTTTTAAAGATTTTATTTATTCTTTTCATAGGGTAGATTATCCAAAAGTTAAGTACAGAGGACACTAAAAGGTAACTTCATCATCTTAAAGCCCAAATGCATTGGAAAATAATAATGTGATATGAATCAAAAAATACATACTAGGTAGTTATATAATATGTTTTGATGAATTTTAACAATCCTGTCTTAGATTTATTGCACTTTTCTTGATCCTTAAAAAATGGTAGCACTCGCCACAAAACCACAGTACATGAATTGCCAAGTGTGGCTGACTTGCACATTCTTTTAAACAAAGTTATAACTGGTCAGCCCAGAAATGATCAGCATTCATGGGCTTGAGACAGCGCATTTGATGAGAAAATTAGGAAGTTTTCTTTTAAAGAGGCAATAGTTTGATCATTATGTTACTTCCAATATTGTTTAAAAGATTTTTATAGATGATAAAGGTGAGAAATTTATTTTTTAATAAGTTATTTGCTTCTTTTAAACTCAAGTAACACTATGAACATGAAAACAAACTTAAGTATCATAGATGTTTTGATTATTTATGCAAATAATGATTATCTTTGTAAAATGATTCTATGTTATAGCTGTTACATGCTTAAGTTCATGCTGAAAGATGATTTTTTTGATGAGCCTTTATATGTTAAATGGTAGTATTTGAATTTTCTGTTTACGTAGCTCGAACTTTTGCATTTTAGCTATAAGAAAATAATTTGAGGGGCCGCAGCGATAGTACAATGGGTAGGGCCTGTGCCTTGCACATGGCTGACCTGGGTTCAATCCTCGGCATCCCATATGGTCCCCCCAAGCACCACCAGGAGTAATTCTGAGTGCAGAGCCAGGAGTAACCCCTGAGCATCGCTGGGTGTGACCCAAAAAGAGGGGAAAAAAAGAGAGAGAGAAGGTTTTGATATTATTTTTGAGCAGGAACTTGCCTTCCCCCATTGATTCCCAAAATATTTCCCAAAGTATTTCCCAAAGTTGCATATTTTTTTCCCAAAGTGGGCCACTGAAACTATCCTGGATGCAGTTGTTGCCTGAGACGCAAATAAGGTTGGGAGGGCAGTTGGAGGGGGTTGACACTTTCTGTTCACTTGAAGAACAGTGGCTGGGAGGTTAATAACTTTTTTTTCCCTAAAGAGTGATAGACCAAATAATTGGGAGACTCTGCTTTTGTGAATTCTAACATAATGCTCTAAGAAATCCAATTTCAATAATTTGCTATTGAGAATAATTTTAATTGTCCTTAATGTTTACCAAATAGGGAGTGTACCAACTATTATCTAACTCATATAATGAGTTACTTGTATGACATATCAATGACATAAAAAAATTAAAGTAGCATATCTGATTAGACGGGTGATACAATTTAGTTTTAGTTTAATTCTGAAATTTAGTTTTGAAATTTAGAACTGAGGCCAAAGGATTTCAAAATGTGCTATAATTTTAGTATTTGAGATTATAGCATCCTTCAGCTATCTAACTACTTATTATGTTACAGATATTTCTAAGAATAATTCACTGTACAGTCTGATAGAGTCGGCCAACCCATCAAAAAGACAAATTATAATAGGAGATAAACTGTTGTCCTTTTACAGCCTATGAGATAATGAAGTATTCTGCTTTCCTCTTAGGCATTCCTAGAGAAATTATTATTAATAGTCACTGGGGTGAGAGACAATTACGTTAAATTATAATATATGGGCACATCTCCCCTTTTGAGATGGGTACTCTCATGCTTTCATTACAATGCTGGGGTATGTGTAGGGCTCTCTCTGCCTTTGGAGAAGCCCAGGCTCACTCTTGAGCGCATTACTCTCTCCCACTTTCCCTCCTTCTCCGTCCTGAAGACCTCCAAACAAAATGTTTTTACTTCAAAAAATTACAATATATTTATTTCTAAAAATACCAAGCTATTTATGCATGCATAAAATGTCATGTACACACAAAAGCCACAGGTTATGAAAAAAAGAAAAAGTAGAATTTGAAATTCAGCACTTAAATTTATTTGTGAGGTTGGGGAAAGGGTTGGGCCACATAGGACAGTGTAGGGCTACTTCCTGCTTGGACCTCAGGGGCAATGCCAGGGTTTTTCTGCGGTGTGCCTCATGCAAAGCAAGTGCCTTAACCCATTGTACTCCTTTGTACTATATCTCTAGACCCTGGAATTCTTTTTTCTGTTTGTTTGGGGGTCCAGAGTCAGCACTCCTCAGAATTTACTCTTGTCTGTACTCAGGAATCACTCCTGGCCGTGCCCATGGGACCATATGGGGTGCTGGGGATTGAATGCAGGTTGGCAGTGTGCAAGGCAAGCATGCACCTTAACCACTGTACTATTTCTCCAGTCCTGGACTATTTATTTTTTAGTAATGAGAGACTAAAATGCCCTTATAGTCATTTTTCAAAAGGTTAAATATATAACTTACACAATTTCATGTAAATATTCTGCCTTGAAAGAAACAATTCTGAAGTTTGGCTAGGAAAATAAGCTTACATCTGGCAGGTTTTGTTTTTCGTGAAGCCATTTTTCAGAAGGCAAATTAATACCACATTAGTGCATTAGTGTATGCAGGAGTGACAGACGATGTAGCAGCCCTGAGCTGAGGTAGATGTTTGAGGTGTGTTCATATTTACATTTGTTTCTGCTATGGTTTCCGTAATAATTTCTCAAGGTAAAATGACAGGAAAAGTCATTTAAAGCTCTCATTATTCCCTATTTCTGTAATTTATATCTCCTCAATTTTATATTTTTACAAGATAATTTCTTAGGGTCCTATTCATTGTGTGTGTGTATGTTTGCTTGTTTGTGTGTGCATGCGTTCTATTCCATGCCCTCCACATGCAAGCTACATATGTTCATCTTAAGATTCCATTGTTTCACAGAAGGCTGAAAAAAATACCTACTTTAGTGGAAACCAAATTTGAGTATAGCAGGTTATGTGTTAAAATGTTAAAACTTTATCTTTTTGTCCATATACTAAAGGTGAAGCTTAATGCTCTTGAAAAGTGAACTTTAGTTTTGTATAGTTCATCCTGTTTCTCTTTGACATTCAGCCTGAACTATGTTTTTCTTTGCTCAAGCAATTTAAATTTGTTCTGGTAAAATTCAGGCATCTGGGAACTAGCAGATATAAAATAGGTCTAGTTTAATGTTTTTTCACTTTTTTATTTAGGTTCTGTAATTTACTGTTGACTACAGCATCCCTTGTACATAACTCCAACCCCACACCATCATCAGTATACCACTTCCGTACACAAGAATCCCAACACCCTTTCCTTTCATCCATTGTGTGGATCAGTTCTCTTGTGTTGCCTTCAACACTTTGTTGTTACCTGCAGTGTATATTTCAGCCCCACGTACATGAGAGGCATCATTCTGTGTCCCTTTCCTTCTGACTGACTTTACTTAGCATATCATCTAATTCCACCCATGTCTCAGCAAGTGGCATGATTTTACTCTTAGAGCTGCATAGTATTCTCTTATGTATATACACAGCAACTGCTTGATCCATTCATCTGTAGTTGGACTTCTGAATTGTTTCCATACTTGGCATATAGTCCTCAGTGCTGCAGTGAGCACAAATTTACATATATCCTATCAAATTCATGGTTTTTGTATTTGGGGGATATAAGTCCAGCTGGGTTATATGGGAGTTCTGTTCCTGTTTGTTTGTTTGTTTGTTTGTTTGATCTTTGTTTTCAGGGATCTCCATATTGCTTGCCGTAGAGGCTGAACCAAATAATTTCCATGACCAAAAGTGGATGAGTGTTCCTTTTTAACCACAACCCCAGCTGTTGCCAGACTTTTTTATACGTTCTGTTCTTACCGGCATGAAATAATATCTCATACTTGTTTTGATTTGCATTTCCATAATCATAAATGAGGATGAGCACTTTTTTATATTCATATTGGCTATCTGTATGTGTTCTTTGGAAGTGTTCATCTCCTCCCCCCATTTTTGAATGGAATTGTTGAATTTTGTTGTTGAGTTTTGTGAGTGCTTTATAGATCTTAGATATCAGCCCTTTATCTGCTGTATTGTGTGCAAATATTTTCTCCCATTCGATTGGGATCTTTTTATTACAGATTTTTTTTTTTACACAGAAGCCTTTTCATTTTATGTGATCCCATTTGTTTATTTTGTTGTCTTTGCCTCCTGATCATCTCAATTGAAGACACCTCTGTAGTCAGTTTCCAGGATTTTATGGATTCTGTTCCAGTCTTATGGTCACTAAACCACTTAGAGTTTACTTTCGTGAGTGAATAGTGTAAGGTATGGTTCTAAATCCTTTTTTTTTTTTTTAACATATGACTATCCAGTTTTCCCAGCACCATTTGTTGAAGAGATTTTATTTGCTCCACTTCATATATTTAGCTCTTTTGTCACAAACTAGCTGCCCATAAATTCAGGGGCTTCACTGAGGGCTCTCAGTTCAGTTCCTTCAGCTTACAGATCTGTCTTTATTCCAGCCCCATGCAGATTTGATTATTATAGCTTTGTAGTGTAATTCAGAATTGGGAAATGCAATACCTCCCATCTTCTTTTGCTTGGGGAGTTTTATGGTTCCATACAAATTTCAGTAGATTTTGTTCCAAGGCATCATTAGCATTTTAATGGGTATTGTATCAAATCTATGTAATACTTTGGGTAGGGTGGTCATTTGACAATAACATTAAAACTTTTATGTTAGTATATCTCAGAGTCTTCAATAATGAAGGCCATTGTTTACTTGCAGCCTTCACTGTCCTTTCTCACTTGATGAGCAGGTGATGGTGACTCCCTCCTGCTCCGTTGTTCCTGTTCCTCTGGTCTTATAGCCAGACAGGTGGTTGCAGGATCTTTAGACTCAGCCTGCTATTTGACTGCTTTAAACTTGAACTTCTTACTTAATAAGCACCTGTACTTTGCAGCCTCCTTCAGTTCAGAGAGCCCTTTGAACACCTCTAGCACAGTTTACACAGCTTGTGTAGTTGACCCAAATATTATTTGGTCTGGGAGGCAGTTTTGTCAGTCTCCAGTTGCACAGTTAATTGTCTCCTATACACACACAGAAAAGGAAGGCCTCAGTCAGTGCCTTCAGGATTTCTGTATTCAGGGTGGCATGCAGCCATCTTTGCTAAGATTTTACTCTTTTGTATTTTGTGAAAATTATATTTCAAACAAATAATTTTTACTACCAGTGTTTGTATTTTTTGCTACAGGCCATTATACAGTGCAATGCAGTTAACATACACTGTTTTATCACTAATACTTAAAAGTTCTTTGTTCCTTATCAAAGGAGAAATTATAGTATTAATGGATAACATTTATTTTTGCCTAAGTTGTGCTTGTGTGCTCTTATATGCTATTATCTTATTATTTAAATGTAGCCATCTGAGGTAGTACTCTATCATTACCATTTTGTAGATGAGAAAACGGGCACACAGAAGTTAAATGATTAACCCAAGAAGACACTGCAAGTAAGTAACATTATATTGTAAGTGTGTACTTACTCATACACTCCTATATCAAATACTGTTACACTTAATAATACAGTATATCTCATCTCATTTATTATATCTCATTTGAGACAGTGCCCTCTACTACAGAATTAAGATATTTAGTGTTAATCTGCTTTTACTTAATAACATGTTCTTTCCACCAAAAAAATTTATAACTGACTCTTTCTTTAAATTCTACATAGGAAAGTTTCTTCACAAAGTTTTAGGCAGTCTCAAAAAAAAAAGGCTACTCATTGATTACTTGTTTTTTATAAAATGTTAGTTGTAAGGTCAAGTACTCTGTCATATTTATAGGTTATGTAAATGTAAGTCAGATATTTGTGTAAGATGTACTACCAGTTTTTTTTTTCCTTTAATTTTAAAAGTTTAGGAATTTAACTTTGTTCCATCATTTATTTTGTGGGTTTGGGGGGGTTTTGTTGGAGGGGGGTGTTCAGGGCCACAAGTGACTGCTGGGGACTTACTCTGGCTCTGCTCTCAGGAATTACTCCTGGCAGTGCTTGGGCAACTGTATGCAGTGCTGGGCATCAACCTGCTTGGCTGTTTGCCAGGCAGCTCCTTACATGCTATGCTGCCTCCCGCCCCACCGTCTATTTCTCACGGTGTCTCTTTTCATCTGAATCTGTTGCCTCAATGGAGAGCAATGGTGTTCTTTGTTCCCCTCCTTTCTCCCAAGCCAGTCCATCTTCCCATGCTTTGAATTGTAAAGCTGTATCATTTTATTGGATTTGATAAGATGGGTTATGGTCATCTGATCACTGTTCAGTTTTTTCATTAAGAACCCATTTTGGGGGGCCGGAGCGATAGCACAGTGGGTAGGGCGTTTGCCTTGCACGCGGCCCACCCGGGTTCGATCCCCGGCATCCCATATGGTCCCCCAAGCACCCCCAGGAGTAATTCCTGAGTGCAAAGCCAGGAGTAACCCCTGAGCATCGCTGGGTGTGACCCAAAAAGCAAAAAAAAAAAAAAAAAAGAACCCATTTTGTCAATTACACCTCGATTTTTAAAAAATTAAGGATAAAAAAAGAGACAAATACACTTCACAGAAACACTGGTATGGGATGAGACTTGGATATATAATTCATTCCTCAGTGGGGAGAAAGGGTAGTACATAGGATATTTAATAAAGAATTGTGAGGTACATAATTGGGCGCAAAGGCATTCGAGTGGAGGAACGCAGTATGTATATATTCATGTGTATGTAAAAAATAAGACCTGAATTACTAAGATCAATCTTCATTTTGTATAGATATCTGTAGAAAATCCATAGTCTATAAAATTGAAAAAATAACCCTCAAATCATTTTGTGTAGTATTTGGAGGAAGCTTAATGTTCACTGTGTTATTTCTGTAAACTCCCATTGTGAAGGGAGAGCCATGAAGCCAGGAAATTGCTGGTTTTCCTGATAAACTTTGTAGTACTATATGTCTTTTTACGCTATGCATTTGTTTTCTTCTTTAAATTTTGTTTTTATTATAGGGTATATTATTTAAGTACTATTTAAAAGTTAGAATATTTTCTGAATACATGCAAACACATTGCTTACTTTTAGATCCTTTAGAAACAAGAGTTAATAATGACTACATAGGGGCTGGAGCAATAGCACAGCGGGTAGGACATTTGCCTTGCACGCGGCCGACCCGGGTTCGATTCCCAGCATCCCATATGGTTCCCCAAGCCCCGCCAGGAGTAATTCCTGAGTGCATGAGCCAGGAGTAACCCCTGTGCATCGCCGGGTGTGACCCCCCAAAAAAAACAAAAAATAATAATAATAATAATAATGACTACATATAAGATATATTTAATTGTTCTTATAGTGCAGCTGTCACCTACACTGAAATTTTGACTAGACTAAGCATCAGAAATCCTTATCTGCTGCACTCAGAGCACTCCTGAAAGCTCCAGACACATATTCTTATTCCGTCTATGATAGTTCATTTGATGTTTTAAAGTTAAACTAGACTTGTGACGTTAAACCAATAATCTACCCCTTTGTACCCTTGGATCTTATCCATTGTTCTGAGTCTGTAGATGGGATTATTGTCCAGCTGAGCAGATAAGAAATTAACTTTAACACCACTTTCTTCAACCTATTTCTAATCCATCTCCAGATCGCTAATTTTTACTTCCTAAATACACCTTAATTCTTTCTTCATTTCTATCTCTACAATTACAGGATAAAGTATTACCATTTCCTGGCTAGACTGCATTAGTAGTTTCTAACTGAGTTTTTCATGTATTCTTTTGCCTTCTTCTTCATACTCTAGCCATTGTTTTATACAGGCATGATTACCTGATTATGTCACCTTCCCTGCCCTGAGCTTAAATACTCGAGTGGCTTCTGTTGCTCTGAAGATAAAGACCTCCAAATTCTAATGGCCTGTAAGTCAATACATGATTTGGGCCCTGTTTTTTCTTACCTTTTGCTATCGGCAATTTTTCTTAAGTACTTTGCTTCCTTCCAGTCTCTGTTTTTGAATGATATGATGAATTTAGAAGATGGGGGGTGGTGATTGTGATGAAAGTTAGGAAAATGGCCAGCAGTAGATTTGGTAGCAGAAAAAGGAAGACAAGATAAACTAGTGGCGACATTAGAATAGTTCTCTAAATTCTGGTCTGCCTTGAGCGCCTCTAATCCGGGAATTTCTGTGACCTGCACAGGAAGGGCATTGTCTGTGACACTGTAGCTCCAGCGCTCTACCTGCTAGTTAGTACTCCTTAAAAGTGTGTGTGTGGGGGGGGGCTGGAGCAATAGTACAGAGGGGTAGGGCTTGCACTCGGCCAACCTGGGTTCAATTCTCAGCATCCCTTATGGTCCCCTGAGCACCGCCAGGAGGAACCCCTGAGTGTTGCCAGGTGTGACCTAAAGCCAAAAAAAAAAAAAAGTGTGCATGGTAGATGGTGATCAGTTTTACGTACTCTTAACTGGTTTAGCCATAAATGCCCAGATTTTGATCAGACCTATAAATGTAGTTGCTTTGTTGTTGTTTGTTGTTGTTGTTGTTGTTGTTTAGTTTGGAGAAACTAGTTAGTGCATTTAAACAGCGGTGTTAAAATCCTAGAATCCTGGAAAAATACAGCATGACAAAAGATGGTGAGCATGAAAGACTTGGTATCTAGCATAAAGCCTAAAGTTTGAGTTAGCCTTTAACGGATACTTAGTACTCTGAATTGTCACAATTTTTATTGTGACATGTCCAAATATATATATCTGTAAAATATACACAGTCTACTGTTTTAAAAACCTTAAGAAATGAATATGCACAGATCATTTCAACTGATGACAGTTAAGGAGCAAAACTGTTCACCTAGTGCTAGAAATATATTTCTATGAAGTATGGCTTGATTATTACTTTCTCAAGTTATTTTGCCTCTTACCATAAAAAAATGTACTTACCCGTATTATTAAAAATTATCTTAGAGACTAAGTTACGAGGTATTTCTTGCTTTCTTTTGAAGTTAAGTCAATTCCTGGTTGTTTCAGCTATGTTTTTAATGTAAAACTTTAATCCACAAAGGCTGTATTTTAAAAAATAGTTCCTTTGCTTTATCTTTAACATTTACTCTTGCTGGATACAAAATGTGAGTTGGTTACTTATTCGTTCCACTGATTGCTTATATGTATGTCATTTATCTTCTGGCCTGCATTTTTCTAATGAGAAATCACTTTTATTCAAGTTATTTTCCTATATGTGATACGTCTTAGTAATTTTTAAACTTTAATTTTTCTTTGTGATTTTTCCAGTACCATTTTCTACTCATTCCTTTTCCTTCTGAATTTCTAATTCCAGACATGTTATACATTTTAATCCTTTGCTACAGGGCCCTGAATATTTTGTCTCTCTTCTCCCTGCTCCAGACATTTCCCCCCCCATCATCTTTTGGTTGGACTCATTTATTCTATTTTTTTTCAAGTTTACTGACGCTTGGTCATTCCCAACTCATAACTGAGTCCATCCAGTAAACTTTTTATTTCAAACACTTTATTTTTCACGTTTTTGGTGTGGATGGAAGGAGTGGTTTGGGAGTCACAGCAGTGCTTAGGGGCTATTCCTGGTGCTCAGGGCGCCTTACTTGGTGCCAGGATCAAACCAAGGTCTGCTGCATGCAAGACAAGTGCCTTCCTAAACTCTCTTCAGCCCTATTGCTCAGATCTTTAACTTGCATGTGTCTCTCCTCCAACTTGCTTGCTTGCTTCCTTCCTATATCTTTTCTTCCCTTCATTCTTCTTGACCTCCTTCCTCTTTCCTTCATCCAGAAATATCTGCTCATTTTGTGTAGGGTGATGTAGGACACCTGGCAGGTCCAAATTCAATCTCCTGAGCAGCTCACTTCCTGGTATGACCAAAAAGCAAAAATAAATCCTTATGTGTTAATTCTAACTTGCCATCATCTGCAACTTGGGCTGTCTTTGTTGTCTTCTATATTAAGTGTGGCTTGGTTTTTTTCCTCTTATTTGAGATCATTTTGGATTGTGTGCTGGACATTATATATGACACCTTTAAGTGCTCTACCATCTAGGTTTGTTTACGTATAGTCCATGACATTTGCACAGTGACAACAAGACCACCTAATAGCACATTTCTTAGACGGTGTCTCCATTGTAAAGTGACTTGTGACTGTAGTTTGGGAATCAGAGATATGTGCAAAATTTATGCAAATATTGGGGCATCTTTTCTCTCGGGACTTAGTCACCAGGTTTTCAGCTGTTGTGGTTGTGCTGAAGTCTGTCTCTTGGTTGTATAAACAAGTAAGACTGCTGGTTTTCTGGAGGGATTTTAGCTCAAAAAACATGCAGGGACCCTTCTTGCTAAGAGTCTTTTTAAAAAACAGTAATTTATCCCATGTTGTTTGCTTCTCTGTTCATGTTATAAATACCTTTTTATTCCGGCCCTCAATATACACTCTTCATTACAGTTTCTGCCAGTAAGTAATTGTCATTTGTATTTTGTCGAATGCTTCTAGTTATTTGTGAGAGTTGAATTCACTAGAAACTATTTTGCCATGACTAGAAGTGGAGCTCCTGAATACAGTTGGAGAGTTGAACAGTGTTCCCATTTTTGGTAGTTTTTATTAGAAAACTAATAGTGTGATAAGAGTTCTTCAGAGATCCAGAGACTTCTGTGTGTTTTAGTGATGCAATAAGCTAAAAGTTGTCGTTATAATTTGTCTATTAAGTAATAAAAGGTAGTCCTGTATTAGACTGAGAATTTGCTTGCTCACTTGAATATAAATTGATTTTTTCCACAATTTACACACTTTGAAATGTATGCTGGAAACAGCTTAATATGAAGAAACTATACAGTGCATCTGCATTTCATCTCATCTTTGACCTCAATCTGATGATACAGCAGTGTACTTTGAGATAGACACAAAATTGTATCTTAGGCATTGATAAATGCTACTAATAAAGGCTGTGAAGAAAGAAAGTACTGTATTGGGTTGGGGATAGACAGATGTTTGGCATCATAAAATAAATGAGATTGGTCTGGGAAGCTGTGTCTAAGTGACATTTGGTCAGTGATCTTAAGAGGGAGTGTAATGCAAAATACTCTACAGGAACAAGCATTTCAGGAGCAGCAAGTCCAGAATCCTAAGGAGAAATGTGATTGGCTTTTCTGTGAAATCACCAGAACTGAGGAAACCAAATAGATCAGTTTGAGTATAAAATTCAAAGAGTGGTAGTCATCCAGGGGCCTTGTTATGTAGAATTTTGAGTAGGGGGCTCCTTGTTGTGATTTATTTTTCACGAAGGTCACTTTCCTCTTAGGAGTCAGATATCCTGGGAGCAGTGAGTGGGCCAGTGAGGAGCCACTGGGGCAGTCTGGTGGGGTGTGCTGCTGACGTGGGGGAGAGCAGGAACGTGAGGGGAAGTGGTCAGACTCAGGGTATTTTTATAAATAAAATCAGTAAGACATGATGATTTGGATGTGAGAGAGGATCACCTGGGTGAACAAGGACATCATTTTCTGAGATGGAAAAAAGACTGCAAAACTGTTGGGGGGAAATAAAGAGTTCCGTTTTGGACAATTTTTAGGTAACCAGGGGGAGATAACAAGCACCTGTTGATTAGTCTGGAACTTGGGAGAGAATGAGATTCAAGATACAGATTTCCAAAAGCCTCTGTGTCCTAAGTGTGTTTGAAGAGGAATGTGCGATATTGAAAAGGACTCCACTCGAGACCCAAACTCCATAGCCCACCAGTGGCTCAGAATCCATGCAAGGAAGAGGATCTGGCAAAACTAACGGGGTGCCAGTGGGTGGGGGGAAACCAGAGGAGTGTTGTCTTCAGAAGCCAGGTGAAAAAATTGCTTACCATGTTGACCCCAGCAAATTGTGTTAGTCAAGCCACGGCCAAGTGTGAAGCACCAGTGCCCGGTGCTCCAAGGTCTGGGACAGCACCAACCTGTGGAAGAATGAGGGAGGCTGACTAACTCATACACACAGACTCAGCTCGTCAGATGAAGTCTGAGAAGGGATGAATATTTCAATGACATGAAAATTTTTGATAGCTTTGAGGCATGGAAAACGTTCCTTCAGGGGCCAGAGAGAGTACAGCAGCTAGGGCGCTTACCTTGAGCACAGCCAACCCAGTTCAAGCCTCAGCACCCCGTATGATCCCCCAAGCCTGGCTAGGAGTGATCCCTGAGCATAGCTAGGTATGATCCAAAAACAAAACCAAACAAACAAACAAACAAACAAACAAACAAACAAAAACCAAATGTAATTTCAGTGCAGAAAATCTGATGGGGATAGTTGTAAGAGATTAAGGAGTGAGACAATAAGACCGTAAAAACAGCAACACTTTCAAGGAGTTTTATTTGCCAGGTGTATGTGGAGGTGCTCAGGGCTAACTCCTGGCTCTGTCTGTGCCTGGTGGTGTGGGTGTGTTTGGAGGGAGGGGCCAGGGTTTGCATATCCATCCAGCGCCTGGGGTTTGAGCGAGCCAGCGGCATGCAAGACAAGTGCCTCTCAAATTATACTGCCTCTCTGGCCCCTTTCTAGGAGTTGTAACCCAAAAGAGGAAAGAAGTAGAAAAATGAGCTTCAGTCAGGGTGACTTTCTCATAGTGATCAGTAATGTAGCATACCTTATTTTTAACTATCGTTTGTAATCTCCAATATTTGTCCTCTTTTCTCCTAGAACTCATTTTATAAAGCATATGTAGAAATTAGTCTAAACATTTACCTATTGGAAGATACAAAGGAGAAAAAGGAATTTCCTATATGAAAGCATTACTGGACTAAATATTTTCAGTTTATATTGTTAGGTATTAAAGCACTTACCCATTTGTATCAAAATTTCAAATCCAAAAAAAAATACTCATTCTGTAATCAGTTCTCATTAAATTTTTTTTTCTTTCTTTCACAGAAAATGCTTGGACAGAAGAGATGAGTACTATTTCCACTAAGGCCTAGAATTGCCTACTGCATAAATAGTCTTGATCAGGCAATATACGAATGGCCCAAGGAAGCCACCAAATTGATTTTCAGGTTTTACATGACCTGCGACAAAAATTTCCTGAAGTACCTGAAGTTGTTGTATCCAGGTGCATGTTACAGGTCAGTGTTCAATGTGATTTCTGAAGTTATTAATATAAACCTGGGTGGTGGTTTTTTCAAACTTTGGAAGAAAACCCTTTCAAATTATCTTGTTGGCATTAATGTGCTGTGATGAAAAGAGATAATCTCTGGTATCTGAGAGTCTTGTAACCTTTGACAGATTAGCTAGGTTCTTTGTAACCCGTTATGTACTAGGATGATTTTTTTTTTATTATCAGTATAAAACATGGATATATGGTCCATACTTATACCTTGCTTTACTTCTTCATATTTTGCCAGAAGAACGTTTCAGAATTTCAGTTCTTCATATAAAAGTAGAAAATCGTTAAATAAGAAATCAGGAAACTTGGGTTCTGGTCTTAAGTGGGTAACCAAAGTATAGTGGCCAGTGCTATGCTTTTGTATTTAGTAATATTTATGCCACTTCAACCTAGAAATCTTCATCAAAAAACTGTAGGCCTTATTAAAAGACAGAAAAGGACGTTTGGGTTCAGATATGTCTACTCTTGATGAGTGGGTTTTCTCAATGCAGTTTGTCATGTATTTGCTTGCTTCAAACCTGGCTATGCCCAGTGCCCTTCAGAATACAGCTCGTATATGTTGACCAGGACATCCAAGTATGATTTGGCTTGTGGCCTTTCCCTGCAGCCTGCTATCTTTTACCCAGTTCTTCCTCCTCACACCCCATGCTGCTGTAGTCATCCCACGGTGACCAAAACATGCCTGGCTCTTTCTGCAATATAGTTTTTAAGGGCATACGTTTTGACTTAGTAACACTGTATTGTATGCTGGAAATTTGTTAGAGTAGAAGATACAAAGTATTCTTACCCACAGGGAAAAAAAAAATACTTACTAGGGGGTGATCACCACATTGTATACATTTTTAAAAGTTGAGTTTTGTAATGGTGTGTACAATTTTTGTCAGGTATGCTTCATTAAATATTGGAGAAAAATAAAATTACAGCTTTTGACAGAGAGATTGCTCAGAAATTTCCAGCTCATGCCTGGCATGCAAAAGGCCTGAGTTTGTTCCCCAGCATTGCATATGCCATTTCCCACCCCATCAAGCTCCCCAAACAGGTCCCTCCAGGCCATTGAGCCTGCACAATACTTACCACCATGTTAACAGCACTAAATCAGGCCCCCATTACCAAGTATCAGAGGAAGTGGTCCCTGAGCCCCCAGACACTACTGGGAGGGGAGGGGGCGGACATCATCATCATCATTATCATCATCATCATCATCATCATAAAGCATAATTTTGCTGTTGCAAAAACCATCAAAAAATAAATTATATTCAGTTTCTTTTGGTTGTTTTTGTTATTTTGGTTATTTTCTTTTGGTATTAAAGTAATAGTGCCTTGACTATGTCATTCTGGTTTTACAAAAAGCAATCTTCTACAGCATGCTTCCCAGTACCTAGTGACAGTTAAAAAACTGTTTTGCTTGCATATTACTCCTAAAGAGACCACTCTCTGTAAACTGGGTTGGTAATTAAAGTAGGCATCTAAGTAATATGCTTTTCAGCTGATATGACAAAAAGTGGGAAAGAATAGGGAAGTAGGTGAAATGAGAGAAAGCAATTAAAAAGTACAAGCTTGCAGCTTTAAAATAAGTAAATCATATCTGTAACATACAATGAGGTTACTATACTTAACACTTTATACTTGGAAGTCACTGAAAATACAGATCTTAAGAGTCTCACAAGGAAAAAATATTTTATAACTACATAGGGTGATAGGTGATTACAGCATTTAATGTAATCATTTCAACATGTATACAGATACAGAATTGCAATCTTAAGCATGTTATGTATTATACATAGATTTTGAGATTATGGAAATACAAGCAAGAAGGGAATAGGGATACCTCCTTTAAGGATACAATTAAGTTCTTCACAAATTTGCATGATGCGCACGCGTGCGTGCGTATGTGCATGTGCGTGTGTGTGTGTATATGTGTATGTGTGTGTACATGGCCACATACACGCACAGGTGCATGTGTGTACTGGGGATTGAATCCAGGTCTCCTGCATGCAAGATGCAAGTCATGTATGTTAGCACTGAGTCACATACCCAGTTCTTAGTGGGTTTTACATTTTTAAAGTGTAAAAGTAAATGAAACTTGGCCGGAGCGATAGCACATCGGGGAAGGCATTTGCCTTGCATGAGGCCGACCTGGGTTCGATCCCCGGCATCCCATATGGTCCCCTGAGCACTGCCAGGAGTGATTCCTGAGTGCAGAGCCAGGAATAATCCCTGAGCATCGCCGGGTGTGACCCAAAAAGCAAAAAAAAAAAAAGAGCTAAGGCAGTTCTTGGGGCTGGAGTGATAGCACAACGGTTAGGGTGTTTGCTTTGCACACGGCTGATCGGGGTTCGATTCCCAGCATCCCATATGGTCCCCTGAGCACGGCCAGGGCTAATTTCTGAGTGCAAAGCCAGGAGTGACCCCTGAGCATCGCTGGGTGTGACCCAAAAAGCAAAAAAATAAAAAGTAAATGAAACTCTTACTGTTAATTCAATATCTCTTGGTGAAGCCTCTTTTGGGGTAGCTCTCCCTTTCTTTTTTGAGAACTAACTCCTTTATCCTTTTTCAATAGAAGTATATACTATTTCAAAACTTAGCTAAAAGAAAAAATGTGGTACATAAATTATGAAATTGACAGTTAAAGGTCACATCACACTGCCTCTTCATTTACATGTTCTTGTAAATGCTTCTAGAAAAGTATTCTCACTTCTTAGAAAAATAACGGCAGTATCTGTCATCTGGTCTCTTCTTGATTTTATTTACTATTCAGATACCTCATTTGAAATGACTCACATATTTTCCTTGAGCTTGTGAATTCTTCATGTATCAAAAAATTTAGTTATACCCTTAAGATTTATTTCTCTTTGTAATTAAATCTCAGAGCAGTTTGAAAGTGTTTACTAGCCATTTTTAACCAAACTTTTCACTGTTTTAAATCTCAAATACTATTTATTCAGTATTTGTGTATTCTGTCCTTAGTTGAGACCTTCTCAGATGACCTACTCAGTCCTTTTCCATATTTCTGTTAAGAAACCTCCCAGTCTATATTGAATGTGTGTGCACGGACTGGGAGTTACTTAAGAGAGTGATTATTAATACTAATAGTATTCTTTCTATTAGTAAAGAGTCACTTGAAAGAGTAAATAAATCAGAGTTTGAGAAAGATGATTATACTATCTGAGAATGCTTTTGTTTTTTTGTTTTTTTTAAATCTGTTTCTATAGGAAGTTTGAGGAAAGTTGAAAGAGGAACTGAAAATAAGATTCAGAGTCTTTTCAGTTTTAGAGAGATTGAAGCTTAAAATGAGTAATTCTCAACTTTGCAAAAACTCATTCTGCCTCTTTTGATATACTTACAGGAGACTAATACAGTTTCCTGGAAAAGGAACCAGGGCTTCTTAGAGAAATATCTAATTCAAGATCTGAGAAAGTGAAGACTAAAGATGATTTGTAGAACCAGAGGTAGAATGTTTGCCTTGCATGTGTGAGGTTCTGGATTTAAATCCCAGCACACAAAATTTAAAATGCTTTAAGGAAGCACCAACAGGAAGTGACATGAAAACCATGCAGAGGGGCTTGGGCACTTTGGTGATGGTGGTGTAGCAGTTTTTATACCAAAAGCATAAACATTAACATCATTAGAACCATATGGCCCTAAAGGTAAGATATGATGACTACTCTCAGTTGAAACATATTAAAATCAACACCATTTGATAATTATAAAAACCAGCTATAAGACAGGATTTAACCTGCCACTTTTGTGCAAAGTAACTGAATAGTTATAAAAGAACAGGTATTTTGAAGAAAGTACATAATACCTAAGAAGATTAATCTTTATTATGTATCACTTGTAGTCCCATTGATCTTTGATTTGCTCAAGCGGGCGCCAGTAACATCTCCATTTGTCCCTGTCTCGAGCTAGTGTAGCCCAATGATACCTGCTTGCTCCAGGAATAGAAAGAGCCTCAAATCGTTCATTCAGAGATTTGACGAAGAAATCTGACCATCTAGTTGGAGGGCAGCCACGAGGTCTTCTGATGTCCTGTGGAATCCAGTCTGTAATAGCTCTAGTCCAACAGTCGTATCTGAATCGCATTACATTACCGGCTCATCTGATTTTTGCATTTATTATATATAAGCAGTTAATCTTATAATCGGGGTATCAATGCCACCATATTACAATCTTTAACAAAATTCTCTATGCAGTAATTCTTGGTGTCTGGAGGAAAATCACTAGTTGAATCAAATTGACAGCATCATAGTCCACCTGCTCTTAGATCACACAGAGATAGGCAGACACTCTTGTGTCTCCTTGTGTAATGCAATAAGAAATGATTCTACAAATACCTTAACAGATAATCATTTTAGTGCCTACATCTATAAGTATATCTACTAGCTCAATGCAATATAGGGGATAGTGACACTGCAGGGTGTCACTATCCCCTATATTGCCAATCCAAATGAAATATTCTACTAGAAAATGATACATGGCTATAGTGTCTTTTGAAAGAGGTAATGCTAAGTATTTCTGGGAGTAGACACAAAGGTGCTCTGAACACTTTCCTGAGGAATAACTCTCTGCAAATGAAAGCCACAGTGAGACACTACCTCACATCGGTAAATTTCACCTATATCAAAAGCATTGGAAATGAGTGTTTCCAGTATTAAAAGGATTGAAAATTAGAGGGTGTAGAGAAAAAAGAATTTTGTTACACTGCTTATGGGAATGTAAATCGGTACAACCTCTATGGAAAGTGGTATGAAATTACTTTAGAAAATAAAAATGGAAATTCTCTCTGTCCCAGAAATACCACTTGTAGGCATTTATTCAGAAGCTAAGAAAATAGGAACTCAGAAGGATATTTGCACCCCTGTGTACATAGCAATTTTCATAATAGCCAAAACACACTGGTATACTCAGTGGAAAATATTGGCTTAGACGTTGAAAAAGGTGGAGTCATGTCTTTAAGGATAAAATGAATGGAATTTGAACTTCTTTGCTAAATGAAATAAATATGAAGTAAAGGACGAGTATTGATTGGATCAATTCATTGATACTTAAAAAATTACTCAAGTAAACTAGCAAGAAACAACAAAACTAACTTCTAGACTCACTGAAAACTAGGCAAGTTACAAGAGAAGGGGCAGAGTTGGTAAGAAATTATCAGAAGGGTCTTTTTGGTGGTGGGAGTAATGACTGCCATACACAACAGGTACAGAGGTCTGATTCTATAGTCCTGTAAATGAGTGACACATCAGTGAAAAAGAATTTCTAATTTCAAAAAAAGGTATCTTTTAAAACTCCTATTTGTAGTATTAGAGTGTCTCTCAGATTATGTTTTATCACTGATAAAAAGTGATGTCTTGAGAGAGTAATCTCTCGGCATATTGGTTGATGTTAAACAGAGATTATGAAGGGTTGAAGGAATGTTTGGGAGCCCAAGAAAAAGAGTTTATAAGTATGTGTACCAGCTTGAAAAGGGGAAAGTACAAAATTAAGTTTGATAAGGAATATATAATTTAGTTTGGCCAAGGAGATAGGAAGATAAGACCTTTAAAAAATGTAGAGGAGTAATTTACTAGGAATAGCTGTCAAGTTGGCTCAAAGCAAAGAAGTACCCAGCTAGGTTTGATGAAAGATAAAGTCGTATTACCATAATACAGAGCAATTAGTTGATAAAGATTATGATGAATTTAAAGTTTTATTTGGAAACAACATTCATTCCATTGTGTATAGGCTTTTTATAATATGCGAGGTTTGAACTTTACAGAGGAGGAAAGAATGGTCAAACAAATCCAACTTGCAAACCTTTTTTATATTACCTATTCGGACTGTATCCATTGTCATTTCTTAACAATACTTCAAGATTGCCTTTTCTGATCCCGGAGAGATAGTACAATGGGTAGTGTGCTTGCCTTGCACATGACCAACCCAAGATTGATCTCCAGCATCCCGTATGGTCCCCTAGTAGGAGTAGTTCCTGAGTGCAGAGGTGCAGAACCGGGAGTAACTCCTGAGCTGAGCATTGCCTGGTGTGCTCTGTTCCCACCCCACCACCCCACCACTACCCACACATACAAAAAAAAGATCATCTTTTCAGTTTTGTATTCTTTGAATAAGATTCAGTTCATCAAACTGTGTATAAGCACTTTAACTTACTCTTTTTATGTGTAAGACTTTTCTTTCTGATTTATAGCCAAACTGTGTCAAGTAATGGTATGTAGCCTTTCATAATTTGTTTCCACTTTCATAGTTATTTCTTATATTCTAAGTTTTCTTCTTGTCAGAAAGCCCTTGCTGACTTTTATATAAAATATCAATAGATTTAATATGTTTTTCAAATAAGTTCACAACATTTTCAATACAGAATATTTCTAGTCTTGTCTGCCTCGGACACCATGTTTAGATCATATTGTTAATATCACATTGTGTTTGCTTTATTTATGCTATTTCCCTAACCAGGAATTTTTCCTTAAACCAAGTTGTCCTATATGTATATTCTAGAGAATCCTTCAGATTTTATCGCCTTCATGAACACAGTTCTACAGTAACCTGTTGGATTTCACTACTACTTAATATTTGACATCTACTTATTATTTGACAAATGCTCATGTGCTTTATTCAAACTACCTTTTCAAAAATTCTAATTGAGTTGCAGTCTTCTTTAAGAATAGTTTGGGTTTATATATAGGTGAGTTCTAGTCTCGGTGTTGTGCATATGTAAGGGCTCAGTACATTTTTTTAATTAGTGATTTATGAGTAGTGGTTAATTGGTCAGGTTCAAGCAATCTGGTTGGTTTAGGTTGCTTTTGTCATTTTCATTTTTCAGTGATTGTTACATATGGCATTACCCAAAAGCAAAGATACAGAACTTGATATAAAAAGTTTGATGGGGAAACTTGATTAGCCTTGATATAAAAACTTTACATAAAGACGGGGCTGGGGCACTAGTACAGCTTGCCTTGTACAGGGCCAGTCTGGGTGCAGTGTCAGGAGCAACCCCTGAGCATGCAGAAATCAAACATCTTATATAAAAGCAGAGATAGGACCTTCAAAGATAGCGATAAGAATAGATAGAAGAATTTTCAAACTTTTTAGGGCTAGAGAGATTACAGCAGATAGAGTGCCAGGAGTAAACTGAGTACTCCCTATGATATGACCCAAAAGCAAGCAACAAGAATAACAAACTTTTGTTATACCTCAAATATAATTTTTTAAGGTCTTTGGTTTTGAAAAGTTGCCTAACACTTGGATGTGCTAAATAGTTTTACCGTGTCAGAATTAACACTAAATTCCTATGGGTTCCGCTGCTCAAAAATAACGTACTACAGAGGCCAGAGTGATAGTATAGTGGTATGGTGCTTGCCTTACACATGGCCCAGACCTCATACCATCCCCCAACCCCCATCAGGAAACATCCCTAAGCCCAGAGCCAGGAGTAAGTAAGCCCTAAGCACTGCTGGATGTGAACCCCAAACAAACATAAATGTACCGTGTAGGTAAGCATATACCAGTTGCAACTGTACTTAATAGGTACGCACTTTTTAAAGTTGTCTTTTCAAAATTAGTCTCAAAATGTAATCATTGTTTACAGGACAATGTCTTTGGATCACTTTTAGATATAACTAGTTTTAGAGAATGGATTTTTTACATTAGTCATAAGGTTTTTTAATCGAACCATTTGCACAAAAATAGCTCTCAAAAAGTTTCAACTATATCTTGTTTTTTTAATCATGTGCTAATCACTAATTGGAAGTGATTGAGAATTATCTTCTGACTACTGACATCAATCTATCTTTATTTTGTATAGAATAATAATAACCTGGATGCCTGCTGTGCAGTTCTCTCTCAAGAGAGTACAAGGTATCTTTACGGTGAAGGAGACTTGAATTTTTCGGATGATTCTGGAATTTCTGGTCTACGCAATCACATGACTTCTCTCAACTTGGACTTACAGTCGCAGAATGTTTACCACCATGGAAGAGAAGGAAATAGAATGAATGGAAGTAGGACTCTGATGCACAGTATTAGTGATGGACAGCTTCAAGGTGGTCAGTCCAGTAATGAACTGTTCCAGCAGGAACCACAGACAGCACCAGCTCAAGTTCCTCAAGGCTTTAATGTTTTTGGAATATCCAGTACATCTGGTGCTTCAAATTCAACACCACATCTTGGATTTCACTTAGGCAGCAAAGGAACATCTAACCTTTCTCAGACTCCCAGATTTAATCCCATTATGGTAACCCTAGCCCCAAATATCCAGACTGGTCGTAATACTCCTACATCTTTGCACATACATGGTGTACCTCCACCTGTACTTAATAGTCCACAGGGAAATTCTATCTATATTAGGCCTTACATTACAACTCCTAGTGGTACAACTCGACAGACACAGCAACATTCTGGCTGGGTTTCTCAGTTTAATCCCATGAACCCTCAACAAGTCTATCAACCTTCACAGCCTGGTCCCTGGACTACTTATCCTACATCTAATCCTCTGTCACATACCTCAACCCAGCAGCCAAATCAGCAAGGCCACCAGACCTCCCATGTCTACATGCCTATCAGTTCGCCTACTACTCCACAGCCACCAACAGTTCATTCATCTGGTAGCTCACAGTCTTCTGCCCATAGCCAATATAACATTCAGAATATTTCAACAGGACCTCGGAAAAACCAGATCGAAATCAAACTTGAACCCCCACAAAGAAACAGTTCTTCAAAATTGCGTTCTTCTGGAACTCGGACCCCCAGCACCTCCTCTTCAGTCAATAGCCAGACCTTAAATAGAAACCAGCCCACTGTTTACATAGCTGCCAGTCCCCCAAATACTGATGAGGTGATGTCCCGTAGTCAACCTAAAGTCTATATTTCCGCTAATGCCACGGGAGATGAGCAGATCATGAGGAACCAGCCCACCCTCTTCATTTCCACAAACTCTGGTGCATCTGCTGCCTCCAGGAACATGTCTGGGCAAGTGAGCATGGGTCCTGCCTTCATTCATCACCACCCTCCCAAAAGTCGAGCCATCGGCAATAACTCTGCAACTTCTCCTCGAGTCGTGGTTACTCAACCCAATACAAAATATACTTTCAAAATTACAGTTTCTCCCAATAAACCTCCTGCAGTCTCACCAGGGGTGGTATCCCCTACCTTTGAACTTACAAATATTCTAAACCATCCTGACCATTATGTAGAAACAGAGAACATTCAGCACCTCACGGACCCTGCTTTAGCACACGTGGATAGAATAAGTGAAGGACGGAAGTTGAGTATGGGATCTGACGATGCTGCCTACACACAAGGTAATAGCAGTGAATGTGCAGTCATTTTCTGTGTTTGGTACATGGGCATGTATTCGATTTCACTCCAAAAGAGGGTATTGGCCGTAACTAGCTCACCTTTCAAATGTTGCCATGAGTAACGCTTTCTTAAGCTCTGATGATTCATGTAAGTTCTGAATTTTTTTTTTTTTACATAAATTGGAGTTTGAATGAGTCACCAGATTTTTAGAATAATCAGCTGTGGTTTGTTTGCTAATTTGTTTTCCTAATTTCATAACATTTCCCAGTCATTTTAATCTGTGGTGATACTGAATTTCCCTGTAAAATTTTTGCAAATAGAGGCTGGAGAAATAGTATGGCAGGTAAGGCTCTTGCCAACCCAGATTTGATCCCACATATAAATATCCCCTGAGCATGCTAGATGCAACCCCTGAGCACAGCTGGGTGTAGCCCACACCCACAAATTTTTTTTTTTTTTTTTTTCCTTTTTGGGTCACACCCGGCGATGCACAGGGGTCACTCCTGGCTCATGCACTCAGGAATCACCCCTGGCGGTGCTCAGGGGACCATATGGGATGCTGGGATTTGAACCCGGGTCGGCCGCGTGCAAGGCAAACGCCCTACCCGCTGTGCTATCACTCCAGCCCCTCACACCCACAAATTTTTTAAAAAAATCTTTAACATTAAATTTTTGCTGATAAAGATTTATTAAAAATAAACATTTAGTAAGAATAAATAAAACTGATTAGGTCAGTTAGATTAAAAAGTGTCCAGGGCTCAGCCCAGACTTGCTCTAGTAGCCTCTGAAGGGTAAAAACCAGTCCTCCTCTGGGTTTTTGCTTGTTTCAGCATCACCACAGGTTAGTGTTTAATTGGTACATCAGGTTAATTGTGTCTGAAACAGCTTTAGAAAGTTCCCCCCAACTTACTGTTCCTCAGATCAATCTTCCTTCCCATCTCAGTTAATGATAACTTTTTTCTTTTGTTATTTTGTTTTGGGATAATTGTTGTTGATGTTATTGTATTGGGGGAGCAGTTTGAGCCGTATCTGGTGATGCTCAGGGCTTATTCCTAGCTCTGTACTCAGGGATCACTCCTGGTGGACTCAGGACCATATGGGGTGCTGAGGATCAAACCTGGGTCTGCTGGGTGCAAAGCAAGCACCCTTCCCACTGTACTATTTGTGACCCAGTGAGTTCCTTTTTCAATGATAAGACAAGAAATTTCATGAATGCCTTTGATTGCTTCCTTTTATATGCTGTTGTCTAATTTGACTGAATATTATCAATGCTAACTTTTAAATGTTATCAAGAATATCTCTTCTTACTATCCCCATTGTCATCTCTATGGTCTGAGTTACCAATTCTCAGTGGAATATTGCTCTATTCTGTCACGTTCACATTTACCTCCTAATAGTCTTTTTACTCAGCCGCCAGAAAGATAGTTACAAAAACATAAGACTGGGCCAAGGTAGGTCTGTGAGAGAGCACTTGCCTCGCATGTGTGAGGCCCCGGGTCCCCAGGCACTGCCAGCATTGCCCAAGGTCCTGTCACTCCTCTACATATGGTGAACGTCTCCTTGATTCAAGGGGAAGCTGCCGTGCTTTCCATGAGCTGCTGCCCCTCCCATCTCTCCATCATAGCCTCATTTACTCTGTTCCACTCCACTAACATCTTGGTATTCCTTGAGTCTTGGCTTAAAAAAATCACTTTTTCAGGGCCAGAGAAATAACACAGGAGGTTAAGGAAGGCCTTGCTGTCAGGTGCTTCGGCTGACTCTGGTTGGTCCCCCTGGGCACCCCCAGGTTCACTGAGCACAGAGTGAGTAGCTTCTGAGTACCACTAATTGTGGTATAACTCCCCACCCCAAACACGTCTTCAATCACACTGTCCTTTGTCTGACCCAAGGCCCTTGCTCTTGCCCTTCCACTAGCATTTTTTTCTCTCCTTCCCATTTGCATTCATTAGGGGAAGAATGCATGATCTAATGTTAAATAAATAATAACTTATGACTGCAGAAGGTATACTATGTGCTGGGCAAAATTCTAACTGCCAGTTTATTTCTCATGACCAGTGATAAAGTGTGCACTGTATCATTCGGTACTAGGAGCGAGTAGGTTAATTCCACTGCCCACGTACAGATGGTAGGTCAGTTCTAACAACAAAACCCACGTTCCTTTTTCCTTTTTATGCTCTTGGTTTGGCGCCACACCCAGCTGTGTTCAGGACTTCCTACTGGCTGTGTTCAGGGATCACTCCTGTGGGTGCTCAGGGGACCACGTGTAGTGCCAGGGTCGGAACCTGGGCCAGCTGTACTAGCTCTTCACTTGGCCCCAGGAGCCCACATTCTAACCATGACACTCATTTCTTTGGAGACTTGAGCCTTCTGGGAAAGTGTTTCAACTTTATCTTCTAGCACTGTAAAATGTGCCCTAATACTCCACCGTGGAAATCATATGTGCCTAGTGAGAAGTTTTATAGCTTAGAGATCACAAAACGAAAGAAATAAAAAAATATAGCTATAAGAAATAATTTGAAACAAAAAGTGGAAGGTGTAGGAAACACTTTCTTAAAGACACCCTAAAGGTGTGTTTTTGTTAAATGCCATAAATTAAGTGAACATTCTTACCAAAAAGCAGTTTTCCAGTTTCCACTCAGATGACCTCTCTCCCCTGACAGTTTTCAGGCTTTATGGCAACCATGACATGGTCTCTAAACATATGTACATGGGAATTTTGTAATATACAGTGCTAGTACCCTCGTCTGTATTACTGTGTTGCACACTTAGATTGCGGAGAGTACTATTCTGCAACATTTCATGTTCTTTTCTTCCCTTTATTGTGAAATTGAACTGGTGTTGACCCAGGTTTAGGTGTTATTCAAAATTTTGATACAGTGTTCCTGGATTTTTAGGGGTTTTGTTTGTTTGGTGGTTTGTTGTTTGGTTCTGTTTTGTTTTTTGTCATTTAGTGGTTTTGTTTCTATTTTTTTGACGGGGGGAGGTTGGGGTGTCACACCTGGTAATGCTCGAGTTACTCGTGGCTCTGCTTTCAGGAATCACTCCTGGTGGTGCTCAGTAGACCATATCAGATGCCCAGGATCAAACTCGGCAGTGCTCAGGAGACCGTATGGAGTGCCAGGATTGAACTTAGGTTGGGCACATGTGAGGCACGTACCCTACCCACTGTGTCACTCTGGCCCCTGTTCAGCATTGTCCATGGCAGTGCGAGGGATTAAATCTAAGGCCTCACACATATAAGTGCTCTCTCTCTGAATCCAGGCTGTCTGGTGTTTCCTTGACTTGTTTTAGTCAAATGAAATTGTTTCCTTTCTGAAAAACACGTTTCATTATGCTAACTAATATGTGTGTGGTGCTTTATACACAACACCCATTTTAGTACTGAATAAAGTGGCCTCACTAATACTGATCTTAAAGCAAGAACCTTTTTCTGATCTCTTAATTTGTGTAGTATAAGTGAAAAAAGAGAGAGAGAGAAAATAACTATCTGCCTCCTAGTGTAAAATTACACCACTGGGGAAACTAAAAACAATAGAGAAGGAGAATTGAGCCAGATATTAGAATCATAGGAAAATATTTCTTGCAAATATTAAATACATACATTTGGTGGCAAAAATGTGTTATTTTTTATTTAGATTTTATTTAATATTTAACTTAAAAGTTTTTTAAAATGGGAATCTACTTATAAAAGGTATGTTAGGTATGTTTTGTATGTTTTCTGTCATAGAATAATGAGAAGAATGAAAGAGGTAAATTGGGCAGAGGGAAAATACAGGCATTCAGGTGTTTGCCTTGCATGCCATTGAGTGAGACTCAGTCCCCAGCACTGCATGATCCCTACCACCATCCACCCAGCACCATAAGGCGTGGGCCCCAAAAAGCAAAAAGATAAAAAGTGGTAAATGAATGAGCATCTACCAGGACCCTACTCATCTTAGCACCAGTCTACCCTCATCTCTAAAAGAAATATTGAATCCTTAAAGAATTACAGGCATTGGGCAACAGAAATTAAACAGCAGTCAAGGCACATGCTAGGAGTGATCAAGCAAAATGAATTACAGGCATCAGAGACAAAAAGGGTATCAGATTGTGGGTGTGGGTGTGGGTGTAGGTGTTACGTGGGTAGAGGGGGGCGGGGAATAGGTTAGGGGGAAATGTCTATTTAAAGAATGCAGCCATGAAGGATTCTTATTTTATCTGCATAAGGTATAAGGTTACTGGTCAAATAAACCAAACGTATGAAAAGTAACAACACTATATTGTTCACTATACTCTTGAGAATTTCTCATGTCTTCTCTCATTCATAGAAGTCTATTTTTTTTAATATTGGCCACTTGTGTAGGAGAATTAATAAGGAGAATGAAACACTTGTCATTTCAAACCAATTTTCCTGATTGAGGGGGCAGGTATTTTGTTACAGTAACCAGAAGCATTCACCAAACTTAATTGCCAACTAATATAAAAGTTGAGTTCTCTTTATTATCTCTGCAAAAGTCCATATATGGTATTGATGTAGCTGTTTAATTGCTCTGTTTTTAAGCATAAATTAAAGACAGACATTTTTATTTTTATTTTTTAATAGTTTATTTTTAATTAGTGAGTCAACGTGAGGGTACAGTTACAGATTTATACATTTTTGTGCTCATGTTTCCCCCATACAAAGTTTGATAACCCATCCCTTCACCAATGCCCATTCTCCACCACCAGTAAACCCAACATCCCTCCCACCCTCCCCAGTCCCGTCTCCCCCCACCCAAACTGCCACTATGGCAGGGTATTCCCTTTTGTTCTCTCTCTCTGATTAGGTGTTGTGGTTTGCAATAAAGGTGTTGAGTGGCCATTGTGTTCAGTCTCTAGTCTATATTCGGCCCGCACCACCCTTTCCCCACATGACCTCCGACCACATTTTACTTGGTGTTCCCTTCTCTGAGTTGCCCAGAATGAGAGACCAACTACTACAACACTTTTATTCATGTTATACTTCCCCTTTCCTTTTTTTTTTTTTTTTAATTTTTTATTGAGTCACCATGTGGAAAGTTACAAAGTTTTCAGGTTTAAATCTCAGTTATACAATGCTCGAATACCCATCCCTTCACCAGTGCTCATATTCCACCACCAAGAATCCCAGTATAGCTCCACCCCGCCCCCCCACGCCCCTAGCCCCCCATCCTTAGCCCCCTCCGCCTGTATAACTAATAAATTTCACTTTACTTTCACTTTGATTGCATACAGTATTTCAACAAAATTCACTATTATTGTTTGGAGAGTCTCTCCCCTAAAGTCAGACCTGCTGAAAAGGAAGCATTAGATAATTTGTTTTCCATTACTGAGGATGAAGAGGTATGAGGTCGAGTGACCACACTTAGCAGCCTCTCAGTTTTGGGTTTCTGTAATTTAGTATTTTAGTAACTAAGTCCAGAGAGATATCTGCCAGAAGTTGCATCGTTGCCAACTTGTACTTCTCAGTTACATTATATTCCACATATGAGTGCAATCTTTCTATGTAGACAGACATTTTTAATAGTTCAGTACTTATTTTTCCAGTTGTATTTATGATCACATCTATTGTTAGGCATTAGTATTTAAGAAGGCAATAGGTCTGTGAGTCTAAAATAAAACAGCAGGGGCTGGAGCGATAGCACAGTGAGTAGGGCGTTTGCCTTGCACGTGGCCAACCTGGGTTTGAATCCCAGCATCCCATATGGTCCCCTGAGCACTGCCAGGAGTAATTTCTGAGTGCAGAGCCAGGAGTTAACCCCTGAGCATTGCCGGGTGTGACCCAAAAAGCAAAAAAAATAAAAATAAAAATAACTTCTTGGACTTTATGTTTTCTCTGTTCTTGTTAATTTTTTTCATCAGTATTTCCCACCATATTATAATGCTTTTCTGTAATGAGATGTAATAAAAATGCTAATTGTGGGGCCAGAGTGAGAGTACAGCAGATAAGATGCTTGTCTTGCACATGGCTGATTGTATTTTTGTTTCTGCTCTCACGCTTGTGCGTTGCCGGACTGGCTGTACCTTCCTTTCTTTGAGTTAAACATCCTCAGCATGGTTCTCTGAAGACCGTGTTTCTCTGCAAGGTGCTGAGTTGCTCGGTAGTGTGACCGAGCCTTTCGTGCTATATTATCTTCACTGGGCTTTGTGGGCTCTCACAGCTTCCCCATTGATTACCTTGCTCTGAGAGACTCACTGTGAGTCAGAGATTGGGCTTTGCTTCCCTGCTAGTCCTTACCCAGTGACAGGAGATAAAAGTATTTACAGTTTGATGTGCAACGATTAGAGCTGTCACATGGCCGCTTATGCAGTTCAGGGTACAAGGCAGTTCAGGGTACAAGCGAGTGCCAGCAGTTATGGACGCAGGGTGTGGACGTGGGCCTGGAACATGCAGTGCACAGTGGGGTCTGGGGGTCTGACTCAAAACTCAGACCCTCTGAGGGTCTGAGTTGTGGGTGTGGACCTGCCAAGGTGGCAGGTGACTTGCAGGTTCGCTGCCGGGACTCTGAAGGGAGGAGAAATCTGCTTCCCATTCCCAAAAGGCCCCAGACAGACTGATTCTCATCATCCTGATGGCTCTGAAATATTGCATTGTGATTTTATTTGCATTCCTCTGATGACTAATGATATCAAGGATCATTTCACTTGATTGTTTTCCATTTGCATATTTTCTTTGGAGAAATGCCTATGTGTGTCTTTTGACTATTTAGTTTTATTGCCGTTGCAGTGATACGGGGATGGGTAGCAGCCATCCCTCATCCCCTTTTACTTATTTTTACTTCTTTTAAGAATAGGATTCTTTTGTCTTTTATTACTGTGTTATAGGAATTCCTTGTATATTTTGGATTTAAATCCCTTAGGTGACACTTTATTTTTTCTCCCATTCTGAGTTTTTTCACTTTTTGATAGTGTCCTTTGAAACATATTTTTTAAATTTTGCTGGGCTAGTTTCTGTTTCTCTTCTCCTTAGAGAAAGATTACTCTTTTATAGAGTTAATCCCCAACACACACAAGAAAATGATTTGAAAAAGTATGTAATAAAAAAGTCACCAACCAGACAAGTAGCTTTGTTAGACAAGAGTCCAGAGTTCATTTTATTAGATTCTTTCTAGCAAATGAAATTGTGTATCAAGCACAATTTCAGATATATACTTCTTTTTTAATACAAATGGAACGTAGTGCTGTGCTTTTTGACTTTATCATTGTTTTTGTCTTTTTTCCTTTGAAGGTATTCACTGTCAGCAAGTACAGATCTGGGTGGTTGTTTTGTTTTGTTTTTTTTCCAATGGCTGTATGGATTACAATATGACCAGTCCTTTCTTAAAGGAGTTGCTGACCTTTAATAAGTACATTGTGTGTTTGTGTGCAAATATGTGGGCTGCTAGATTACTAAGAGATTGCTATTCCAGAGAACATGTATTACTATTGGTAGATGTATCATCTAGCTTTGACTATGCTAGACTAGTTATCTACAAAACAACAAAGTTCTAGGGGCTAGGTAGAGCTCATGTCTTGCTTAAGTCATTAGGTCCTGACTTCCATCCCCAGCACCACAGAACAAAAATATTACACACTGACTCCGCACTCCAACATTCCCCCAGCCCTTAGTAGCCTAGTAAACAGGCAAACAAATAATGTTTTCTGGGTTTTGGGGGGTTTTTGTTTGTTTGTTTGTTTGTTTGTTTGTTTGTTTTGCTTTTGGGGTCACACCCAGCGATGCACGAGGGTTATTCCTGGCTCTGCACTCAGGAATTACCCCTGGCGGTTCTCAGGGGACCATATGGGATGCTGGGAATCGAACCCGGGTCGGCCGCGTGCAAGACAAACGCCCTACCCGCTGTGCTATCACTCCAGCCCCATCAAATAATGTTTTTAATATCTAGTTCATACTACTTTGCCATAACAGATAAGGTGGTAGGCTCGGTTCTATATTGTCATTCATAGACCCAGATGAAAGACCTCATTTTTGTGTATCCATGATTATCCCAGCAACTCAGTGGAAGTATACCAACCAGCACCAACTCTTAAGCTTTTACCTTGATGCATGTTGCTTATTAGCTAAACTAGGTCACAGAGTCACACCTCAATCAAGAAATGGAAAGGTACAATTCTACCATATACCTGAAAGGCAAAGAGTCAGAAATATTTTAAGGGAGGAATTACCTGACACAACATACATTATCAGTTTCAGTTTTGAGATTCTTAAGCAGATTCTACCAGTTTGGACCCCCACGTTTACAGATGGGTAACAATGTAAGCAATATTTTATAAATGCTCTTTTTTTTTCCTTTTTTCCCCCCACCCATATGTAGATGATTGGGGCATGGGGGGTTGATTGGGGTATGGGGGGTACATCTTTGTCAGTTTGGTAGATAAAGGTAAGCTATTTGTGTTTCTCATTTTGTGAGCGAAGCTTTTGGTGGGGTTTGTTTGGTTTGGTGTTTGTTTGTTTGTTTGTTTGTTTGTTTGTGCCAGCCCTGATGGTAATGTATCTGAAACCCCGGCCTCTTACATGCAGAGCATATACTCAGGTGGTGGAGTTCTTTGACCACTGGACTTATTTTTGTAAGATCCCCATCTGGTTTTTCTAACTTGAATTTGGTCGGTAAATTTTGTTTTGTGTACAAATTTTTTAACTTTCTTATATTTAAACTCACCAGTCTTTCCTCCAGCCCACACACCTTTCTGTGTTTTGTCATACTTAGAAAGTTCTTCATTTCAAGATTTAGGGAAAAAAGTAACACTTCCTTAGTGATTTCTTTATACTGAACAGTTCTCTCGTGGCATCTCTTCAAGTAGCTGACATGCCCCCTTTTAAAGCATAACTTGTTCTAAGCTGTAAACATCCCCGGTACCTATAATATTTTATCCAATGTTATTTGAGTCTCTTTCAGTGTCCCTCAACCAGTTTTCTTTTTCTCTTAAGCAAAAAATTTTAGACAATGCCTTTATTAATAACACAAGATTAAGTACAGGATCGTAGATATAAGTGAATGTCAGTGAAGTGTTACCAGCAGAGACCTCTCACATATCTATTATATCTGTTGCCCATATTAACGGGTCAGTTACAACACTGTTGGAATACCTGATTTTAAACTGTCTTTAAACATCATCATGATAGGGCTGAAGCATTAGTATAGTGGGGAAGGCACTTGTCTTGCACACGGCTGACCCGGGTTCAATTCCCAGCACCACACGTGACCTCCCTGAGCCCACCAGGAGAAATCCCGGAGCACCGCCAGGTGTTGTCCCCAAGCCAGAATAATAGTAGTAATTGGCATGTAAATCTTTTGTGTCTTGATCACCAAATAGGTGACTTTAATCACACAAGGTTTGTAAGACACTGATTGTGAACGGTAAACAGAAAAACCTTGTTTTAGACGCTGACATTTTACCTTCTTAGGTATAGTAATTCAGGCTTATGAAATCATCATGAGGACCAAGGATGTGGGTTCAGTGGTAGAGCCATAATGCCTCCGTTCATGTGGCGGACCTGAAGGGTCACTGGCCTCCAACACCTTGGGAGCTCAAAAAAATAACTTAGTCATGATATACAAAAAATCTTAAAGGATACTAGAAATAACTATTTTAGTGGCAAAATGTCTCTATTTAAGCCTAAGTTTCTGTATCCATTAATAAAACATGATATTTCATGGTGATTCATTAAAATAAAAAGAATTAAAAATATATACATGATATATTTTCCAACAACAAAAATATTTTAATATGCATCTACTCCATTTTTTTAACTCATGGAAAAGCTGTATGTTATTTACATTGTAGAAAACGAAGAATCGGTATGACTTGCATCATCTGGAACTTCAAATGTGTTTTTCTAATGTAAAGTTGGCTAATTGCTTTCTGTTATTCACTGAAAACTGACAATAATTGGGTAAAGACTGTTGTGTAAACACACACAAAAAAAGAGGGGCACACCGCACCTGGGGCACAGGGCAGCGGTGCTCTATCTCTCCCGCCGCCCGAATTTGGTAGTCTCTAGCCGCTTCCCCCACCCCGGGGAGGTTGATGGCGATGACGAGGCAGGCAAAGGAAGGAACAGAGCCAGGCTGGTTGGTCTCAATTGCAGTTTATTCCATTCCCATCTCCATTCTCCTCTGATTCTCCTCCTGCTTCTTCCTCTCCCATGCTACTTCATTCTCCTTCTCGCTCTGGATCTGGATCTCGATCTGGCTTCTCCAGATCTGGCTCTGGGACAGGCCCCGCCCCAGCCCACTCTTACAGCCCATCCCCAAGAATGAGGGGTTGGGGCTTACATGTAGGTGTGGTCACAATCAATAGGGGTAAGGTTCTTTCCCTCAGGGGATGCTTCTTCTAGGACAAATTCTCTTTCAGTAAGACGAACCACCCAAGGGCAAAATCCCATGGGTGTGTTTCTCCTCTCCTTGTCCAACTAACATATAAGCATTCATAATATTAATCATTTTGTATGGAGCAAGAGATGCATTAAGCTTATAGAATTGCTCTCCTGAGGTCATCTCGATCTCAAACTACAGTGCTCAGGCCAGATTAGTCTTTCCTATCCCTAGCAAGGTCCTAGTCTCGTCGTTGCTTTTGGATCATGATATGACATGTCCATGACCAAGCTCTTAACATATAGGCACTTTGGCCAGGCCCATCTCGATGCCAGGGTAGCACATAACTCACCGCTTGCCCTGGATCCGTCCCGTCCCTTATCGGGACCCTGCTTTTGGGGGTGCTAGGAACTAAGGGCAGCTGAGGCTTAAGTCGAGAAAGCGGATGCCCGGGAGTGAATAATATTCGAAGCCAATTATATCCCATGTTACCAAAGCATATTAACAACTGTCTTTCTTTCCTCTGTTACTAACCACAATGCCCAAAGGGAGAGAGGGAACAGAGGGGAATGCTCTGCCAAAGAGGCGGGGTGGGGAGGGGAATGGGGTGGGAGGGATGATGGGTCATCAGTGGAGAATGGGCACTGGTAGAGGGATGGATACTCAAGCGGTATATGACTGAAACAAAGCACAAGAATATGAAAACCTGTATCTGTACCCCCACGGTGATTCATTAATAAAAAAATTAAAATTAAAAAAAGTCTTTCTTTGTCCATACAAAAAGGACATTGTTTTAAAGTAAACTATTCAAAAGACATGAGGAGAGGAACAAGGCAATATTAACTTATAATACAAGTCCACTGTCCTAGCAAGGTCTGACCTTACAAATTAAGAGAGTCTGATTAGGGGAAAAGCTGATTAACTAGTTGGGGAAGAGAGCATAGAAGTGATTATGGAATGGGAGTGACTCGGGAGCACCTTTATGGGCGTGACTGATATACCTAAGCTCCTAGTAGAAAGGGGAGCAGGACATACCAATGTAGTCTAGAATAATTTTGAGATTATTACCAGATAAAGCTAAAGTCTTTATAGCAAGGGAGAAAGGACAAACCAAAGTCAGGCCTAAAATATTTAGAGCTATATTCCAACAGACTGTTCTGAAATTGCTAGAATAAATTTCTGGAATGCCTCTTAAAGTTTAAGCTCCCTACTTAGATTCCATAATAGTTATTTTATCAACCACAAGAGGGAGTTGCATGCATACATTACCTTTACCATTAAAATATTAATTTGCTCTTCACGCTCGTGTTCTCCCTTGAACACGTATCTCGCTCTTGTCTCTGTTTCTTGACTAGTTCCACTCTGGAGAAGCCTGTATCCTCTCTTGGGCACACACTTCTCCCTTTCTCTCTCCTCACATCTTTCTAAATAAGTTTCAACAAAAACTATCATACTTTGCTAAAAGATCATAAAATACTAATTTGCCTGAAAGAGAATTTTTTAAAAGTACCGAATGGGTTTTTGTTTTCTTGGTGGTAAAGTGTTGGTTTTTGGCTTTGGTCTGTGGTTTAGAGGATAAGGGTAGATAAGATTAGACAACTAAAGGTGTCAATTGATAGATTTTAAGTCATTAACACATCATTATTTCTTGCTAGCAGTAGAGTATAGCACAGCAGGTAGGGCATTTGCCTTGCACACTGGCCGACCGGAGTTCGATTTTTCCATCCCTCTCGGAGAGCCCGGCAAGCTACCGAGAGTGTCTTGCCCGCACGGCAGAGCCTAGCAAGCTACCCGTGGCATACTTGATATGCCAAAAACAGTAACAAGTCTCACAAAGGAGACGTTACTGGTGCCCGCTCGAGCAAATCAGTGAGCAATGGGATGACAGTGACAGAAGTAGAGTATAAAAAAAGAGATCTGACTGCTAGCAATAATAGTGAGGTTTTTGTTGAAATATTGAATGTAACCAAAGTAAAGAGAAAGTAAAGTGAAATTTATCAGTTGGGGGGGGCAGGATAGGAGGTATACTGGGTTTTTGGTGTTTTGGGTTTTTTTTTTTTTTGGTGGTGGAATATGGGCACTGGTGAAGGGATGGTTGTTTCAGCATTGTATAACTGAGACTTAAACCCGAAAGCATTGTAATTTTCCACATAATGATTCAATAAAATTTAAAAAAAATTTTTTTTTAAAGAGGTCTGTGCAGTCACAGTAACTTAAAGACTTGCCTTATTTCCAAACCTGGTAAATTGCCTTCCAGGCCAGAGAGTGCAGGCCCTTGCTTTGTGGATGACTGATCTGGGTCCAATCCCTGCTACCACATAGTTCCCCAAGCCCCACCAGGAGTGATTCCTTAGCAGAGTCAGGAGCAAGCCCTGTACACCACTGGGGAAGGCACAAAAGCCAAAGCAGAGGGCAAACATGGGGGAAAACCCTAGACATTCCAAACTGACTTGAGTGTAAATTGAAGGTGGGGCTTGGGGGGAGAGAGACACACACACACACACTGGACTGTGCCCCAAGGTGCCAACCAGAATGATCCCTGAACACAGACACAGGAGCAGTTGCTGAGCACTGCCAGTTCAAAAGGCAAAAATAAAGTCAGCTCAAAAATAAAGTTTTTGTTTCATCAGTGTTTCTGTTTCTTGGACTTTAAAATTCGTGTTTTGCTCTGCTATATCCTTTTAAAGTCCAATTTATGTCATTTTGCATTTAATGCATGTGTGTCAAATGCCTGTGACTTTCATGACTGAAAGTCATGAAATTTCATAGTATTAGATACTAAGTGGTACAAAATTAATTTTCATTATTGCCTTCAGAGATGTTGAAGTTTAGTGGAGAGCTTGAAAAGTTCTGAAATGATTATTTAAGATGTTCAACTGTGAATTGGACTCACCTAACCAAAAAAAAATTTCTTCTTTATAATTATTTATAAATATATAGTAATAATAGTATGTAAGCTCTCAAAAATATGTAAGCTCCTTTTTTTCTTTCACACGTCATTCATGGTATTAAATTTATTTAATGCTCTTTGAATAGGTAGTACAAAAATTAACTTACACTCCATTGCCATTCAGGTGGCCTTAGATACCAGAGCCATAAAAGTTTAATGTATTTTTTGACTGAATAAACTATTCCAATGCAAATGTCACAAGCTGCCACACAATCCGTGCTTTATTAAGGGTTAGTTCCTTGCTTGTTTGTATACATACATGTTTACATTTTCTGTATCTATAATCTATACAATGCTTCTGTATGTAGAGAGAATTCTGGGACTTAACTTCACATTCAGTAGGGCCTTCCATTTTGTTCTTGCTGTTTGTTTTGGAACCCCATCGAGCAGTGCTCAGGGCTTACTCCTGATTCTGAGATCAGGTCACTCGGGGATCTTAGGCTGTGCCCCAGTTTGCTGTACTGTCCCTCCAGTCCCAGAACCTTTAGTTTAAGAACTAATTTCTCAGGACTAGAGAGAGAGAGAGAGCAAAAAGGGCATTTGCCTTGCATAGGGCTGACCAGGCTTCAATCCCAGCAGCCCTGAGCCCCACCAGGAGAGATCTCTCAGTGCAGTCAGGAGTAAGCCTTGAGCACAGCCAGGTGTGGCTAAAAACACCCTAGTTTCTCCTTTAAGTTCTGAAAGTTCCTTTTAATGAAGAAATTCCCAGCTTCTGTATTTCTCCTTGTAATTTCTCTTACTCAGCTCTTCATTCTAGACCAAGTTTAAATGTATAATAAAAGATTTTAAAAATTATTTCCTTCATTATAAATTTTTTCATTCAGCAGTGATTTTTTTAACAGAATTAAAAACTTTCATGATTATGTTTCAACCATACAAGGATCGAGTACCCATCCCTCCATCAGTGCCCATTCTCCACCACCAATGTTCCCAGTATCCCTCCCGCCACGCCCTCCGAGCCGCCTCTGTGGCAGGCACAGTCCCTTTTACTCTTTCTCTCCTTTTGGGTGTTATGGTTTGCAATACAGGTACTAAACAGCCATTGTGCTTGGTCCATAGTCTACTTTCAGCACACATCTCCCTTTTGAAGGCTTCTTCGAGTCGTAGGTGACACTTCGGAGGAAATGGGCCTTTATTCTCTGAATTAGAGGAAGACAGGTTAGTAGCAGTTCTGAGACTTTAGAATCGAGAAGGGTCACCTGGATAATGTTGTAGAAGTACAACTTCACAAGGCCAGCCAGCCTTCAAGCAGTGATATTTTTTTATAAGTAATTTTTTTTTAATAAATTTAATGAATCACCATGAGAGCAGTTACAAAGCTTTGGGTTTAAGTCTCGGTCCTACAATGATGAAACACCCGTCCCTTCACCAGTGTACATTTTCCACCACCAGAACCACAGTATACTCCCATCCCACACCCTCCCCATACCTGTGTGGCACATGGTTTCCACATTACTCTCTCTCTACTTTGATTACATTTGATATTTGGACACCAGACCCACCATTATTATTTGAGATTTTACCCCAACACTTATCTCCTGAAAAGGCAACATTAGACAATTTGCTTTCTATTACCGATTATGAATAACATATGATTTTGGAATTCTGAAATTTTACTAATTAAATCTGCAGAGATTTCTGCCCAAAGCCGCTGGGTTCTAAGATTCGTTTCTGAGTCTCTGGGATCACAGCCATTAAACAGCCTGATCAGGAGCCAGAGAGGCCGTGGGTCGGGGGAAGAAAGGGCCAGCTCCACCCCCATCCTGTGAGGTCCTGTGTGTCTCGTCACTGCGGGTCCATACCTGACACATTTCTGCCAAAAGCCACTGGGTTCCGAGATTTGTTTCTGAGTCTCTGGGATCATGGCCGTTAAGCGGCCTGATCAGGAGCTAGAGAGGCCATTCTTTATAAGTAATTCTTTCTCTGATTGCTTTAAAATCACAGGTTGTTTGTTGACATCTTATTGTCTGAGTTTCTTAATGATGTTAATTAGAATTTTAAATTCCCCTGAATTATTTCCAGTAACTCTGGGTTTAGTCTTTCTCTGTTTACCTGTGAGCTCTTTCACTTGTCAGGTGTTCCTCAGGTGTTTGTTAATCTTTGATTTTTGAGTCCTGTTTGGTCTGAAGGCTTCCCCAAACTCTTAGAAGGCCTGAGAGTTCATATACGGGTTAAGTCATATATGTGTAATGCAGCCAACCCCAGTTTGATCCCCCAGAACCCTAAAAAGAGTTGGGAGTATCCCCAGACACCACTAGGTATGGCCCTAACCCCTCCCCAGAAAGAGAGAAAGTGATTTTTCCCTTGACGGATTCCTTTGTGAAGGAGCTAGCCAGTACCAGACTCGACCCTGGCCTCCACCATCCTTGTGGTTAGGTATTAACTTGAGACTCCCAGGACTTTTTTTTTCTTTTTTTGGGGGGGGTCACACCCAGCAATGCACAGGGGTTGGTTACTCCTGGCTCATGCACTCAGGAATTACTCCTGGCAGTGCTCAGGGACCATATAGGATGCCGGGAACCAAACCTGGGTCGGCTGCGTGCAAGGCAAGTGCCCTACCTGCTGTGCTATCGCTCCAGCCCCTTCCTGCACTATTTTTCTAGACCCTATACATGCTTGGAAGGGCCTTACGGGGCTGAAAAAAAGAGTGCAGGGGGATTAGGCACTTGCCTTGCATGCAGTCAACCCCATTTCAACTACAACACTGCGTTTGGTGCCTTAAGCACCACCAGGAGTGAACCCTGAGAGTGCCACATATGGCCCCATTCTTTACTTCTGCTTCCTGTTACCATTATTTTCAAGCCACTTAGGTTCTGCAGGGCAAATTAGTTGCCTCTGTTTGCAGTGCCCTCTGGTCTGTGTGGCAGTGGTAGGTTTTCTTCGCCCTCCTTCATAGGTTTGTGCCTTTTTATTAACTTTGTCTTTCAGAAATGTATTGAAATCTCTTGTCTGTTAATTGCCTTTTTCCTGTTTCATTGTTGTTGGATTGTAGCCATTTCAATACTGTCACTTAGGAGCTAGAGCAATAGTACTGCGGGGAAGGTGCTTGCCTTGCATGGGCCCACCTGGCTCTGACTCCAGACAGCACGTATTGTCCCTCAAGAGTGATCCCTGAGTACAGAGTCAGGCGTAACCCAAAAAAACAGTCATTTTTATGAGGCTTCAGGAAGAAGATAATGTAATACACAGTGTTCAGCCAGTTATCTTTATTTAAATTGCTTCTTTATGCTTTGGCTTTGTAAGTCCTCATTAATTTATAATGTAAATAAATGATAAGCATGCAGGGGATTTTCCCACTTAAGACTAGTGAATCATGCCTCTTCCTGTGTAAGCGTATACTGCTGGATTGTGCATGAGCCTAATTTATTGTGGTTCGTATAATTTATAATAGATTCTTCTTTGGGTCCGGAGTGAAGGCACAGTGGGCAAGGTTCTCGCCTTGCAGGCAGCCAACTGGATTCAGTCCCCAGCACACCCTATGGCCCCCCAGACCTGCCAGGAGTGATCCTGAGTACAGAGCCAGATGTAAGCCCTGAGCACCACCAGTTACGGCCCAGAAACAAAACAGAGAATAATTTCTTCACATGCCAAAGCAAAGAAATAAACATTAAAAAACCATTCTAGGGGATTTTTTTTCTCACTCACAGCCTTTGCCCATACAGAGGTAAAATTCTCTGGCTTCACTCCACCATTGCGGCCTTTGTTAAAACTTTTCTTGTTATCATTCAGGTGACAGCCCCCCCCCCATCGATACCCCACCCCTTTTCATTTAGTGATGGCGTAAACCCTCAGATTACCCATCTTTATAATGAATCTGAAAAGATGCCTTAATTGGTAGTATTGTGTAATGTTTTGTACAGAGAAGATTAAGATGCAAACAGAACCCACAGCTGGAGAGAAGAAATTCAGCTGAATTTCATAGTGAATTTCTTACGGTTATTTTGACACCTTTATTTTCTTTGTAATTCATCTTTCTTGCATTCATGTCTCAAAATCCTAAACCACAAATAAAATGTGAACTAGATACACAAAAATTCAGCCAGTCTACTAACTAGTTTTGTCATTTCTAAGAAACATAGAGAAACATAGACATAATAACTCTGCTCTCAGATTTTGTTTTCACTGGAAATAAATATCTCAAAGTCTAAGTGAATTCACAATATTTTGCTTTAGTTTCAAAAACATTCTCACAGCAATTCAGCAACTGTGGCTGCATTTTTGCATTTCTCCTAAATTCTTTTTTAATCTATTTTTGCATATTATTGAAGACCTGTCACCAGGTACTATCACCCAGGGCAAGACAGAGAGTCTCTTGCCCGAGTGCCTGGCTGTCTTCCCCGGGGCCTCCTCGGAGGGGATGGGCTCCAGCTTCCCTCCCCTCCCCGAGCAGAGCTCCCAGCGGCCGAAGACCTCCAGAGCCTAGCCACAGCCATGCTCAAGGCCCCTCTCCACACGTTCAGATGAGCCTCACGCATGAAGGAACCGGCAGAGGAACCCAGGTGTGTGGGACCCGGGGCTGAGACCTCCAAGGCTGCTCGGATCGGGACTGGGCCTCCTCCACCCAGATTTCCCATCTCCCAGTAGCTAGGCGGTCACACCCAGGGACTGCACTTGAGCTGTCAACGGCCCACATCCAGAGACTTAACAGCCAGCTCCTGGAGACTTATAGCCTACTTCTCCCACTGGGAGAACCTGGCAAACTACTAGGAGTTTCCTGCCCACATGGAAGGGCCTCAGCAAGGTTCCCATGGTGTATTAATATGCCAAAACCAGTAACAAGCTGGGTCTCATTCCCCTGACCCTGAAAGAGCCTCCTCTACAGCATCGTTGGAAGGACGAGTAGAGAGAGGCTTCTAAAATCTCAGGGCTTGGACAAATGGAAATGTTACTGAGACCACTCAAGAAATTTGATGATGATGATGATGATGATGATGATTGAAGACCATCTTCTACTGTTGCAACCTAAGAGAGAAGTTCTTAATTTTAAAAATTAAGTGGAAGGAAGTTAGCAAATAACTCTCTAGCATATTAAAAACCATGAGAGAATATTCTAATTTATTTTTCAGTGAATGCATCTCAACATACGTTCCAGTCTAGGGACTGACATTCTAGTCAAGGTCCATTGCTAAATCCCTATTAGGAAAGTTAACTACTAATCTGAGGGCTTTGCTTGTGTTATTTTACTTACTCCTTTCTTACTAGTCTCTCTTACCAGAAACAAAACTATTATTTCCTGTGTCAGTGACCGGTGATTGGTAAATTCCACTAAACTTATTTTGAAAATGTCTTTTCATACAAACTGATTATTTAGTAAAATAGTATTTATTTTATAGAGCCAGAAGATAGTGCAGCAGTCAGGGCACTTGCCTTGCGTGCAGCCGACCTGGGATCAGTTCCCAGCACCCCATATGGTTCCCTGAACCCTGCGAGGGGTGAGAGGCCCTGAGTGCAAAACCCTAGCACCACAGGGTGCATACCCCCAAAAAGTATATATAAAATTTTTTTCATTTCTGAGTCCGTTTTTCATCCTCAATTTTGGAAAATTTTTCACATGTATCTCTTGAATTCTACTAAATTCCCTTCTCTTTACCATGTCCTTGAGTTAAAGGATTTATTTTAATTAAATTTACGTTACTCATTTTATTGAGTTTATTTCTTTACAAGCTGTCAAATATACTGTTTAATGTGGTTTTTTTTTTATTTCAGTGGTTTTTGGATTTTTAGCTTTGGGGTCACACCTGGAGTTGCTCAGAAATCACACCCAACAATGCTTGGAGGACCGTATGTGGTGCTAACACTTTAAGCCCCAGCCTCCGTCCCCCCATGCCCTCAGTGGCTGTTTTTCATTTTTAGATATTACTTATGCTACTTTTCTAAATTTCTTTTCATTTCTGATATCATATTTCAATATATTTCTGTTTCTTGTATTGACTTTATTCATGTTAAACAGAATTTGTCCGTTTTTTCCAGGCTATTAGGTAGAAAACCTTTAAGTTCGAGGGGCCCCTTTTAGGCTCTTGATTCCTGGATAGGTCATTTTATTTTTTTGGTCGTACTTTTTCTGTTGAGCTTTTCCTGTTACCAAAAAGTTCTCCTTAAGATAGAAGGGATGGAGATATGGTCCTCCACGCATTGTTGGGTGTGATTTCTTAGCAACTCCAGGTGTAACCCCAAAGACAAAAAAACCCAAAACCACTGAAATTTAAAAAAAAAAAAAAAATCCACATTAAACAAAGTGTAGCTCCTGGTAGTGTAATGGCAGTGTGCATTTCTTTTGCTGAGCACCTCAAGGAAATCACCAGCCTCGGGCTAACATAACTAATAGTTCTTAGATTTTGAAATTACATAGAGATAAGTACTTGCTATATTAATTTTCATAGTGGTTTTATCTCTGTCCTTTGGGTATAAAGGACAACTGTGACACACTCAACCTGTGGACTATGCTGGTTTCCTAGAAAATCTGTTCTTATATCCTTTCTTTGTAAGTTATATTGAATAATGTCACCAAATTATATTTTCCTAATTTCAAATGAGGCATCATTTAGTCTTTAGGACCACTAAGTTAGTATATTTTAGTATATTTAGAGTAAACCATTCTAAAGGGGAAAATCTCCAGTGTTTTTTTTTTTCAATCCTGCTTTTAAATAAGACTGATCATTGGTTTGAACAAGTTTGAAATGAATGAGTCATGGTAGGTGGTTGAAGTTTAAACATGAAGATTACTACCAGTTTTCTTTTGCCTTGCCCTTCACTTCTTCCTTCTTCCTTCATCCATCATTTCTTTCTTAGGTTGCGGCGGGGGTTGGGGGGGAGCGGGCTCGGGTGGATATCCACTTAAATATAAGAACAGTTCAAGGACCAGAAAAGTAGTACAGTGAGGAAGACATTGAGCTGAACTCCACTGACCAGAGCTCAGCACTGGATAGGGTCCCCTGAATACCGCCAGGATTGATTCCTTAACTTAGAACCAGAAGTAAACTTTGAGCAGCACTGGGTGTGGCCCAAAAACAAACTAAATAACTCCATTGTCTTCATCTTTTTGGAGAACAAATAAACTCCACTGCAGAATACTCATATTTTATAATAGCATAGAAGTGCAATTCAGATCATTTAAAAAAAAAAAAAAAAACTGACAGGGACCAGAGATAGTACAGCAGCTTGGGCACTTGGAGTAAGCTCTGAGCACGGCCACATGTTGCCCAAAAGCAAAATCAAAGATGCACTAAACAAATATGAGCTAGAGGATAGCACAGTGAAAAGGTAGGTAGGTGGGTAGGGAGCTTACTTTGCACATGGCTGACCCAGGTTTGACTCCCAGGTTTGGGGTCCTTCAAGCTCTACCAGGAGTGATCCCTGAGTGCAGAATCAGGAGTAAGCTCCGAGCAGTGTCGGGTGTGGCCCAGAAACCCCCTCCCCCCAAAATTTTTTTTTAGAGTGTTAGATAGGGATATGGAAAGATGCAGCGAGTTTTCAGCTGGAAACTGCCTGAGCTCCCAAACACCTCCATTCACCTAATTCAGAGATCGGAAAGGGCTAGCTGGATGTTGGTGTGCATCAGAATCAGCATGGCTTGTGTACCCAAGGATCTCTTCTAATAGGAAAGGAAGCAAAGAGGCATCTGTGAATTACACTGTGTTCGATTTTTGTTGGGACTTTAAGGCACTTGAATGCCCTGCTCATTGCTAAGTATGGTATGACCTTTTCTCTGTATTATTTTAGATTCATTAAACATTTTAGTGTAGTTAATGAAGCTGTTTTGTTGATCTTAATGCTGTTCCTTTTTTTTTTTTCCATTTGGAGGATGTTTATTGTACTGTTCCAAATCTTCCTGCTTTCTCCCAATAACATATCAAACTGCTTTTGTGGAGAAGTAAATTTATTCCGGTATCCTAAAAATTGACTTACCCTTCTAATAATGAACCATTAGAACATATACCAATCTTTTAGCTGTATTGTTTCCCACACGGTTTCCAGTCATTCAGTCGTCCTTTCTGCAGCATGAGTCAGAAGGCAGGAGTGTATTCTTTTCGTGATACAGGCCCTGGATCAGTTCCCAGCACCCTAAGCACTGACCAGCGCATCCCCCCAAACACTGACGTGGGAAGTTCAACCTCCCCCCCCCCCAGAAAAACAGTAAAATAATTTTACAAAAAGCATCGTTTTCACTTTGAACAGTTTGATGTTAACATTCTGTGGACTGAAAATAAATCTTTTATATTTCCAATATGTATCAAGATGGCCTTGCCCTCGTTCCTTTCTATAGTACTTATACACTGTTCATGTTGTAATTCCTTATGTACAGTCTAAGCCTGTGAGACTTCCAGGAGTAAAAGGACTTGTCCCTTTCAGAAATCAACTAAATAGTAGTATGCATGTTAATTAACTAGGTCAATTTTGTATGTATCTTTTTTATTAATTTTTTATTATTGGTGCACCATGAGGTACAGTTACAAACTTATGAACTTTAGTGTTTGTATTTCACTCATACAGTGATCATTTACGTCCCTCCGCCTGTGCCCATTCTCTTCCACCAATGTTCCCAGTATCCCTCCCACCACCCCCACCCCATCCCCCACCACCCCACCCAGCCTCTGAGGCAGGGCATTCCCTTTTGTTCTCTCTCCTTTTGGGTGTAACTGTGTATTTTATGGTGATTCAATGAAAATTTTTAAACATTAATAAATGAAAAGGTGGTTTTTTTTAAATGGACTGTATTGAAGTTGTTAATGCTGTTGTTAGGAACCAAGAAACAGAGCAGCTGTTAGGATGCTATGCCTAACATGCCTGATCCGGGTGCAATCCTTGGCATCATAAATAATGGCTTCCTGAACATTGCCAGGTATTGCCCCACATCTGGGTCACCCTGGTTGGCCCCACCACCATAGGACACAAGTAGCACTGCATCTTCTGACTCTGTCTTTGAGCCACCACCCCAGTTAGCTGAGCATCACTGTGGGTAATTGTCAGGACCCCCCCCCCCCCAGCACTACTTAGCATATCTCACACATGCGCACACACACAACTCACTTCAGCCTTAAAGTGGATTGTCCAGACCCTAAGGAAAATTAATTGAGAGACACTTTTCTACTTAAGTGATGAAAATAATTTTTAAAGTCTTTGTAATTTTAAAAAGTTAAACTCACAGTATTTTGTTTCAATTTATCTTTGGAATTCTTGGAAAACTCTTGTTTGTCACAGAAAACCTGTTTTGTTTTGGAAAGGCTGCTTAAAGGTGAATTGACTGAAGTGGGTGGGTGCTCATGTTTACTGATATGTATTGCAGCTCTCTTGGTACACCAGAAGGCCAGAATGGAACGACTTCAAAGAGAACTTGAGATTCAAAAGAAAAAGCTGGATAAACTAAAATCTGAGGTCAATGAAATGGAAAATAATCTAACTCGAAGACGTCTAAAGAGATCAAATTCCATATCCCAAATACCTTCAGTAAGTCTTGTGTGTAATTCTTGTAACCTCTGTTATTTGAACATGAGAATATGCCACTTTCATGTACATAAAACTTAAAAGTGTTCTTTCTTTATACATTCTTAGCTTTGTCTTCCTAACTAATGCATAAGAATTCAATGTAGATTTTTCTCACATGTCATTATTTTTCAGCTTGAAGAAATGCAACAGTTAAGAAGTTGCAATAGACAACTCCAGATTGACATTGACTGCTTAACCAAAGAAATTGATCTTTTTCAAGCCCGAGGTAAAGTTTAGTGCATACTCAGTTCAAATTTATTTTATTAGTTTTCCAATTATTTTCCTATGACTACAAATAATCTTTTAAATCATTTATATTACTGTATCAGATTTGAGTTTGTTTGAGTTTGGATATAATGCAAAAAAAAATTGGAGTTTTCTTTTTCTCAGTCCCTTGTTTTTTGTTTGTTTGTTTTTTTAAGAAATTATTTAGTTGAAGAATGTAGTTTGATACATGTTATAACTTTGAGATAGCTATGTGTTGGGGAAAACAGTCAGTGTGTCTGGTTGTATTGTTAATATTGATTTTTAAGTATTGGTAGTGTATACATTTGATTTTTTTTTTACTTAAACCATTAGTGATGAAAAATAATTGCCTACTATGTGAAAAAAAAAATCAATGAAAGTTTACAATACTTAGTTTCCATAGATGGCTAAAAGGGAATTTTATCATTACCTGATTCCAGGATTAGGAAAATAGTGGAAACACTTAAAACAAAAAAGACAGGAGAGGGAAGGAAAAACCAAATAAAGTCTTTAATCACACTTTGGAATGTATGCCAAAATCCATTAAAAGAAAAAAATGATTTGCTTTCTTTTAAAATTTTAGCAAGCTTTTTCTCTTAAAATACTCATAGAAAATGTTATCATTTAATTTAATCTTAGAAAAAGAAAATTAGTACTGGTCCAGAAACTGTAATCCTTGAAATTTGTTTTGTTTAAACTCTGGATCATCATATACACGGTGCAAAGTTTCTATACTTAGTTCCAAGCTATTTAGTACTTAAGAGCAGTTTTGATCGTTTTTTCAATTATATTTTAAATTGTTAAATTTTGAGTTGTTTTAACTTGTCTCCTGGCACAAGGATCTAGTTCTAATTCTGTTACTGTCTTACTAGCATTAATTTTACTTCTTTCCCAATTTACCGCTTAGACCTTTGTTCTGAGTATAATCTTAGCTATTTGGAATTTCTTACATACAATTTAAGATTAGAGGTATTAAATAAAAGCATTTTTCCTATGTATACTGTAATGTTTTTTAGAAACAAAATACTTGCTTTCTTAAAAAATAAACGGATATTTTTGAGCTATAAACATTGATATATTTACTTTTTATATATTTCAGGACCACATTTTAATCCCAGCGCTATTCATAACTTTTATGACAATATTGGATTTGTAGGTCCTGTGCCACCAAAACCCAAAGGTTAGTGTAACCATTAAGTGTGAACACTGTTATATTTTGAAAAGCAAGAGTTTAAATATTATTTTTAGCAAAACCTTCCACTCTAAAAATGCTGGAGAGTTTGGCATTCTTGGTTGATTCATTAAGAAGATACTTTGTCTATTTTCACTTACATGCTTGGGATTGAGAGGAATGCAAAACAATGTAATGTTCTTAATTCTTTAAAAGTAGGACTAGAAAGGTAGTACAACAGACAAGGAACTTGCCTTGAGCACAGTCAACCCTACAGTAATCCCTGAGCACAGAACCAAGGGGTAAACCCAGAGCACCATTGGGTGTGGCTCAAAAAACAAAAAAAATAAGTATAGAGGCAGGGGAGAGTTCCAGATGTAAGGGGCTTGCCTTGCGTGCAGCTGACTATAGTTTGAATATCCAGGTCTTTAGCACCACATCTGGCCTCCTGAACACTGCCTAGTGTGGCCAATACGCCCTTCCCACCCACCCCCGCCCCAAAAATTAAAAGGAAAATATTCATCATTAAGTTTCAATATATACTCAAGAAGAAAGGGAAAAAAAAGCTTAAGAAAAAAGAGTTAAAATCTTGTTTAAAAATTTAGACCAGTTCAGAAATACAGACATAGTAGAGAAGTTTATTTTTCACGGGTATCTATTCAGTTGTGTTGTTTAGAGCATCGAAACCTTTGAATTAGAATTAAATGGTTTTTGAAAATTGTACATATCATTTATATCATTGATTATCACAGACTAAATGGTAGACAAACTTGGAGATGAAACTATATTTGTGACTTTTTTACTCTAGTCATTAACATAGATGCAGAAACGGGAATAAGAAAGAACATGTTACTCTTTTGATTCTTTGATACGTTTGAAGAATTTTTATGTTTTTATTCAGTATATTTTGCCTTGCGCGCGGCCAACCTGGGTTCAATTTCTCCACCCCTCTCTGAGAGCCCAGCAAGCTACCGAAAGTCTCCTGCCCGCACAGCAGAGCCTGGCAAGCTACCTGTGGCATTTCCTTATGCCAAAAACAGTAACAAGTCTCACAGTAGAGACATTACTGATGCCCACTCAAGCAAATCGGTGAACAATGAGATGACAGTGACAGTGATTCAGTATATTGTTCTTTCCTACTCTTTATTCTGTCATCAAGTATAATTTAATAAGGCACAGCTGTATATTTTAAGTGCTTTTAAACATTTTGCTGAAATAAAATGAACTGTTATTACAGAGAAGTGAAAGAGAGTAGGGGAATTGACAAGTAAGCAAGTGTTTAAGATGCTCGTGCTATTTGGGTGTAACATAAGCGTAATTAAAATGAGCGAAGCGGCAGTATTTTCAACTGAGTAAACTGCCCTAATCATTTTTACTATCTTTCAAAACCTAGAATTTTCTTATAGAAAGATTCCTGTTCAGTTGCAGCATAATCCCATCTTTAGGCGTAGGCGGAAGGTGGAATGTTGATAAGGTTGACTGTGATCATTGTTGAAGCAGAATAAGTACTTGAGAAATTTGATTACTGTTTTCTCTTTTTATATTTGTTTTAAATTTTCCAGGATGGGGCTGGAGCAATAGTACAGCGGGTAGGGCGTTTGCCTTGCACGTGGCCGACCTGGGTTCGATTCCCAGTATCCCATATGGTCCTCTGAGCACCACCAGGGGGAATTCCTGAGTGCAGAACCAGGAGTAACCCCTGTGTATTGCCAGGTGTGACCCATAAAGCCAAAAAAAAAAAATTTTCCAGGATGACCAGAAAGTAAATGTGTTGATGTATTGTTTAAAACTTTTTTTAGAGTCAAGGATTGTAACTCAGTGATACGGAGAATATTCTTTATGTCTATGAGTATTTATGTCTATGAGGTTAAATCCTCACACCAAAAGTATAGTGAAAGTCTTTTCACAAAAGATAGAGCTTGCATAGTGACTTTCAGAGAAATGATCGTGTTTGTGCTGAGGCTAAAACCTGGGGAGCTATTAGTTTCAGTTTGCAGAGATTTACTTAGATCTCTTTTTCCCCCTTTCCTCCCCTATTTTGATATTCAGAAGCTAGGGGTTGCACACACTTGGCCGGGGTGCTTGCTGGGGATCACACGTTTTGGTTGCAGTGTGTGCACACACTTGGCTGTAGTGCCCCAGACATTGCACACTGCTCCGGCCCTGGGGACAGTGCTGGGACCAGACTCACAGCCTCACCCCTGCACCACCCCAGGCCCCTTTCATCAGCCTCACGGTCCAGGTTTTAAACTGGGGCCACCCCCAGTGGTTCTCTAGGCATCGCACGAGCGATGCAAGGGATCAAAACCCAGGCTTACCGCATGTAAGGCGCGTGTTCCAGCCCCACACTGCAGCTAAAAATTAAATATGGAAATCACGAATTGTACTTTGCAGTCTCCTTTCCTATTTCATCAATTCTGGTGAAATCAGGTCTAATAAAAATATGACTCCCCGATGCAAATCAAAACAGCAATGAGATATCATCTCACACCACAGAGACTGGCACACATTCAAAAGAACCAAAGCAACCAGTGCTGGCATGGATGTGGGGGAAGAGGGACGCTCCTTCACTGTTGGTGGGAATGCCGGCTGGTCCAGCCTTTCAGGAAAACAAAATGAACAGTCCTTCAAAAACTAGAAATTGAGCTTCCATATGACCCCGCAATACCACTTCTAGGAATATATCCCAAGGATGCAAAAGAGCACAGTAGAAACGACATTTGTACCTATATATTCATTGCAGCCTTGTTCACAATAGCCAAAATATGAAAACAACCCGAGTGCCCTAAAACAGATGACTGGTTAAACAAGAAACTTTGGTACATCTATACAATGGAATACTATGCAGCTGTTAGGAGAGATGAAGTCATGAAATTTGCTTATAAATGGATAAACATGGAGAGTATCATGCTAAGTGAAATGAGTCAGAAAAAGAAGGACAGACATAGAGGGACTGCACTCATTTGTGGAGTGTAGGGTAGCATTACATGAGGCTGACACCCAAGGACAGCAGATACAAGGGCCAGGAGGATTGCCCCATAGCTGGAAGACTGCTTCATGAGCGGAGGAGAGAAGGCAGATGGAATAGAGAAGGGATCACTAAGAGAATGATGGCTGGAGGAACCAGTTGGGATGGGAGATGCATGCCGAAAGTAGATAATGGACCAAACATGATGACCTCTCAGTGTCTGTGTTGCAAGCTATAATGCCCAAAAGTAGAGAGAGAGTATGGGGAATATTGTCTGCCATGGAGGCAGGGGGAGGGTGGGAAAGGGGGGTATACCCGGGATATTGGTGGTGGGGAATGTGCCCAGGTGGAGGGATGGATATTTGATCATTGTGAGATTGTAACCCAAACATGAAAGCCTGTAACTATCTCATGGTGATTCAATAAAATTCAAAAAATTAAAAATATATATATATATATGACTCCCCGAGTACCAAATAAAATTGTACAGATATAAGAAAAACATTGCAGATTTTTCTTTTCTAGAAATTGTAAGTTCCCTATTAACTACTTTAGATGTTACTAAAGTAATGAAGATGCTGGCATTTAATAATAAATAGAAGTAGTAATATAAATGGAATGGTTTCCCCTTCTAAAAAACAGCTTTGAAATTTAATTTAAAGAATAGTGTTTTACTGAAAATGTACCAAAAGTGGGAATATTTTTTATTGTCTACATTAAGACTAAAATTCTAATAAGTAGGATGGATTTTACGATTAAAACAACTATTCTATTAAAAGTTTCCCAAGTATGGAGGGCTGGAGCGATAGCACAGTGGTTGGGCTTTCACCTTTCATGCAGCCGATCTGTGTTTGATTCCTCCGCCCTTCTCAGAGAGCCCAGCAAGCTATCGAGAGTATGGAGTCCGCACGGCAGAGGGCTCCCCGTGCGTACTGGATATGCCAAAAACAGTAACGATAAGTCTCTCAATGAGAGACGTTACTGGTGCCCACTCGAACAAAAAGCCAGATTTTTTTTCTAATTATACTTAATGTAAAGTATTGTGAATGTACTATACTAAGATTGCCAGACCTTAAATATTTTTATTCTTTTACTTAAATAAAGGCTTAACTATATACTTATTTTTTTAATTTAAGGAAATTGCTATGTAGATAATCTCAAGTTGCTCATGCATGTGTCAACAGTTAGCAATAGCTAAAAGTTTCATCCAGTAACTATTGGAAATTTTCTGATAAGCTGTTCTTTGAGACAGATCAAGAAATAAAATGCTACTAAAAAGGTACAGAGTACCAGAGAGCATTTAATATTTTTAAGTTTGCTTACAGAATTAGCTTCCTATGTTTTTATTTATTACATATGATAATTTGTCATTTTTGAGTTTTTCCTGGCTCTGCACTGAGGAATTACTCGTGGCAGTGCTCAAGGGACCATATGGGATGCCAGGAATCAAACCCAGGTTGGCCGCATGCCAGGGAGGCACCTTACCCTCACTCTGCGCTATCTCTCCAGCCTCTTTAATTTGTCTTCTAAAATAGTAGTAAGATTAGTCAGTGGTATATCGTAGTGGGATACCTTGTCCCAGAGTTAGGTGCTTTTGTTACCTTGTGAATTGATGATCTCTTTTTTCCTGCTTTTGTAGATAATTATGCTCTTTCCCATTTAAAGAGATGGGGTGAGGGGGTGGGGGGAAGGGTTGGGGCCACACCCAGCAGGGCTCAGAAGCTGCTTAGGAGTAGTGCCAGGGTTTGAATCCAGGCCTCCTCATGAACACCTGCACTCTAGTCCGTGGAGTTAACGCTCCGGGCCCATTGCTTTAGGTTTCTGAGAAGTTCCAGCTTGATCGTTTGATGGGGACCAAGCATGTGTGTTGGTTTCAGTTAGATGCTTCATGTGATCATTGGCAAGATGTCCCATGCTGTTAGGCACAAATAGTATTCCAGTTGACAACAATTTATGACTGTAATTTTTCTTCAAAAAATGTTTCTGCTTCCTCCTTACAGATCAAAGGTCCGCCATCAAAACACCAAAGACTCAGGACACGGAAGATGATGAGGGGGCTCAGTGGAACTGCACTGCCTGTACTTTCTTGAACCATCCAGCCTTAATCCGATGTGAACAGTGTGAGATGCCAAGGCATTTCTGAGCCAGAGGCCCTCTGTCTTCTCGAAGGCCCATCTGAAGTTCCACATCTAGTCTGTCATCAAGGGGAAAGTTTCACTGCTACACAGGATTTTGTCAGATTGAAGGCGTGACAAGATGGTGGTGTACTAATGCTAAGTTTCAACCGCAGAGCTAGTATTACCTCAGTCTAATGTCCTGGGCAGTTGAAATTCATCATGTGAAAGGTAATCTGCTGAGAGACGCGGTTGCCCGCTGCCTGACCGTGTACAGTGTTACCAGTAACCCGTTGCGGATAACTCATCTATTGAGGTGTTCCCAATACCTTTTTCCCCTCGTGTCACTACTGAATTTTGACAGGAGGAAGGAATAAAATGATGGCTTTTTTTTTTTTTTAAGCTTTCGGTGAAACACTACGAACATGAAGAAAAGGAACAAGGTTTAACTATTTAAAAAGTGTTTGCTGCCGCATAGTGCCAATGGGTAGGGGAAGAACGTCACACGTCTGTGGTACTCTTGACCTTGTCTTTGTCTTCCCTGAAAATGTCTCCATTCTGTGAAGCCAGCATCTAGGGTCTCAAGCCAAGGAGAGCAGCACCATTGTCTGTACACACACGCAGTGAAACAGCCCAGCGCTTTTCCTCCTGTACAGATCTCTCAAGTCTGCTTAAGTGATTTCTCTTCTTTATTATTTTCTTATATTTCTATATGTATAGTGTAATAGTCTTTTTGTTAACTAATTTTCTTTTTCCTTTTAGTGATTTAAGCACGGTCATGTGCCTTTTTAAGCCTTATCTGCGAGAAGCAATGCCTTAAAATGAAAAAAAAAAAAAGAAGCATTAATGAAACTATGCACAAATAACTTTCATCTACTTACTCTGTACTTTGCCCTCATGAGTGCCAAGGTTATGTGAAGACATACAGATGCTTCATGAGATTGCAGAGAGATTTCCAGCCCTGTGTCTATAGGTCACACTATATACTGACTTAAGCAGTGGGTGACAGAAAACAGTGTTTTCAACAGGCGAGGTTCAAGCATCAGGTAGCTGTGACTCGCAGACAGAGCAGCTCGGGCTTGCCTCGTCTGCCTGCTGTCCCACAGAACTGTCACCAAAGGTTACTGCGGGGAAGGTGCAGTTTCCAAACCAGCAACAGCAGCAGGACCTGCAGCCCTTTTTTTGGACAGCAGTTTAAATGCTGCACTGTTGGGGCAATCTGTCTGTCTCAAACCTGACTTGGTGGCAGTATCATTTGTGTTTATAAAACGAGGCTAGTCATATTTAGGACAACTGAAGAAAAGCTGGGGGAAAAAGAAATGCAAGAAAACTTGAACACTGAAGCAACCTCAAGCATCTCTATATTTTGATGATATATTTTTATAAGAAAATTAAATATTCAGATGATCAGGAATGTATATAACTAAATGAAATCAAGAAAAATAATAACCTTGTGCATTTTTAAAAGACAAAATTATGAAACTCAGTGCCTAGAAAGGGGCAAAGGGAAGTGCTGACATGTAGCAAAAGATGGAAGAGAATGTAGACTGTCACCCACTGTAAATGTTTGCAAATGGATATTTTTTAAATAAACAGGGATTATTACAGGTGATTTAGATGAATATCAAAGCCTTGACTTCTGGCTTTGTATTTTGTATATGAGAAGAAATATGACAATCCTAGTTAGACATTAGACCCAAAGCCCTTACATTCGATGCATTTTGTTTTAAAAATAGGCCTTGTTTTTCAGCTTCATCTGCAGTTCTATGTGAAGATTGATAAATCAGTTTTTACTTGTTTTATTAATAAAACGTAATTTGGATATCTTGAGTTGATGGTTTTGTGATTTTAGCTGGGTAAACTATCTTTGTAACAGATAAGTTATTTATAAAAATTAAAAAACTTATATTCTAATTTGGATTTTGTGACTTATTTTAAAATTTGTGGGACAGGAGATTATTTATATCCTAATAGCTCATATAGTAGATAATTGAGATCAGAGGAAACTTGTTCTTTTATATTTTTTTCACAGTGTTACATCCAACTACTTTTCTTCTACTATTTTTTTATAAATTTCCCTAAGCTACATTTAAATAGAAAGCCAGAAAATGAGGATTTCTGTTTTTCAAAAATACTTTCTCCTTTTATTTATTTTGATGTTTTATTGTGTTTTGTTTTTTCCCCTTTGCCCCATTGTCTGAGGTGCGGATTCCTTAGCTCATCAGTCTGAGTAGTCGCCAAGTGCCTGCCCTCTGCTCTGCGCCGTGCTGGAGTCTGCTGAGAGGGCTCCCGCTCGCTGGTGGCTTAGCAATACCGTTTAGTTTTTCAAAGAATCAGCTCTTGGTTTCATTGAACTTTCAGGGTTTTTTTGGTTTTTTTTCCACTCCAGTTCATTAATTTCTGTTCTTGAGTTCTGTTATTTCCTTCCTTCTGCCTGCTTCGGGCTCCTTTTGTTGGTCATTTTCCAGTGTCTTAAGTTGGGCTGCTAGGTTATCTGAGGGCCCTTCCTTCCTCATGCATGTTTGCATCGCTATGAATTTTCCTTTCAGTACAGCTTTTGCTGCATCCCACGTGTTCTGGTAAGCAGCTTCCTCATTCCCATTTATTTCCAGGAATCTTTTGATTTTCCTCTCTGACCCTGAAAAACAACGGTGTTTGAGTTATTTCTCCATTTCTGTTTGTGGTTAACTTCAGTTTTCAGTGCCTCACATTTGAGAAAATAGTTGATATAATTTCTATCGTCTTTGTGGAGGTATGTTCCAGCATAGGATCTGTCTTGGAGAATGTCACATGTGCATTAGAGAAGAATGAGTATTCTACATTAGGGGGACAAAGAACTTGTTGTTAACTGTTTTGGGCATACCGAATACGCCATGGGGAGCTTGCCAGGCTCTGCTGTGCGGGCCAACCTGGCTTCAATCCCCAGCATCCCTTATGGTTCCCCGGGCACTGTCAGGAGTAACTCCTGAGGACAGGGTTGGGAGGAACCCTAAGCATCACCTTGTGGGGGCCCCCAAAAAAGAAAGAAATGGGCAGTTGAAATTGAGACCCCTGGTTTAATCCCTTTTGAGGGGCCACACCCAAAGGTACTCAGAAAAAAAAATTACAGGGTTGAAATGACGAATTCTGATCAACCTTGATATCCCTAGATGAATTCAGAGAAACAAGCAGCAAACTTCCCTCTGTCCATTATCATTATAGAAAAAAAGTCACCTGTCACTTGTCATCCTATTGATCTTTGATTGCTCTTTGATGCGCCAGGAACATCCCCATTTGTCCCTGTCGTGTGCTAGTGTAGCCCAATGGTATCTGCTCGCTCTAGAAACACAAAGTACTCAGGGAAAAATGTCCCGGTGTTTTATAATTTGGGGGTCAGAGAGCTAGTATGGTCTTTTTTTTTTCTTTTTGGGTCTTACCCAGCAATGATCAGGGGTTACTCCTGGTTCTGCACTCAGGAATTACTCCTGGCGGTGCTCAGGGGACCATATGGGATGCCGGGGATCGAACGTGGGTTGGCCGCGTGCAAGGCAAACACCCTCTCCACTGTGCTATTGCTCCAGCCCCCAGGTCTTAACTCCTGTCTGCACTGGGGACCACACTGGGAGCTGGAGGTCAAACTTGGGCCAGCTGCATGCACAGCCAATGCCTCAACCTCTGTGCTATGGCTCTGGTCCTATTTCCAGTTCTCAAAGCTTAGAATGTTCATTTTCTTGGATAGTGTTTGACTTCTAGTTCTTACATGTGGAAATTAATTTTATTTTTCAGCTAATTGAAATAGGGACTATGGGAAGATATTTTCCTGAGAAAACTAGTCAAGAGGAAAGAAGAAAATGCAAATGTGTAACAACCTTTCCTCCCATTTCCCAAAGAGATAGGGACCAAAGAAAGCAATAATAGCAGAGAGTGGGAGTGTGTCCATGAATTAAGTGAGCGAACCAGGAATTGTTTACAGCTGTTCCAGCCTGAACATGCCCGTTCTCGTCTCCTCTCGGAAGCTGAGCAGGGTCGGGCCTCGTGAGTACTTGGATGGGAGAGAACCAGGAACTGCCGCAGGATGGGTGCCTTGAAGCTAGGCTGGATTTTCTTGTGTGTCTTGGCTTGACATCTTTTGGTTTTTAATAGGATTATTTCACAAACACCTCACCCAGGTTCTTTTAACAATACAATACGAGCATTCTTAGAACACTTCATTCACTTGTCCAGGCCAGGAAGCTCTGCTGAGCCTGACAAGACCAGTGAAGCCTGTGTGTAGGGAAACGTGTGTGTTATCTCATACCGGAGAGAAGAGCCGAGTTCGGTTATGGTCGTGAGGTATCCCAAGGCAAGCTGACTGCTATTCAATGGCGGCGGCAGTTTTCATAGCTGACCAGCTGCACCCGTCTTCACCATCTGTTATCGTTATCACCACCTCCGTGGCGCATGGTCATTCCCAGTGTACAGTTCAACTCCCTGGCTCCACATCGCCTGAGAAGTGCGCGCACACACTCACAGACAGGTATAAGAATAAGCAGGCCTCATTTAAAAACCCAACTGTTGGGGCTGGAGCAATAGCACAGCGGGTAGGGCGTTTGCCTTGCAAGTGGCTGACCTGGGTTCGATTCCCAGCATCCCATATGGTCCCCCGAGCACCGCCAGGAGTAATTCCTGAGTGCATGTGCCAGGAGCAACCCCTGTGCATTGCCGGGTGTGACCCAAAAAGCAAAAAAAAAAACCCAACTGTTGTTTGTAGGGTTTTTGTTTGTCTTTTCCTGAGTCACTGTGCTCGGACTTCTCCATTTGATTTAGGGCAGAAATCCTAGAGGATCTTCCAACTTGTATAAGGCTTTCTGCTCCACGTCACAGCATTTGATCACTGTAACAAATCTGAGTTTTCTACACACCCGTACAGGAAAGGAACTTGACTCTCATCCTCAAGGAATGCAATGGCTGATTCCTATCCTCTAGACGTGGTGTCTTTCTCTCCCGGCTACGGTCTAGGCTCCTCCCCCGGAGCCCCACTGTTGGAGAATGGCCACAGGACCCGTGCATGACCTTCAGCATCCCCAACCACTGAGCAACGGGGCTCCATGCCTCTTCTTGGGCACTCTCATGTCTGTGGTCCGGTTAGGTGTTGGGGCACAGTGGCAGTTCCCACCTTGGCTCTCAGGCTCAGGACTTTGCGTTCAGAGGAGCTTCCCAAGCCCCACGGGTCTGTCCTTCCGAGCTCGTGTCTTCAGCCCACCCACGCGTTGACTCCATAGCTGCTGAGCTGATGCTGCTTTCGCAGCAGCGTTCTGCGTCTTTTCAATTATCCGGGCCTGCCTTTCTCCACCTCAGCAGTCCAGCCTAAACTCGAGAGGTGTCAGGATTTCTCTGTAGGTTGTATGTGACTCATGGAGAGACGGGAGATTGCTTCACAGCCTTAGAGTCAACTGTGAATCAGTCCTGTGGGTCCGAGGGGTCAGAGGGCAGGATATGGGTCCCCGAGAACGCAGCCTGCATGTTTTACTCCTGTTGTGAAAACTGATCAGTGGAACCAGAGATAGAGCAAAGGGTGCGGCTCTTGCCTTGATGCTCTCAACCCAGGTTCATTGTCCAGCACTGCAGCGGGCTCCTCAAGCACCACTGGGAGTGACCCCTGAGAATTGGGTGTGGCCCCCAAATAGAAAAGAAAAACGATCAGTGAAGCACAGGGCCTGTGGCATCCATACCCGGAGCTTTCACCTACTCGGCCTGGACCACACCCACCTGGCCAGAGACAGGCAGAGCCTCCCAATCAGCATCAATTCCCAAGATGCATCTCCTGGGCAGCTCAATGGCCACTGTGAGGCTTCTGAAATAGGTTCTGCACGGGATTCCTGAGTGGGTGCTTCACAGAGTCTCCCCAGCATGAAGTCACATGATCCGCCATAGTCAGCCCCAGGAGTCAGTGATCTAGCCCCATTTTTACAGGCCAGAAATGGAGGCACAGAGGGTTTCTGACTCACCCAGGTCATGCAGGAACCAGACCCTGGGCCAGAATTCAACAGCGAGTCAACTCTGAGGTGGTGCTATATAATACCCTTAGATCTCCATAAAAGATAAACTTATATGGAAATTTAAATAATGATAATAATAATACTCTTCCGTTTCGAGGGGAGGCTGGAGGTGATCAGCATGTTCCAGAAGAAGACAGTCATGCTCTGGAGGAGACCCAGGAGAGCCAGAGCTGGACACGCCTGTTAAGATGGAAAGGGAAGATGGACAATGCCAGCAGAGCCATTCTCCAGTCCTCAGCAGAGAGTGCTCTTGATTAGGTCCACAAAAAAGGAACCTGAGGACCAGAGCAAGAGTACAGTGGGCAGACGCTTGCTTTGCACACACCAGCCTGGATTCGATCCCCAGTACCACAGATGGTCCCCCAAGCACCACCACGAATGATCCCTTGAGCACTGAGGCAGGAGTTAGCCCTGACACTGCCAGATGTAGCCAAAACAAAAGTCATGAAAAAAGTCTAGGAAATTCTCTCCAGATAAATGAAAATGCAGGTTTCCTGGAGAACTGGCTTTGGATATTGATAGCAGTTGGATTCAGAGTGGCCAAACTGAAACAAGCCACATGTCCATCACAAGGTGAAGGGATAAGTGGGTTGTGATCCACACATTGTAATGTCTCTTGGCACTTCAAGGGAACAAAGGCTGATAAGCTGTCAATGAACCTCAAGTACCTGGTGCTGAGGGAAAGAAGTTGGACCTAGGCATTCCTTGGGTCTGATTTCATACCCATGGAAATGTGGAAAGGCAATAGAACGTTCAGTGGCAGAAGTGGAGACTGAGGGGCTGGAGAGATAGCACAGCGGATAGGGCGTTTGCCTTGCACGCGGCTGACCCGGGTTCAAATCCCAGCATCCCATATGGTCCCCTGAGCACGGCCAGGGGTAATTCCTGAGTGCATAAGCCAGGAGTAACCCCTGTGCATCACCAGGTGTGACCCAAAAAGAAAAAAAAGAAGTGGAGATTGAGGGTACTGTGATGGTGGCCACATTACCTGGGCAGGCCCACTTGTCAAAACTCATACTGATGCACGCAATGGATACATCTCACTGGAGGGAAGGTGCAATTTAGATGCTCTTGATCACTGTATCACTGTCATCCCATTATTCATACATTTGCTCAAGCGGGCCTTGTAACGTCTCCATTCGTCCTAGCCTCTCTTTACTCAGCCTTCGCAATGGTGCCACATTGGAGGCGCTTTCTGGGTCTGTTTTTGGCATATCAAATACATCACGAAGAGCTTGCCAGGCTCTGCCATGAGAACAGGATACTCAGTAGCTTGCTGAGTTCTCCAAGAGGGAGAACTAGACAATACGATCGCGTGGCCACATGCTTCCGGGAGCTTTGTTTTATAGTCTCTGGATCTTGGCCATTGATGGGATTACACGGCGCCGGGGCAGTTTGTGGGTGTGACTGCCAAGCTACTGGAAAATGGGAGATCTGGGTGGAGGAGGCCCAGACCCGATCTGAGCAGGCTTGGAGATCTCAGTCCTGAGTCCCACACACCTGGGTTCCTCTGCCGGTTCCTTCATGCATGAGTCTCGTCCAAGCATGTGGAGAGGGGCCTTGAGCATGGCTGTGGCTGGGTTCCTGAGGTCTTTGGCTGCAGGGGCTCTGCTCGGGGTGGGGAGGGAAACTCAACCCACCCACCTCCAAGGGGCCCAGTGAAGACAGCCAGGCGTGGGGCAGGAGACTCTTGATATAAATTAAAATGCTCTTGATATAAATTAAAATAGCAAATGTGTTTTAGAAACTTGAGGAATGGAAATATTGAATATGTTTAACTATCTCACACCCCCCCCCACCCCATTCTGTTTTGTTTGGATGGGGAAGGGAGAATCGGTGTTCAAGGCTTGGTCCTGACTCTGCACTCCAGGATCCCTCCTGATGGGACTCCAGGGGCCATCTGGGATGCTTGGGGTGGAATGTGACTCAGCTACATGCAAGGCAAGCGCCCTCTCTGTTGTACTATCTGTCCAGCCTACTTTCCTCTTATTATGGGAAACATCCAAGCCCTCCAAGGCAGGTGAAGGGGGAAAGTAGAAATAAAACAAATTACCGGTTAGGTCTCCCAAATGGACTGCTCTGCCCCCTGGGAGTAGCCCCCGGTGCTATTGTGATGAGGGGGCCCTTTATTTTTTGGGGAGGGGTCACACCCGGCAATGCACAGGGGTTACTCCTGGCTCTGCACTCAGGAATTACTCCTGGCAGTGCTTGGGGGACCATATAGGATGTTGGGAATCGAACCCGGGTTGGCCATGTGCAAGGCAAATGCCCTACCTGGTGTGCTATTGCTCCAGCCCCAGGGGGGCACTTTTTGTTGCTTAAAGAAGGTAGATTTCTAAGAGAGTGCTGAGTGTTTTCGTTATTGGCTTTATTTTGCTTTGTTTTGTTTTCTTCCTGATGAGGGGTCAGTAAGCCAGGTTTGGTAACCTCTGAATTAGATGGTCTTTTGGTAATTATCAGGTCGAAAGTTGTCAACTCAAAGCCAAGGACTGGCAGTGCCATCCTCTTGGAGAATCATGGTGATGTGTTTGACCCCCAGCCCGGAGGGCCTCTGTGAGACGGTTTTCTTCTTCGTGCATCTTTGATGCGTGCTTCGATACAGACATCAGTGCGCCCTGCAGGAGGCGCCCCAGCACACCAGTGCCCCGCTTTGGGTGTTCTGAACAGTTCATTCTAGAGGTGCGCTGTCACTCTGGGCTTCCCCTTCCATGCAGCTACCAGGAGATGGCGCTATAAAGGGGACGCCAGCTTTGGGACAGGCAGCCAGGCTCTGGCCTCTGGCCCGCTGGACTTTTCGCACTCTCTGCTTCAGGTAGCTACTTCCCTTCAGAAGGGCTGGTGTTGAAAGCTTGCCATTAAAATAAGTTTCTTAGTAATTCGCACATAGAAATGGTGTCGCTCTTGTTACCTCCCTCTTGGATTACGTGACAAGTCGAAACTAGCAGAAGGTTCTACATATTACAGTTAAGCTGTCAGAAATTTTATTTCTAATTTATTTAATTTTTTAATTGAATCACCATGAGATACAGTTACAAAGCTTTCATGTTTGGGATTCAGCCATAAAATGATCAAATACCCATCCCTCCACCAGTGCACATTTTCCACCACCAATGTCCCCAGTATCCACCGCCCCCACCCCGCCCCCATCCCAGTCCTCACCCTGCCTCTATGGCAGACAATTTCCCCAATACTCTCTCTCTACCCTGGGGCATTGTGTTTTGCTCAGAGTTTCCCACCACCATTCAAGCTTGCCTGCCAGGGACAGACTCAAGATGATTTATTTTCCATTGCTCATCTTGAATATCATGAGAGCTTTTGCGTCGAGGCACTTCTGGAGTTCTAGATTGTAAACGGTTGGGTTCCAGAGACATCTCTGTAGGGCACTGATCCATTTTGGGATTCAATTAGGAATCTGTGGACCAGGGCCATCGGTGCGCTAAGATGGGGCCCGGAGGCAGATTGTGGGTGTGACAGCCAGGCTACCAAGCAGGCTGGGAGCCAGGGAGGGACCGCCCGACTCCTCTGCCTCCGTGTGGCCTGGAGACTTAGTCCTGGCACCTGCATAACTGGGCCTTGCTTGTGGAAGTTCTTGGTGGCCAGGATTCCATCTGGATAGGCGGGGAGACTGCACCGGCTCCATCTGGGGTGCCCCGGTGAAATTGGCTCAGTATGGGGTGCGGAGAGATCTCCGTCAGTGTAGCGTCTTCCAGGACTCTCTGCTGTGTCTTGTAATTTATTTTTAAAAGATTTTTTTTTAGTCACCAAGCACTCTTCTGGGTTCTGGGGACACAGCCGTGACCCAGGCCTGGTGGCATCCTAAGGCTCACATGACCTCACATTGACTGCCTGAGGCCCAAGGGCTTGGACAGCGGGCGCCGTGGCTCTCTCTGTGGCACCTGCACAGATTCAGAAAATTTTTCCAGCATGAGTCACATTACTCAGCGCTGCTCCCTGTCACTCTGCGTCTGTGAAACAGCACACAACCTCGGCGGTCGGGGACGCTGCTAGGGAAAAAAAAATGATAGCTTCTCAGCACCCCAGAACTGCTCTTAGCTGGGTGTGGGAAGGGAAGGGAACTCTACACAACTTGGTCGACAACTCCCTCCCCAATAAAACGGGGCTGCTCCTCCTATTATGAACATGTGGGACACTGCAAGTTTATTTAGATTCGATGGTTCCCAATTCTCCAACTCTAGTGTCACTTTCTGTTTCTTTCTCACAGATTATTATTGTTGTTGTTGTTGTTATTGTTGTTGTTAGAGTTGGACACACATCCAGAGGTCCTTGGGGACCACTCCTGGCAGTGCTCAAGCAGTGCCAAGATAGAAGCAGGGAGCATGTGCCCCAGCCCACTGACATCTCTGGCCTCAGTCTTTCTTTGAGTCCCCTTTGGCCCAGCCACAAATGCAGCCGCAAGACATCTTATAAGATGTCTTATAAGTCGCAACGCCACTGATGTATCGAGAGTAGCACACCATATTTGATGGGGTGTAAAGTAGAAGGCAGCCAATCTCAATAAAATGCATATGTATATATTAGCACTCAAGGCTCCACCTTTAACAACATGTTAGTAATCTCTTACGCAAGGACTTCGTGGCTCCAGGGTGAGATACAATAATCTTCACACACTTTCCTCTAAGGAAATTTTTTGGATCATTTTTAATGGATTATTCATAACAAGCAATGCAAAATAAATTATTTAGGTCCTGCTTTGGAGGCAGGCTTTGGGGGTCGGGGTAGAAAAATTCGAAATTTGGTGGTGAGAAGGTGTCATGGTGGTGGAATATTGAATGTAATAAGTGATTGTGAACAACTTTACTAAAATAAAATTTTTGAAAATCAGAGTCCCCTTTAACAAGGCAGCACACAGGGTGCCTCCTTGCCTCTTGCACACTAGTGGGAACCACTGCACTAGTTTCCCTCCTGGGGCCTCTCAGCTCAGTCCGATGGCCCTGTTTTCAGTCAGATGGGCCGGAGGAAAGCTCCGAGACCCACTGGCCACCGCCTCACCGGGGAGGTACCAGATGTTCAGGCAGGCAGGGGGCTCCTGGGTGGCACCCAACAGTGCTCAGAGATGGAACTCAAGTAATTTCACATGCAAAGCACTCACTTCTGAGCCCTGAGCTGTCTCTCTGACTCTCAAGAACACATTTTAGGGGTTTGGAGTTATAGTACAGCAGGTTGGGGGCGGGGGTTGCCTTGCACGTGGCTGACCCAGGTTCGATTCCCAGCATCCCATATGGTCCTCCAAGCACCACCAGGAGTAATTCCTGAGTATCGAGGCAGGAGTAACCCCTGAGAATAGTTAGGTATGACCCAAAAAGACCAAAAAAAATCCACATTTTTATGCTGAAAGCATAAAAGGGGGAATTTAAAAGCTTTTTTTCTTTCAGAATATACTTTCTTACAGGGTTGATGCTCCGACAACTCAAAAGGACCTTCTGGGGCAGAGAATGAAAGTTTGGATTGATTCCTAGAGACAGCGCCAGCCTTCAGAATCACAGGCCCAACAGCCACTGCCACGTAAACAGTGTAGCTTCACAGCTTCACAACTGAGAAGAGACGCAAGCAAAGCTCATGAAACTCGGGGGTTCACCCATCTTCGGGCTGAAAAATCTGGGGCGCCCTCAGGAGAGGGTGGAGGAGCCTCTGCCCTGCTGAAACCGGGTAACTGCACACCCACCTCAGCTACTGCTACGAAAACAACCTAACTTCACTGCTCCACAACTAACCTCTGAAAAGACACCAAGCCAACACAACTCCTACCTACACCGATCCTGCAGCTCCTGGAGCATGCAGCCACCTGTGTGACACCTCCAAATTCCACAACAGTGACAGCCCAGTCGGAGCACAGCAAATTACATGGGCAAGAAGTCTAGAAGCCAACAAAGCTCCACAAGCAAAAACAATAACTCAGAAGGTTCAACTAGCAACGAACAGCTCAGTAAACCCTCAGACAATGACGAATTACACTGTCGTGAGATACAACAATTTTCACAAACTTTCTTTTGTGGAACTACTTTTTGGTAATTCCACTTACCGTTTCAAGGAATATAAAGTAATTTATTTTGTGCCGATCAAGGTAGCAGACTTGGGGGGAGGTGGGCCCCAGCCTGCTGAGGACAATAGTGGAGAGAGGGTCATACTGGTGGTGGGATTGGTGTTAGAATTTTGAGGGCCCAAAAGAGCTGTATGAGGAATAGAAATAGAAGAACAATTTGAAGAAGATGAAGATTGTATCCCATCAGAAGACTGGAAAAAGGTAGCTAGAACCCTGTTTTCTCAAAACTTATCCTTTTGAAAGCAAGCTAATTTTGTAAAACTAACTATAGATAAAGTTTCTGATCAGTCCTTTTGTGACATTTAGAAATTTGGTATGTGTCTAGATTTTCCTTTAATGCATCCAGGGTGAGAAAATGCTTCTCTTAGTAATATATCTGAAAATGCACCATTTTTAAGCATGTTGCCACTCAACGCAAGTACAGAAATTAAATTTCTGAGTCAGTGCCGAATAAGAATTTTGTTACACTCTAGAAAGTATAGCTCGTGAAGGTGTTGGAGAGATAGTATAGCTACGGCACTTGCCGTATGTGCTGTAGACCTAAGATTTGGTCCTCAGTACCACATGAGTGACCCCTGAGCATTGCTGACTGTATTCCTAAAGCAAAACAAAGATGCTTTTGTGGGACATGGCAGGCAACTTAGAGGGCTGCAGGGGGTGCTAAGCCCTGAGTCGAGTGCCCAGCACTGCGTGCCCACGCTTTCTTCCCCTTGCCACTCTCCAGTACCACTGGGGAGGGCCCCCGTTTCTCTCCAGCGCCCCAGGCCCAAGTAGCAGTGGCTGCTGAACTCTCAGGGCTACGCCACTGGACTTGGTATTGTCAGGTCAGGGCCCTGGGCCCCCTGAGCACTACTAGGGAGGCTCTCCTTGGACCCCAAAGAAAAATAAACCCATTGAGGTTTTTTCCCTTAGATTTGGTAATTTATTTAGTACATACAACAATTACATATGCTTAGCTGAAGAATAACTCAAAACATAAATAGACTGAAGATATCTTTTAAAATATGCTGGCTATACTTACAATATATAGCACAGCGGGTAGGGCATTTGTCTTGGATGCAGCCAACAAGGGTTCGATTCCTCCATCCCTCTCGGAGAGCCCAGCAAGCTACCGAGAGTATCCCACCCACACGGCAGAGCCTGGGAAGCTACCCGTGGTGCATTCGATATGCCAAAAACAGTAACAACAAGTCTCCCAATGGAGATGTTACTGGTGCCCACTCAAGCAAATCGATAAGCAACGGGATGACAGTGATACCGTGACAGGAAAAACTTTGTAAATCATGGGATTTAAATAAAGTTAAAGAAAAAGAAAAGAACAGAAAAGGGTTCAGAAGAAATTCACCAGGACCCCAGGAGGAGGTGGAGTCAGGTAAATAAGCCATGCCCACAGGAGGTGGGGTCAGGTACATAGGCCACGCCCCACGGGAGGTGAAGTCAGACAAATAAGCCACCTCCTCCACTTGGAAGTGATGCGACCAGGTCACCGTCTGTCACCTTTCAATGCACCTTCGATGAGTCTGACAAGTCACGTGAGCCCATCGGTTCTGCTTCAGGAAAAACAACAGCTCCCAACAATGAACATTTACTTCCAAGTTAACTATATTTAAGAACAACTTCCAAGCTAACTATATTTCAACTTGAGTAAGATTTTTCAGACTTCTAGTCCCCAAGCACTGGGTGGGGGTGGAGAAGACCAAACCTGCACGGTAGTTACCATCGCCCAAGCAGCAAGAGCCATGCATGCGGGACCTGGGGGACAGCCAGCCAGGTGCTGTACGCTGGGCTCCCATCTGAATTCTTCAGGAGCCTGTAACAAGAGGAGCAAAGCGCGCCTGTGTGCTGCTTTTTCACAGAGCAAAGCTGATTTGGTTCTGAAAGCTGATTTTTATTCTGCTGTGTTGACATACCCCCTTGAGAAAGTTGTCCAATAGTAGAAGGTTCGGCTGCTTGGGTGGCTTTGCTTTCAGTTTTCTTGTTGCTGTTAATGTTTCTGTGGTCGAGGAGTGGGGGGGCGTTGTACTCCACCTGCCTGTGGTGGTTGGGCAGGAGAGGGGACCAGGGAGGTTTGAGACGCTCACACACACACACACACACACACACACACACACACACACAAGACAAGGCAGGGCACTGGCTGAGATCTGCGCTCACACACACACACACACACACACACACACACAAGACAAGGCAGGGCACTGGCTGAGATCTGCGCTCCTGGGATGCTTGCAGTATGCATCTGAGTCTCACTCGTTCTTCCGCACACGGGTCCAATTTGGATTTCTGTAGGGTTCACCAAGGTTGCACTTAATGGCCATGGCATTTGTACATCTTTTTTTTTTTCTTCCCAGTTGTGGGGCTTGCCAAGTGTCATGCCCTTTTTCACAGTTCTGACGCACACCTGGCTGAGACACAGTTGGAAATTGTTTGCAGTGCCAGGGATCCACAGAGAGCAACCCCACAGGAGCAGAGCGTGGGGGATTTTTGTTTGTTTGTTTGTTACTTTGTTTTTGAGCTTTTAGGCCATACCCTGTGGCGTTCATGAGTTACTCCTGACTCTGCACTCAGAAATCACTCCTGGCAGGCTTGAGAGACCATATGGGGTGTCAGGCATCAAACCCAGGTTGGATGCATGCAAGGTCAGCATCCTACCTGTTATACGATCGCTCCAGCCCTGCTGAAATGGTGCTTGGCACAAGTGCTAACCCAGGGATTTGAACTTAGAACCACATACTTGCAAGGCAGGCACTCTAAAACACTCTGATACTCCTCCCAGACTAACAAGAGAGCTTTTCAGACCAAGAAGCATTTCTTTCTTTTTTTTTTTTAAATAATGTAGGAGTACTGCTATTTGTTCAGCCATTGACTAAGCTGATTGAATTGGGCATGAACTCCACATTATTTTTTTTTATTTTATTGTATCACTGTGAGATAGATCTCATGAATCTCATGTTTTAGATTCAGCCATACAATGATCGAATACCCATCCCTCCACCAGTGCAGTGCACATTTTCTACCACCAATGTCCCAAGTATTCCCCCACCCCCCCACACACACACACATCCCAGTCCTCACCCTGCCTCTATGGCAGACAATTTCCCCAATACTCTCTCTCTAATCTTGGGCATTATGTTTTGCTCAAATTTTCCCACCACTATTCAAGTCTACCTGCCAGGGGCAGACGTTAGATAATTTATTTTCCATTGCTCATTTTGAATATCATGAGAGCTCTTCTGGAATCCTAGAGTGTAAATGGTTGGGTTCCAGAGACATCTCTGTATGGCACTAATCCATTTTGGGATTCAACTGGGAATCTCTGGGCCAGGGCTGTTGGTGCACTAAGATGACGTCCGGAAGCAAATTGTGGGCACGACAGACAGCCAGTCTTCTGGGTGGGTGGGGACCCGGAGAGGGACAGCCCGGGTCCTCTGCCACCATGCAGCCTGGAGACTTAGTCCTGAACCCACATACCTGAGCCTTGCTTGTGGAAGCTCTTGGTCACTAGGATTCCATCTGGAGTAGGCGGGAGACTGCCTACTGCTCCATCTAGGGTGCCCCGGTGATATTGGCTCAGTATGGGGCCCAGAAAGATGTCCGGCTCTGTGGTGTCTTCCGAGACTTGCTGCTATGTGTCTGGGCCAGGGCTGTTGGTGTGCTAAGATGGTGCCCGGAGGCAAATTATGTGCATGACAGTCAGTCTCAAGAAGCATTTCTATGAACTCACACCCTCTTGTTTTTTTCTCCTATATTTATATTATATATATATATGCATATATATTATTGAACCACTGTGAGATAGCTACAAAGCTTCCATATTTGAGTTTCAGTCATACAATGGTAGATCACCCATCCCTCCACCAGTGCACATTCTCCACTACTAGTGTCCCCAGTATACCCCCGCTAATCCCAACCCTCCTCCTGCCTTTATGGCAGACAATTTCCCCTATACTCTCTCTCTACTTTGGGGCATTATAGTTTGAAATACAGATACTGAGAGGCTACCACATTTGGTTCTTTATCTACTTTCAGCACACATCTCCCATCCCAAACAATCTCTCCAACCATCTTTGACTTACTGATCCCTTCTTTATTCCAGCCTACTTCTCCCCCAGCCCATGAGGCAGGCTTCCAACTATGGAGCAATATTTCTGGCCCTTGTGTCTACTGTCCTTGGGCTCACACCCTCTTAGAGGCAGACTGGAGACTGGGATGCCAGATTAGAGGCAGGAAATAAGGGAAGGGTGTGGGAAGGTGGGGGGAGCCTGCTAACTCCCAGGCAGGTCTGAGCACTGGGAAGGAGAGGCAGGAGGAGAAACTGTGCAGACTCAGCCTTCAGCACAGACCTAAGAAACTTCATCTGGAGCAGGGGGAAGGTCTCTAGGCAGGGATGTGACAAATGTGTCCAGGCTGGACACAACTGGCAGGGATGCTGGAACTCATCTCAGCTGACCACGTGTATGGTGGTTTCCATGGCAGCCAGTCCATCCTTGAATTTCACAGGTCTGCCTCCCTTCCTAAGGTCAGGGCAACTCTTCCATGGTTCCCCCTTCCTCCTGGGTAGGCTCAATCCCACATTCCTGCACTTGACTTTGGGATCACTCAGGACTCATCCTCGAACCCTCTGCCCTCACCTTCACTGGTCTTCAGTGTTCTTTTTATAAATTGAATCACCATGAGGACAGTTACAAAGCTTTCAGGTTTAAGTCTCAGTCATACAATGATCAAACACCCATCCCTTCACCAGTGCACATTTTTCACCACCAAGAACCCTAGTATACACCCCCACGTCCCACCCCACACCCTGTCTGTGTGGCAGATGATTTTCACTTTGCTCTCTCTTTACTTTGATTACATTCAATTTTCGAAAGAAAACCCACTGTTATTATTTGGAATTTCCCCCCAACAATCAGACCTGCCAAAAAGTCATCATTAGATCTTTTGTTTTCTATTGCTGATAATGAAGAGCATGTGATGTTGCTGTTGCAGCTGCACGGTTTTGGAATTCTGGTATTTTAGTAATTAAGTCCAGAGGTATTTCTGCCAGCAGCCGCTGTGTTCTGAGATTGGTTTGCGTGCCTTTGGGATCATGGCCATTCAGGAGCGGAGGACCTGTTTGTGGGTGGCCACTCGGGGTCCCATTTGGGTGGGGAGCAGGGCCGGTTCTGCACCCCCACATCGTGAGATTTCCCGTGCGCCTCATCACTGCAAGTTCCTACTTCTCAGTCCAATTGATTCTGAAAGGTGGTGGTCGCCATGCTGCCGCAAAGGGGAAAAGGCAGAGCGAAAAAAAAACCTTCCCCTCCCGGGGCTGCACAGGGCCGTAGCCTAGTTCATAGTCCAGGAGCATTTCTGCCAGCAGCCACTGCGTTCAGAGATTGGTTTGTGTGCCTCTGGGATCATGGCCGTTCAGGGGCAAAGGAGCCATTCCTGAACTTTTTTTTGTATATCTGAAAATGTCGCATGGCCGCGTAAGTGGCCGCACGGTTTGGAGAAATAGTCCTGGTCCCCACATACCGGAGCCATGTTAGTAGAAGCTCAATGTCGCGGGGCCTCCAATTGGAGGAGGCGGGGAGACTGCACCTTCTCCACCTGGCAGCCCGGTGTTATTGGCCTGACCTGGGGTCCGGAGCATTCTTCGGTGCGTGGTGCCTTCTGGCCAGGATTCTTCACTGCTGAGTGCAGCAAGACGGCGCCGGGGGCGGGTTGAGGGCGTGCCTTCCAGGGTCAGGGGCGGGCTGGACGCTGGGATGGAACTTCCCAGTTCCAGTGCCCCCATGTGGTTTGGAGAAACAGTCCTGGTCCCCACATAATGGAGCCATGTTAGTAGAAGCTCAGTGTCGCCGGGATTCCATCTGGAGGAGGCGGGAAAACTTCACCTTCTCCATCTGGGGCACCCCAGTGTTATCGGCCCAGTCTGGGGTCTGGTCTTCAGTGTTCTGATGATGTCACACAAACCTATCCTGGTGATCCAGGTCCTTGGTCCCCCATACCCTCACAGCCAGGGATGCATATGCACATTTCCAAGTAAGTGGGCGGGTGGGTGTCAGGACCTGGCCCCCTGATTCTCTCAGCTCTACCCACTTACCTCCTTGTCTTGATGGGTCTGACCAAGCCCAGCACTGAGCAGATGGTTCTGTACGCATGAGGCCTCCTGGTGTCATCTCATCGTGCTCTTTAGCATACCAGGAGCTGTTTCTTCAAAGAAGAGCAATTCTCAGTCCAGATAAAGAGTGCAGAGGTTAAAGGTTTGCATGCACCCGACCAGGGTTTGATCTGATTGTTGTATATTCCCTCGAACCCTAGCAGGAGTGACCTCTGAGCACAGGGCCAAGAGTAAGCCCTGAGTACATACCAAGGGGTGTAGCTTCAAATAAATAAAAACAGTGCAGTTCTCTATCTGGAGGACAAAGTACAGGCTCTGTGCTGTGGGTGTCCACTGGCCTTGCTTCATACACTTCCTGATGTCTCCTTCCACCTTCAATACCCCCAGGGCTGATGTCGGAGCAACAATCCAGAAGTATCCCGTAAGCATTGCTGGCTGTGGCCCCCCCAAAAGTGCATTATTTATTTTGCCCATATCTGTAATTTAAGAGACTGGAAAAGCTAATACTTTCTTTATTTCTGAATGTTTTTTATTTTATTTTTAATATTTTTATCTTTATTTAATAATTTATTAAATCATTATTTCCCAGCCTGCCTCTGTGGCACTCACTTTTTCCCCTTGAAGTGCCATGTTTTATGGCGCTTATGTTTTATGGTTATTATTTAAATTATTAAATAATTTAATTATTTGATAATATTTTCTATTCTGTTCAGGGCTCATCCTGACTCCTCAGTCAAAGACCACCCCTGGCAGTGCTCGAGGGGCATGAGCCGTGCCATGAGCAAGCCAGGGCCAGCTGTATGCAAAGCAAGTAGGTGTTTTCACCCCAGGCTTACTTCCCAGGCATGAAATAGCTAATATTTTTTAACTGGTTATTGTAGAAATTCAACTGACTATGTACAACAATACAGTAGTTCAAATAAAGTTTTTAAGCTTTTAATATATCAGCATTAAAAAATGTGCAAAATAAAAAATAACTACTGAAGTTTTTTAAGACAGCTTGTAAAATAATATACAGAAAACAAGGAACATGTATGTGACGTTTCGAAGCTTAGGGATGGATGCTATGGGGCTGGAGCACAGTACAGGGTTTGAAGCACCAGCCTTGGACACAGCCAAATCTGGTTTGATCCCCGGTGTCCCAAGCACCACCAGGAGTGATCCCTGAACACAAAACCAGGCTTAGTCCCAGAGCGTCTCCAGGGATGACCCAAGCAAACAAGACCAGAAGGATGCTACAAAGCATTTATGGGACAGGGAAAGGAAGCGATTCCCAACAAGCACCTGAATATGCACAGGGTTCTTAACACCACATGCAACACAGTGGGCAGAGAAGGGAGGACGATAAAATCATAAAATTGAAATGTTCCATTTTTTTTTCAGATAGATCACATAAGCAAGCATGGCAAAATATTGCATTTCAGTGGAGATCTTTTATTACACTTATTCCATAAAATTTTCCGTATGTTCAAGATAGATCATTACAAATTTTAAAAGGCAACAATAAGATATATTTTGTCTGATGGAGGGGAAGTGGTCACTCTGGCAAGGACTGGGTGCTGAAAGGAGGTAAAATGATGTGCACAATACCCTTTCGGTAGCAGTCCCATAAAACACAGCCTTCAAGGGAAAAAAGTGAGTGCCACAGAGGCAGGCTGGGAGCGCGAGGGAAACTGGGATATTGGTGGAGGGAAATGGACACTGGTGAGATTATTGACCTCAAACTCAATCATTAATAACTTTATAACTTTGTCATTCACATTGATTTGATTTTTTATTTAATGAAAAGTAAACAAGGCAAAAAATGCGTGTGTGTTTCTGGCAGCTCATATTACTAGACTTTTTTTTTTTTGCTTTTTGGGGTCACACCTGGCGATGCACACAGGTTACTCCTGCTGTACACTCAGGAATTACTCCTGGCGGTGCTCAGGGGACCATATGGGATGCTGGGAATCGAACCCGGGTTGGCCAAGTGCAAGGCAAATACCCTACCAGCTGTGCTATTGCTCCAGCCCCAAGACTTTTTTTTTTTTTGGTGGGAGGGTCACTTAGTAATTCCTGAGTGCATGAGACAGGAGTAACCCCGAGGTGCTAGGGGGACCATATGGGATGCTAGGAATCGAACCTGGGTGCAAGGCACACGCCCCAATCATTAGTAGACATTTTATTGCAAAATAACTGCCAGAGTGCTGGTGTCGTTAAGCTTTCCTTCAGTCTTCTAATCAACTCCAACTGGCTCTGGTTAGGGGTTAGTGACCTCAGGCTGAGCACCGGTAGGCCCCAGGAAAGCCCCGGTGCTGTAGGAAGGCCGACGGGAAGGCGGGGAGCGCAAGTCAATACATTTTGCGTGCAACAGCGCCACCTACTGGTCAGTGGAGGGACCCATGCAGCCACGAGTCTGAAGAGAACACCTTAATGAATTGAGAGAATTATAATTGTCCTTTTAGGAGTTCGTGGAGCTATGCCTTCATTTCTGAAGAAGCTCTCCCAGAATTCTCCACACACGTAGGGCCTGAAGCCCTTCGATAATAATGCCTAGAGAAAGACTGGTGGGTGGGAAGCAAACGGGGTGGGGGTGGGGGATGTTGGTGGAGGTTAGTGGACACTGGCAAAAGGGGTTGGTGTTGAAACTGTATGCCTGAGACCCAACCATGAAGAGGAGGAGGGAGGAGAAGGATGGAGGAGGGAGGAGGAGGAGGAGGAGGAGGAGGAGGAGGAGGAGGAGGAGGAGGAGGAGGAGGAGGAGGAGGAGAAAATTGAAATTTTTTTTTAATTTAAATGAGATAGAAGATTAACCTACTTTTAGGTTTATTAACTTTGCTTCTTTTCACTGAAGTGAACAAGTCTTATTAAATACTAATTATATTAGCATTTAAAGAAAGAAAGGTATGGTTATTCCTAGCTTGCTAAAGGATTTAATGCATTTTCAGTAATAAACATCTAATTTATTATTGACTGTTAAAACAAAAAGAAGAGGGTAAAAATCTCCTTATACCTCTTCCTGGAAGTGGCTTTGGGGCCATGAGCTTCCCCTGAGCCCTGGAGAAGTCTCAGAAAAAGAGGCCCCTCGACCACCGAGATGTGATCCCGGGGGCCGCACGCATGTGCAGCCTCTCCGCAGCTGCACGAGTGTGAATCCAGACCCAGCAAAACCTCTTTCGGCATGGGCAACTCCTCGCAGAATGTCTCCAGCCTGAGAACTAAGCCTCGGCCCCGTGCCCGCCCTGGAGGGGAAAGGTATTTCTCTCTCTCACCTCTTTCTCTCCGGGGATGAAGGGCGCAGTGTCCGCCATATTATGACGACCACAGATTGGATTTTCAAGTCTGCAATGATCCAATATCTGGAAGAAATCTCCCTGGACTTAGTTGTTAAAGTCCTGAAATTCAAAACCGCGCGGCTGCTAGTGCGGCCGCGCGACCTCATTTGTCTTCACAGTAGGTCTGAATCTAGTGGGGTACTCCTAACAACAATAGTGAGGTTTGTGTTGAAATATTGAATTTAACCAAAGTAAACAGAAAGTAAAATGAAACTTATCAGTTACAAGGCGGCGGGTGGGGGGTGGGATGGGAGGTGTGTGTGGGTTTTTTTTTTTTTTTGGTGGTGGTATATGGGTGCTGGTGAAGGGATGGTTGTTTCAGCATTGTATAACTGAGACCTAAGCCTGAAAGCATTGTAATCTTCCACATGGTGATTTAATAAAATAAAATTTTTATTAAAAAAAAAAAGAGGCCCCCTCAAGGGCTGGAGTGACAGTACAACAGGGAGGGCACTTGCCTTGCATGCAGCCACACCAGGTTCGATCCCCAGCATCCCCGAGCACCGCCAGGAGTGATTCCTGAGTGTAGAGCCAGGAGGAACCCCTGAGCACTGCCAGGTGTGGCCCCAAAACTAACGAACTAAATTTTAAAAGGAAAAAAAGGGGGAGGGGGGCCCACTCTAAATTTCCTTCCAGAATTCCTCTGACAGGAACTACAAGGTCAATTCAACCCAGTAATGGCAGCCACACAGCCTCTCCCGACAGGCTGGCAGGAGGAGGCCGAGGTGCCTTCCATCCTACAGTCTGCACAGGTCGCAGAGGCCTCTGACCCTGGCTGTGATGGTGCTTTAGAGGCCGCCCCTTAGGAATCAATAATAATTCCTCAGACTCTGCCTCAGCACCTCAACAAGAGAGACATAAGTGCCCCAAATATGCTTAACAACGTCTATATTAACATAACTACTAACATGCCATATATTAATTCTATAATTATTACTATAATAATTATATATTAATACTCTTACAACATCATTATAGTGGCCTACCGTTTTTCATTCAATGCCTTTGCCATATTTCATTTAACTCAATCCTTCACTCAAGATTTCCGGTCAATGAATGTTTTGCTTTCGTCCAGATGGGCAAGTTGCCATCGTGCCTGTTTCCAAATGTGCCTCCTTGACACAGCAAGTGATAACTGAACAGAAGCTATAAGACCCAGTGGGCACTGGATAACGTTTTCTGTGCTGCCTCGACCCACTGAAAAACTGGAAAGAGCTCCCCTCATCCCAAGTCTCAGGCTTGCCACGGGGAGCAAATGATCTTAGCACTGACTGGGATGCGGGAAGATTTTGTGAGGCTTCTAACTGCCTCACGTCTGGTGGAGAGAGAAGGTTACAGGCAGACTCCCAGTCCCCCACATGTGTGCAGTTTTGTTGGGGAGGTCCAGCTTCCCCCTGGGACTGAAGACAGTGTGAAGAGAGCTACAGGGAAGCTCCATTCAGCCCCAGCAGGCAGCAGCATGCGCAGGAGGGCGGCTCACAGACATCTGGTAGACCTGGGGAAGCGTGAGGAGGATGGCTCGGAAGGCGGGAGAGACTTGGGGAGTGGAATAAGAGATGCAGGAGGATTAGGGGGCAAATAAATTAAAATCAAATAACATGTGGAGCCCTGAGGCTGCTGACAAGGTGCTTTGGGGTGAAACAAGTTTTTTTGAAAAAATGGGAACTAGAAACTGTCCAAGAAAGGGGTCGGACGCAAAATCACTGCTGCAAGGGGAAGATCCTCAACCCAGCGGTCCCCACCCGTGTGTGTGTGTGTGTGTGTGTGTGTGTGTGTGTGTGTGTGTGTGTAGGGGAGATGGGGGGATCCTACTGTATCTGCTTCTTTCAGAAGGGTCTTGGTGAGGTGACTTTTGAGGGCTTTCACTCAGTCCAAGTCAGCTTCATTCTGAAAGAGGCAGCTTTCAGGCAAGTGGGTCCATTTGCTACTGAGGGGTCACTCCCAACAGCCTCAGGCTGAGCCACTTCGAACCCAGTGAGCACCCAGTGAGCACGTGTCAGTACTGATAGTCACTGACTGCCAGTCAGACACCGGGATCCTTTGTTGACGGTCAACTAATGTCAATCACTGGCCGTCCATCAATGTCACCGGTGGTGTCTATCATTGTCAGACAGAGTGTGAGACTGGGAGTCAGTCACCAGTGTCCGTGTGTGGCAGTCAGTTGTCTCCTGGGCATGGTGCCCACTTACCTTTCTGCTCATTTGCCCCGCCCCTTTTGGCTTGGGTGGGGTTGAGTTGGCTTTGGGGACCACACCCAGCAATGCTCGGGACTCCCTCCTGGCTCTGTGCTCAGGGATTGCTCCCGTGTGACTCATCAGACCATAGGGAAGTGTCAGGGATCAAATCCGAGTCTGCTGCCTGCCAGGCAAGCACCACGCCCTCTGTCCTATCTCTCTGGCCCCCACCCAGCCCCTGTAGAGGCCTGTCACTCCTCCCGAGGACAGAGAGGTGACGTGGTTGCCCCCACTTGGCAGACTCAACAGAGGGAAACTTGCCAACTGGGTCAGTCCCTCATTTTCAGCTGCCCGGACTGGACGGGGCCAAGTTCCCAGATTTCCAAGAACGGCCAGACCCAGAGCTCACCCAGGACCTCTGTTCCGGAGTCAAAGGGAACCAGGTCCCCATGACACTCTCAAGAGCCACTTGGTCCCCAACAGGGCTCCCTGAATGGTCAGGCTCGCCCTTCAGTGCCCACGCCCGCTCCCTGCCAGGGTCATCCATACGTGGGCGATGGCCCTTTGAGCACAGCACTGTCCGCTACCTGCAGAGCACTGTGAGCATGCGCAGACTCAGGGCTCTCCCGCCCGAGCCGAAACAGGGTGGACAGCGGCTACTTCCCCTGCGAGACCCCAGCTCGGCTCCAAAACTAAACGCCCTCGTGAGTATTTCTCTGCCCCCTTTATTTCTCCCCCTCCCTGAGCCCCGCAGCCAGCCCGGGGTCTTCAGCGGGGAGCTCACGTCCCAGTGTGACCCTCTGCATGCCCTGCAGGAGAGCGGACCCCGCATCTCCAGGCTGGGTCTTGCCCCGCTGGAAGGGGAGTGTCCTGCGGGAGAGCTGGCAGGAGACTCGTGCCCGCTGAGAGGACAAACCAGGGCCCCGATTCCCGAACTCCACCACCCCCACCTCTGACATCTGCAGGCAAGGGTCACGTTAGGGGACTTTGTGGACCCCCGCGGTCACGCAGGGGGGGGGTCACACTGAGGACCCTGCGTTTGGCAGAAAGCTCTGTTGTCACCACTTTAAATTTCTTGGTCCCTTTTGAACCAGGGGGGACTGTGTGTTTATGGCACACAGGACCCCACAAACTGTACACCTGGCTCCAAGCATCCTCTTGTAGGAAGCTGGATTTCTGTGATCCCAGTGAATTTCCTGCTACAACACCCCTGTGCTTGTCCCCTGGAGAGGGATATTTTCCCTGAGTGGCCAGGAGCTGTCCCCACACCAGTGAGGCACAGCTGGCTCCTCATCACCCCCTCTGAGTTCTCCGGCAGGCTGTAATGCAAAAATCAAAACGCAACAAACAAAATGGGAATCAACCTGATGCGAAGGGAGAGCTGGCAAGGAAATGACCTGCAGCTGGACACGGGAGCGGGGAGAGTTTATTTGTGGCGTGCGGTCACAGCAAGAGGACCTGGGGCCTCCTTCACTGGCCCAGGTTTTATGTCACCAAGACATACCACGACTCTGGAAAAGATTCCAAAGGGCATTATGCTTGAAACTCTGTTTTTCCACTCAAACGTGTGTGTGCCTGTTTTAACCACAGCGAACCAATTAAAATAGCTTTACAGCTTACTGAAACTCAAACTGGTCCTCAAAAGGATTAAACACTTATACCTGGGAAGCCACGCAGCTCACCCACACCAACGGCTTTGACAGACAAAAGCAGCTCTAACATAAGGCTTGTCTGGTTAAAGACAAACAGAAACCAGGAAGAAGCAATTTACCTAGAATAAGAATGTGATGGCATTCTTTAGAACGGAGGTCCCCAAATAATAAGGTACAATTGTGGGGGGGGGGAGGTGTCCGTTTGCTCTTTAGAAAAGATAATTGAGTGGTTGGAGCGATAGCACAGCGGGTAAGGTGTTTGCCAGCATCCCATATGGTCCCCTGAGCACCGCCAGGAGTTAATTCCTGAGTGCAGAGCCAGGAGTAATCCCTGAGCATTGCTGGGTGTGACCCCCCCAAAAAAAAAGAGTGATCCCTGAGCACAAAGCCAGCAGAAAGCACTGGACACAGTCAGGTGTGACCCCCAAAACAAAAAACAGTTAGGGAGGGAGAGAGGAGAGGGACAGAGAGAGAGAGAAAGAGAGAGAGAGAGAGAGAGAGAGAGAGAGAGAGAGAGAGAGAGAGAGAGAGAGAGAGCCGAAGCCTTGCTAAGAAACTGGTCCAAGGCTAGGGAAGGGTCACTCAAAGTACTGGGCACATGTTTTGCAACTATAAAGTTCAAGTGCCGTCCCCAGCACCACCCAGGTAGCCAAAAGTAGGTCCTAAACGCCCAGGATGAGACCCCCCCCAAAAAAAAAAAACTAAAGGAAAAAACCCATCTGGTTCAAAGGGAAACCGGGATCCCTAGGAAGCCCCCATCTCCGAGCCCCCAGTGACTGCACGAGCAGGATTCGGAGGGCTGGAGAGGGTTTGCCGTCCCCCCGCTGTGCTAATAACACACGCAGCACTTAACACACGAAGAGGCCGCCACAGACCTTTAAAAAATAATATGTGACTAATACCCAAGGACAGTAGAAATATGGGCCAAGAGGATTGGTCCACAGTTGGAAGCCTGCCTCAAGTGCTCAGGGAGACGCCAGTCGGGATAGAGAAGGGACCATTATGGCAGTGATAGTTGGAAATGATCACTCTGGATGTGCTGAAAGTAGCTAAAGGCACAAACATGATAACCTCGTAGTATCTGTGTTGCAAACCATAATGCCCAAAAGGAGAGAGGGAGAGACAGAGACAGAGACAGAGAGACAGAGAGAGGTGTCTGCTATAGAGGCAGCCTGGGGGCATGGGGGTAGCTGAGGGAAACGGGGGTCACTGGTGGTGGGAAATGTACACAGGTGGAGGGATGGGTGTTGGAAAATTGTATCACTGAAGTCCAATCATGAACAGCTTAAAGGTCACTTAATATAAAAATTAAAAATAGGGGCTGGAGCAATAGCACAGCGGGTAGGGCATTTGCCTTGCACGTGGCCCACCCGGGTTCGATTCCCAGCATCCCATATGGTCCCCTGAGTACCGCCAGGAGTAATTCCTGAGTGCAGAACCAGGAGTAACCCCTGTGCATTGCCGGGTGTGACCCAAAAAGGAAAAAAATTAAAAAGAAAAAGAAGCCCCCACAGTGCTGACCAGTCTGTGGGACTCTCCCCAAAGGCAGAACCACCGCAGCCCCTCAGGAACATGTCAGCCAAGACTCACGGGCTGGACTCAGAGTGAAAAAGGTTGGGGCCGGGACCCCCCCACCCCACTCACACGGGTGGCAGGGTCCATGCTCGGGCAGCTCTGTGGCAGTGTCTGTCCCCCCACCCCGAAGGTGGCCGGAGAGAGTAGTGGCAGCCAGTGACAACCATCTTCCACAGCAGAGGCACAGTGTACACGGTGTGATAGGCACATATGCATGAACTGTATACGAGGTGTTGTGATACTTGCACGAGGATGCATACACAGTGTGTGGTTGCAATACTTGTACGTGGTGTGATTTGTGCTTCACATTTGTGTGCTGCGTGTCTAGGTGTGTGGGCTGTGATACCGGCGGGTGGCACACGATGAGAGGAGGTGAAGGTCACAGTCCCTGGGGACAGTTCACCACCTGCCACACCGCCAGCACAGCCACACACTTTCAAAACAGTAAGTAGAGCCCACGGGTGAAGGCTGAAACCCGGGGTTCCCTTCCTGAGGTTGCCAGGCAACAAGCCCTCCAAGCGCCTAGTGAAAGCTCCATGTGATGCAATGAAATTCCAGGCCACTTGGCAAACTCTGGTCCCTGGTCCCAGGACATTGGTGACCCCAAGGTGCAGTGGATTCTGCAGGTAGGGCGAGATTCGTTCTTTGCCTGATTGTGCGGGGGTGCTCCGAGAGCTCCTGTTCTGCTCCCGCGTGGCCCCCAAGTGCAGGTGACCACGACAGTACCGGGTTGTTCCTGCATGAAACGTCTCGCCGTCTTGAAACAGCCGCGTTCATCCCGCGCGGGCGGGTCTCCTGAGCGTCGTGAGAGTCGGCACGTGCTCCACGGACACCCCAGAGAGTGAGGAACCCGGCTTCCCTGATGGTCCTCAAAGAAAAGTGGCGTCACGACGGGCGCCGGGTGGCAAGGTTGGCACTTGGTTCCCGGAAGACCAGGCTGCTCAGGGCTCGCCCGCGGGCGGGCCAGCCCTTGGGAGTCGCTGGATGAGGACGACAAGGCTGGGGACGTCGCTGAGGGCGGGGGACAGAGCCATGGCTCGGTCCACCTGCTGCGGCGGGAAGACTCTGCAGAGCGCAGCGCGCGCCTGGGCGCGTGCGTCCACCTCGAGGGCACCGTCCCCGCAGCTCGCTTCGGTCCAGGCCGCCTTGTCCGGGAATCCATCTGCGCCCTCCGACGGAGCCCACGGACGGGCCGGCGGCCTGCGCTGGGGGGCTGCGTCGACCTTGCTGCCCCCAGCCCCGGGCTGCAGCGGGAGGGACGGGCGGGAGCTGCTGCAGAGGCGGGGGACGGTGGAGCGCGCAACTAGCGCGCCGTCGGGGCACCGGGCGTCGAGCCCGCAGCCGGGACCTGGACGGGGCGGCGGGTCGTCGCTGAAGGCCAGAGCTCGGGAGAGGCGGCTCTCGAGGGCCGCCACGTCGGGCGCACCCCGGGGTGGGGGCAGGCCGGGGGGTAGGCCGGGGGGCAGGCTGGGGGCGCCCCTGGGCCGCGCCTCCTCGGCGCCCGCACCCCGCCAGGCCCGCGTTTGCGCGCGCAGCTCGTCCGCCACCGCCAGCTGCGCGCGCTGCGGCCTCTCGGGGTGGTAGAACTTGCACTTGATGCCGTAGGTGCATTTCTTACCTGCGGCGGGGGAGAGGGCGCGGGGTGAGCGCTCTGCCTGCGGCCACCGGTCTCTGCCCGCCCGCCCCCCCACACCCAGACTAACTATCAGGATTGGGCAAGGCGTGGTGGGGTGTCCTGGGGCGCAGGGGGGATGGATGGACCCGGGGCAGCAGCCCTGGTGCGGGGCGCTCGCAGTGAGTCCAGCGTTGCCCGGCCACAGCGGGTGGGTGCCGGCGGGGGCTCCCTGGCACCGCGTCTTCAGCCTTGCTTTTCCAAGGGACTAAGGGACAGCACCACGCTACAGCGAGGACCGGGAGCACGCTGCTCCGGACGCTTATCGCTTATCGCGCGTCCAGTGCTGCCTCAGTTTCCACCGCTGGCCACATCCCTGAGCCCTCTCCTCACAGGCTATGCTAAGGGAGGTAACCAGATAACCTCGCCAAACTCCGGCACCTCGGAAAGGAGGCGGGGGCCACCACCAGAGTGGAGCTGGCCCTGAATATCCGCTGAGGCTTTACTCGAACACCCCAGACCCGGAAAACCGCCCAGACTGGACCTGAAGGAAATGAAACGTTGTCAAAGTAGAAACCAAAAGCACTTTTCTCACAGGGTCTGAGATAGAAGCTTCCCTTCTGTTTTGCTTGCTGCGTGTGTGTGTGTGTGTGTGTGTGTGTGTGTGTGTGTGTGTGTGTGTGTGTGTGTGTGCATGTGTGTCGGGGCGGGGGGTGGGGGGAGCTCCGAATTAACTCCTGGCTCTGTAATCAGGGATCACTCCTGGCAGAGTTCAGCAGACCGTATGTGATGCCAGGGATCAACTCTGGGACGCCTCCGCTGTACTGAGCTCTCTCGGGCTCAGAATCCTTCACTGTCATGGATAGTAGTGTGGTCCCTGTCCCCGTGTAGGGGCCGGGACAGAACCCAGATACAGGGTGCCCGGTGAGAGGCCTGAGAAAGCGGAGCTTGAGTGTGCAAACCTCCCAGTTTGGGGAACCAAGTAAAGGGGTCCTGTGTGCTTGCAGTGTGAGGGGGGGCGCAGGGGAAGGTGGGTGGGCAGGGGCAGGGGGCAACTTCAGTTTCCGGAAGTCAGGGTCCCCTGTCAAGTTGGGGACGCCAGTTACTGTGAGGGCGGAAGCCACTGCCGAGAGCTTGCTTCTTCCCAGGGACACCCGCGACCACTCACCGTAGGGGCAGTGCTGCCAGGACGGCTCAGGGGGCTTCGGCTTCCGGCTCAGGAAATTGCTCAAGGTGGGGCCCCTGCGGCCCAGGGGGTCATCGGGAGGCATGAACCTGGAAAACAGGCCTAGGGGTCAGGGGGCTGCGGGGGCAATAGGGACAAAACTGTAACTGGGTGGGGGAGGGTGTCAGTGGCACTGCAGTGTCTGAGCTCATTATCCAGAGCTCTGCCCTGCAACACACACACACACACACCACATACCACACACCACACACACCACACACAAGACACACACCACACACACCACACACAACACACACAACACACATACCACACACACCACACACAACACACACACCACACACAACACACACAACACACACAACACACACACCACACACACCACACATACCACACGCACCACACACAACACACATACCACATACACCACACACAACACACACACCACACACACCACACACCACATATACCACACACACCACACACACACCACGCAAACACACCCCACACACTATACAACCACGCACACATCACATACACCACACACCAGACACACCACACACCACACTCACCACACACCACACTCACCACACACATACCACATATACCATACACACAAACACACCACACATTCCACACTCATACCACACATACCACACACACACCACACACACACACACCACCACCACCACCACCACCACACACACAGGATTGTGAGCATGGGGGGACATACATGGAAGTGGTCAGGGGCTATTTCTGGCTCTGTGCTCAGCGTTAGGGAATCAGAAACTTGCCTGGCCGGACACAAGGCAAGCGCCTTCACCTCCGTTCTAGCTCCCAGGCCCTGTCAGGCCTGGCCAAGCGTCTCCCCCTGCTCACGACCCAGCCAGAGCCGCCGCTCTCCCTGCAGAGTTGAAGCAGCTTCGCAGAATCATCTGCGAGCACTTAATTTTTTTTTAATTAAAGCACTGTGATTTACAAAGTTGTTCACGGTTGAGTTTTAGATATTGCAGCGCCCATCCCACCACCAGGCCAACTTCCCTCCCTCAGTGTTCCCACACTCCCTGCCCTCCCCTGGCCCAGCCTGCCCTCCTGACTGGCGCCTTTCTCGGCCTCTTAAAACGACAGGTTCCAGGCCAGACTGCAGCAGACAGACAGGGTGTGCCTGCCTTGCATGCAGCCAACCGGGGCTCAGTCCCGGGCTTCTCATAGGGTCTCTGGGCCACGCCAGGAGTGGTCCCAGAGCACCACTGGGTGTGGCCCCAAAACCAAACAAAAATGCAGGTTCCAGGTCAGAGATGTGTCCCTGTGGCCTTGCATATGTGAGGTCCGGAGTTTGATTCCAAGTACAAAATTTTTAGTACAGCAGGTAGAGCATTTGCCTTGCATACACACGACCAACCCGGGTTCGATCCCCGGCATCCCATATGGTCCCCCAAGCACCACCAGGAGTAACTCCGGAGTTCAGAGCCAAGAGTAATCCCTGAGCATTGCCAAGTTTGCCACCCCCCAAAGAAAAAAAAAGAAATTTTTTTTATGCAAGCTCTGACTGCAGAGGGTCATGCCAGGGGTGATTTTTGGCAGATCCTGGCATAGGGCCGCTGTCCTCACCCTGGGCAGGGCAGGCCTTGTCCCTGGTGGCCCGAGACGTTCGAGAAATCCTCCTGATTTGTGGCACTCAAGGGGCCAAGCCCTGAGCCATCAGCAGGCCAGAGGCATCCTTGAGAAGTGGACCTCACGGGGGGCTTTCTGGAACCTTCTGCTGTAACTGGCCAGATTCCCCTGAGCTGTCCAGAGGGAGCTGCTGGCCTTGAGTTTGCAGAAATGACCCCAGAGGCTGCTGTGCCTCATGCCTGGGGCCGAGGTGGAAGCTGCAGCCCCCGGGCTGGGAAGCAGGAGGAACCAGAACAGGACAGCAAGCTCCTGCCACAGGCGCCAGAGTCCTCACGACCAGGAGGGCCGCGGGGGGCGACGGGTGGAGCTCAGGGCCTCAAACATGCGAGGCATTTGCACCACCCTGGTCGGAAATTCTCTGTCAAAAATTCATTAAAATTTTTTAATTTCTTGGGGCTGGAGTGATAGCACAGCGGGTAGGGCGTTTGCCTTGCACACGGCTGACCCAGGTTCGATTCCCAGCATCCCATATGGTCTCCTGAGCACCACCAGGAGTGATTCCTGAGTGCAGAGCCAGGAGTCAGCCCCAAGAATCGCCGGGTGTGACCCAAAAAGCAATATATATATATATATATATATATATATATATATATATATATATATATATATACACATATACATATATATACATATATATATGTATATATATTTATTTATTTATAATTTCTTGGTTGGGTTGGAGCAATAGCACAGCAGTAAGGCGTTTGTTTGCCTTGCACTCGGCCAACCCATGTTCGATTCCTCCGCCCTTCTCGGAGAGCCCGGCAAGCTACCGAGAGTATCGCGCCCGCACGGCAGAGCCTGGCAAGCTACCCGTGGTGTAATCACAATGAGAGATGTTACTGGTGCCTGCTCGAGCAAATCGATGAGCAACGGGATGACAGTAACAGTGACGGTGAATTTCTTGGTAAAGGGATATATCTAACAACCTTTCAGTTTCCGTATTGCAAAGCATAAGGGCCAACAGGGGAGAGAGACAGAGAAACAGACAGAGACAGAGAGACAGAGAGAGAGGAAAAGTATCTGCCACCGAGGCAGGCAGAGGGGAAAGGAGGCAGCAGAGGGAAATAGGAGACATCGGGGATGGGAAATATACGATGGTGAAGGGATAGGTGTTGGAACATTATACAACTGAAACCCAATCACGAACAACTTTGTAACTTTTTTTTTCTTTTGGGTCACACCCTTCGATGCTCAGGGCTGACTCCTGGCTTTGCACTCAGGAATCATTCCTGGCAGTGCTCGGGGAACCAAATGGGATGCTGGGAATCGAACCTGGGTCAGCCACATGCAAGGCAAACGCCCTACTGGCTGTGCTATTGCTCCAGCCCCTGTAACTTTATATCTCACTGTGATTCAGTTAAAAGAAAAAATCAATGTTTTAAATTTTCGGGGCCGGAGCGATAGCACAGCGGGTAGGGCGTTTGCCGTGCACGCGGCCGACCCGGGTTCGATCCCCGGCATCCCATATGGTCCCCCAAGCACCGCCAGGAGTAGTTCCTGAGTGCAAAGCCAGGAGTAACCCCTGAGCATCGCTGGGTGTGACCCAAAAAGCAAAAAAAAAAAAAAAGTTTTAAATTTTAAGTTCTTTGATTTCTTTTAATTCATTTTATTTTGTTTATTTATTTTTTAATAGGGAATAAAAACCCGCACCTAGAGGTACTCAGGGGACCACAAACAGTGCCAGGATTTGAACTAGGGTCAGCCCTGTGCAAGTAAAATACCTTAACCCCTGTACTCTCTCGGGCCCAGCTCTTCTCAATACAAATAGAAATGAAACAATAAAAGAGTAAAAATATATAAGCATTTTAAAGAGAATTACTGAGCTATGTTTGTAATGCAAATGTACTTAGGGAGTATGTAAAATAATCATTTTAACAAAAATAACAGGCATTTAAAATTTAATACTAACTGTGGGGAAAGGGTCCATTGTGTAAAACATAGTTTATCTTTGGATTCAATGTTTATCTTTGGCTTTACAAAGTAGATTGTATTTTCAATGTTTTCTACATAATATGGTAAAATATAGAATAAATCAGCAGACCTGGCAAGCTACCCGTGGTGTATTCGATATGCCGAAAACAGTAACAACTCTCACAATGGAGATGTTACTGGTGCCCGCTTGAGCAAATCGATGAGCAATGGGATGACAGTGATACAGTGATAGGACCATTGCAACGCATTGGTAAAATGGGTAAATTTTCTGGAAAAAAAAATTCACACAGCAAGACCCTAATTCAAATTCTGGCATCACCTATGGTCGCACAAGCCCTCCAGGAGTGAGCCCTGAGCACAGAGCCAGGAGTCAGCCCTGAGCACAGAGCCAGGAGTGAACCCTGAGCACAGAGCCAGGAGTCAGCCCTGAGCATTACCTAGATGAGGCCCAAGTTCTCTTCCCTCCCCCTAAAATAAAATTTAAAACTAGGCCTGCGGTGTGGTTTTGTGATACAGCACCTGCCTTGCCTATGTGAGGCCGTAAATTCAATCCCCACGTTGCAAGATTTAAAAAAAAATAAAAGAGGGCTGGAGTGATAGCACAGCCGGTAGGGCGTTTGCCTTGCATGCGGCCAATCCGGGTTCGAATGCCAGCATCCATATGGTCCCCTGAGCGCAGCCAGGATGATTCCTGAGTGCATGAGCCAGGAGTGACCCCTGTGCATCGCCGGGTGTGACCCAAAAAGCAATAAATAAATAAATAAATATTTTAAAAATAAAAGATATTTTTACTATAGCCAAGCAAATCCGTGGCAGCCCGAGCTCATGCTCGGCTCCAAGCACGTGTGAGCGAGACGTGGGCAAGCAGGCAGAAAGGCTGGAGCCAGCGGCGGCGACAGAACCGTCCAGCCCGCGGGGACCCGGGTAGTCCAGCGGTGGGGTGGGGCGCTTGCCTTGCACGCGGCAGACCCACGTTCCGTCCCCGGCATCCCAGACGGTCCCCACAGCACTGCCCGGAGTGAGTCCTGGGTCTCTGCTTCCTGACCACAGCCTCACGCCAGGCCCTGACCCTGACCCTGACCCTGACCCTGACCCTCCCTCCCGTGCCAGGTCGCCCCCCGCCACCGCCCCCCAACTGTACCGGTCATTGACGAAGGAGAACATGAGCAGTCGCTGCTCGATGAACCACTTCCACTCGGGGTTCTCGCTCTGCAGGTCTCGGTAGTTGTCGTTGGAGACGATGACCCCGTCCTGCTCGTAGGCCACCTTCACGATGTAGCGGTCATCGTAGCAGACCACGCGCTTGCCGTTGACCTTGCGGGACGGGGTGTACACCAGCACCCCCTGCCTCTCCAGCTCCTCCAACACGTGCTGCTCTGGGGGGTGGGGGGGAGCGCAGGCAGGGGACATGGCATGAAGCGGCTGGTCCCGGCCGCCCTACCCCCGCAGGACCCTCCTGAAGCACGAGTGGACACAGCGTCCTCGCGGCCCCGGCTGCGGAAATTCCCGCCACTGTCAGCAGAGGGCGCTCGGGAGACGCTAGCAGCGCCCCAGGGGAAGAGGACCTTTGGCTTCCTGATGTAATAATTTATAACAGATCAGATACAACAATTTTCACATAAAAATTAATTTTTTTACACTTACTGGTTTTAATATTGGAACTTTGTTCTCTAATCAGTTTCAACTTTAGAACTGTACCAATAGTTGTGGCTTTTGTCTACATTAAAATAAATTTTTTTCTGCTCTGATCTTTCTTTTTAAATTTTTTTTATTTTTATAAAGTTGTTCACAATAATTTATCACATTCACTATTCCGACACCAATTCCACCACCGTGGCACCTTCCCTCCACCGTTATTTCGAATTTCACCCCCACCACCCAAGCCTGCCCCAAGGGCTGATCCTAAATAATTTATTTTGTATTGCTTGTTATGACTAATCCGCTAAAAATGATCCAGAAAGATTACTAAAATGTTGTTACAGGTTGAGTGATCCTTGTGTGCTAATTTTAGCAAAATAAATTTTTTAAAAATTGAAGTGGGCTTGGGGGACTGGAGAGATGGCACAGCAGACAGGGCACTTGCCTTGCATGTAGCCTGCCCGGGATTTGATCCCATATGGTTCCCTGAGCCCGCCAGGAGTGATTCCTGAGTGCAGAGCCAGACGGAAGCCCTGAGCTGGGTGTGGCCCAAAACAAACAAAGAACAGCAACAACAAAAGAAAGAAAAGTGAGTCTAGGCAAGAAATGAACTTGGAGGTTGGTTAATCTTAGGCAGCAGTGGGAGGGAAGCAGAATGAGTGGAGAAGGCTGAGGCAAAAATGAGCAATTTTCCCTGGAGAAGTCCTAGCACTGAGGGCAAAGGTGATGGCCTGGGCAACACCTTCGTCCCGTCCCTGCCCCCACAAGGAAAGTAAAGACGGATCAAAGACACCGGTGATTCCCAAGTCACATACATCATCATCCCTGAGGCACCAGAGTGGGCAGCCTTGCCTTCCGGGAAAGTTCTGGATGGAGAGCAAATCCTCTAGCATAGAGAAATGCATCCAACCAGCCGCATTTGTTTGGTGAACGTGTATAGGATTGGGAGGGCACACCCGGTGGTGCTCAGTGGTTACTCCAGCTCTCCACTCAGAAATTACTCCTGGCAGTGCTCAGGGGACCGTATGAGATGCTGGGGATAGAACCTGGGTCAGCTGCGTGCAAGGCAAGCGCCCAGTCCGCTGTGCTGTCGTTCTGGCCCCAGCCTATGTAGTTCTTGATACACAGCTGGCTTGGGCTTACCAAAAAGACAGACTTAGAGTTGGGGGCTGTGAATGTCCTAAACACCACCACATTGGCTAAGGGAGTTTCACCACTGTGTGAACAACAACAAAAGAGCCTCAGGTCTTTGGAGAAGACCCTAGACACAGAAATAGAGAGAAACAAACCAGGGGAACCGACCTCAGCCCCCTCCCCACTCCCAAAAACTAAAACTTAAGAGAACCTTTGAAAACTCTGTTTGTACAGAAATAGTCACAATGTGGCATCCAAAGGAGAAAAAATGGCATTTCGTTTGAAAAACAAGAGCTCAACGTATCAAGATCCCCAGCTTAGCCCTGCCTTCATCCATCTGGCTCACCTAATGCCACCACAAGCTAAACCCTGTTTATTCAAACCAGGCTCTGGTATAGCAGCTTTAAGCACCGTCACCTACATAAGAATTAAAGAACTGCAAGGATCTCGGCCCCCCTTCACTTTAATGACAGGGTTCTTGGTAAATGCATGCCTGAATACATGCCTCCTTCAGACCCTCCATCCTACCAAGTGCAGGATGCAAAGTGCTAAAAGTTGTAAGATGGGGCCAGATCGATAGTATACAGCTGGTAGGACGTTTGCTTTGCACACAACCCACCTGGGTTCAATCCTCAACATCCCATAGGGTCCCCTGAGCACTGCTAGGACTGATTCCTGAATGGAGAGCCAGGAGTAACCCTTAAGCACTGACAACTATGGCCCAAAACAAAAATTAATTAAAGTTAGGGGGGGCTGGAGCGACAGTACAGTGGGTAGGGTGTTTGCCTTGCACGCGGCCAACCCGGGTTCAATTCCCGGCATCCCCTATGGTCCCCCAGCACTGCCAGAAGTGATTCCTGAAAGCAGAGCCAGGAGTAACCCCTGAGCATTGCCTGATGTGACCCAAAAAGCAAAATAAATAAATAAATAAATAAATAAATAAATAAATAAATAAAGTTATAAGACTATGCTTTGGGGGGTTTGATTATTCTCCGGAGAGATAAGGTCATCTGTTCATTCAGCATCTACTCTGGAGGCGCCAGCAGGGGCCAAGTGTGAGGTGAGATGCAGGAAGCATGGTCAGTCGCTGGCCTATGTCCTCAGGGCACTGAAGGTCCCCCCACACCCCTCTTTGCTCCCCACCAACACCACCAACCCCCTCCACAGGCGGCTCATTGTGGGGGGCTGAGCCTCACAGCAGAGGGGTTTGACCTGGAGCACACGTCTGGCCCAGCTTACCTCTAATAGGACTGTCAGATCTCGGGGGTCCTCTCCTCCAGGAGGGGACGAAAACTTTGATGTAAGTGTGTCCTCGTTCCCTGAACCAGTCCACGGCCAGCTGGATCCCCCGGCAGGAGAAGGCTTCCTTATTCCCGTGGCTACAAGGGGGAAACAAAGACTCTTTCAAGACACAGAAGGGATCCAAAGGTGCGGATTGCCCTGGGAATGGAGGGGTCACTGCTTCATCCATGAGAGGGATGCCCGCAGACCCATGGGTATTTTTTAAAAATCTCTGCATGAGCTGTTAGAAAAGATGAATCAGGCTGGAGCGATTGTACAGCGGTTAGGGCGTTTGCCTTGCACGTGGTCGACCCAGGTATCCCATATGGTCCTCCGAGCACCGCCAGGAGTAATTCCTGAGTGCAGAGCCAGGAGTAACCCTGTGCATCACCAGGTGTGACCCCCCCCCAAAAAAAAAAGAAGAAGAAAATATTAAATCATGAAATTTGCATATAAGTGGATGAACATGGAGAATATCATGCTAAGTGAAGTGAGTCAAAAAGAGGGACAGACATAGAATGACTGCACTCATTTGTGGAATATAAAGTAACATAATAGGAAACTAACACTTAAGGTCAGTGGAGGTAAGGGCCAGGAGAATTGCTCCACAGCTTGGAAGCCTGCGTCGTGAGCTGGGGGGAAAGGCAGCTGGAATAAAGAGACCACTAGGTAAATGATGGCTGGAGGGCTCGCTTGGGATAGGAGATATGTGCTGAAAGTAGACTATGGACCAGACATGATGGCCGCTTAGTACCTGTATTGCAAATTATAACATCCAAAAGGAGAGAGAGAATAAGAGGGAATGTGCCTGCCACAGAGGCAGGGGGTGGGAAGGGGTGGGGGTGGCTGGAGGGATACTGGGAACATTGTTGGTGAATGGGCACTGGTGGAGGGATGGGTACTTGAACATTGTATGACTGAAATGTAATCACAAAAGTTTGTAAGTCTATACCTATCTCACAGTGAATCATTAAAATATATTTTTTTTTAAATTTTCAAGAACTGAATGCTGTAGGTGGGTAATGGGATACACATGTTAACCTTATGGTAGCTTCAGCCATAATGATCCAAGGGGTGGGAGAGAGAGAGAGAGAGAGAGAGAGAGAGAGAGTCTGCAGCAGAGGCAGACTGGGGATGGGAGTGAAAAGAGGGAAATTGGGGGCATTGGTGGTGGGCAATGTACACTGGTAAAGGGACAGGTGTTGGAACACTGTATGACTGAAACCCAATCAGACAACTTTGTGACTGCTTATCTCACAGTGATTTAATTTTTAAAAAATTAATAAAAATTAAAAAATAAGTTTTTAGTTATTTGCACAGTAAGCAAAAACATCCCAGACTTGGGGCTGAAGAGACAGTACCACGGGGAGAGCGTTTGCCTTGCACACAGCCAACCTAGGTTCAAACTCCCAGCACTGCCTATGTTCCCCCGAGCACCGCCAGAGTGATCACTGAGCACAGAGCCAGGAGTGCAGGAGTGGGCCTGAGCACAGGTGGATATGACCCCAAAGCAAACAAAAACAGCCAACTCCCAGGGTCCGTGATAGATGTGGTGAGTAGCAGAGCGATGGGGGTGGGCGGGGAGAGTCACGGGGAGAGGGTCGGTTGGGTGGCCGTGGCACTGTGCTGGAAGTCGGGCAGGGGACAGTGAGTTTGGTGGACACGGAGAGGTACTAAGCTGCACCCCTGAGGCTCCGTAGTGCTGGAAATCAATGAAAGAGAAAACTCTCTGCACAAACTATATGCCCATCACACACACACACACACACACACACACACACACACACACACACACACACAGAGCTGGTGACAAATACGTGCGGGCCTCAGCGTCCCAGGGATGTGTCTTCCCAGAATGACACGCCAGGACCTCAAACGCCCGCAGAAGCGCCACCTCAGACGGGTGAGGGTCACCCTGAAAGAGGTCACCAGGGGGACCGGGGTGCCCTGAGTCCGGGCTCCTCCGTGCCTGTGCCCACTTATCCCACCAAGCGCACGTCGGTGGGGGGTGTTGGCGGTGGTAGTGCTGGCACGGCTGGTGTTGGCATCCGTGATGGGGTCGGTGCTGAGCTGGCACCGCCAAGGCGTGCGCCCGGGTCCTGAGCCGCAGAGTCTTCCTATTGGCCGAGAGGGCAGGCGCGGGCTGGGGCGAAGTTCTGGGCACAGGGAGGCGTGGGCAGGAGCTTCCCCTTCCCGCCCCACAGGCCGGTTTGGAGACTGACAACAAGCCCTTGCGTTGGCCAGACCCAGAGCCGGGCGGTGAGCTGCAGGTGCAAGGCGTGCGTGCGCAGCTCTGCCCCTCTCCCTGGAAAGGAGTTTCCCAAGACCCCAAGACCCGGGGAGCAGCCTGGAGGGGGCGGGTCTGACCTGGGGGGGCCCTCCCGGAAAGAACAGGCATTGCGGGGGTGCGGCTAGCTGAGACACTGCCAGGAGCCACCCCAGCCACAGCGCTGGGCCCAGGGGGCCCGAGGGGCAGAGCAGAGCTGAAACCCCCCAATAACTGGACAGAACAGCGGCAAAGAGAGAGGGGCTGCGCTGAGGACAGGGTGACACAGCCTGCCGGGAGGAGGTGCTGGCGGGAAGGAGGGAGCACGCAGGGAGGGGGAGCACCCGGGGAGGAGAGAGCACCCAGAGAGGGGAGAGCACACAGGGAGGAGGAAGTGTGCTCAGTTCCAGTAAAGAGCATGGAATTTCCACCAAACCTTACTCAGTACCACTCTCCTAGGGAGTCTGTGACCGCTCTCTCCTCAGTGCTCTGTGTGCCCACCTTCTCCTCTCCTGGGTACTCTGCCCACTCTCCTAGGTACTCTTGCCCACTTTCTCTTAGGTACTCTTCAGCTCTCCTAGGTACTCTGTGTCCTCCCTCTCTCTCTCTCTCCTAGGTACTCTGCCCACTCTCCTAGGTACTCTTGCCCACTTTCTCTTAGGTACTCTTCAGCTCTCCTAGATACTCTGTGTCCTCCCTCTCTCTCTCCTAGGTACTCTGCCGCTCTCCTAGGTACTCTGCCCACTCTCCTAGGTACTCTGCCCACTCTCCTAGATACTCTCTGGCTCTCCTAGGTACTCTGTGCCGGCTCTCCTAGATACTCCGTGTCCTCCCTCTCCTAGGTACTCTGCCCACTCTCCTAGGTACTCTCTGGCTCTCCTAGATACTCCGTGTCCTCCCTCTCCTAGGTACTCTGCGTTTACTCTCTCCTAGGTACTCTGTGCCAGCTCCCCTAGGCACTGCCGGCCCGTTCTCCTTAGTAATCTGTGCAGCCTCCAGCTGCCTTCTAGGCTGACCATGATTCTTTGTGCTGGGGCCTCCCAAACAGTGCTCACGAGGCCTGGCCGGTCCGCCTGGGCAGTGGCTGGATGCCCAATCAGTGGTTGGCCGACTCTCAGGCCTGCAATATTTCGGGGTGGGGTGGCGGCTGTCCCGGGGTCTTTTGAGCTACAGTCTCGCCTCTTCTAAGGAGGCTTATACCAACGTGAGGGTGAGGAGGAGCCTCAGAGAGGTTAGACGACTGGCTTTGGGCCACATTCTCGAGACGAAGCAGGACTCTCAACCCCACTCTCTGGGCCCCAAAGCGCCTCGGCGCAGAGCCCCTCGCACCCAGGCCTTACCTCATGGCCACGTTGCTGCCGTCAATCACGATGGGTCGCAGGGAGCTGGCAGGGCCTCCTCTGTCCTCGTCCAGGTCGGCCCCCAGCCTGAGGGGGGCGCAGGCCGGGGCCCCGCAGCCTCTGGGCACCAGGCGGGGCACGTCGCTGGCCTCGGGGACCCGGGGCCGGCTGCCTGTCTGGATCAGCTCCTGCAAGACGTCGTTGACCAGGGCGTCCTGGCCCAGCTTGTCCAGCACCCGGACCACGTCATGGCTGCCATAGCCCAGCTTCCTGAAGAACTCCATCTTGCTGGAACGTTCCATGCTGTGCCAACTCGTCCCCCAGCTGCCCCCTGGCAGCGCCCGCAGGCATAGGCTGTAAGAAAAGGCCCATCCATGAGGCGAGGGCAGCAGCCGCAGAGGACGAGGGGTGAGTGTCCCTGCCACCTCCGCCATGATTTAGCACCACTCATCACACAACGTTCCAGCATCTCGTCCTCCACCCGAGGGCCCCCTTCTCTCCATCACTGTCTGGAGGCCTCTCCCATCCACCCGGCCCCCACCCGCCCTTGGTAAGCCCAGTTCTGTTGGCCAGTTTCCAAATTCTGTTGCCAGAGTTACTGCCTTACTGTGTTTCTTGATGTCACACATATGAGAAAGATCATCCTGTGTCTGTCCATCTCCTCTGACTGCCTCCACCTGGCATATTCTAGTTCTATCCCCACAGAAGCAAATCGCAAGATTTTGTCTCTTTTTTGTTGTTGTTTGTTCATTTGGCTCACACCCAGAAATGCTCAGGGATTACTCCTGGCCCTGCACTCAGGAATTACTTCTGGTGGAGCTGGGGACCATATGGGATGCCGGGGATCGAACCTGGGTCAACCACATGCAAGGCAAATGCCCTACCCACTGTACTATCATGCCAGCCCCCCATGATTTTGTCTTAGAGCCACGTTATGTCCCAGTGAGTCTATGCACCATAGTTTCTTCATCCAGTCATCTGTTCTTGGACGCTTGGGTTGTTTCCAGGTTTGGGCTATTAGGAATAGTGCTGCAGCTACATGAAATTAAGAAGCTTCTGCACCACAAAAGAAATGATGCCTAAAATAAAAAGAATACCCCACAGAATGGGAGAAAATATTTGCCCACCACTCATCTGACAAGAGTCTGATATCCAAGCTGTATAAAGTACTTGTAAAACTTAACAAGAGGAAAGGAATTAACCAAAATTGAGAAAGAGATGAACAGAAATATCCTCAACGGAAGCATAAAGATGATCAATAGGTATAAGGAAAGAATGCACTGCATCACCTATCAAAGAAATGCAAATTAAAACAATAAGGTGTCACTTCATACCAGTAAGATACCTGCATCAAAGAAACAAAAAAAAATCAGTGCTGGTGTGGATGTGGGGAAAAGGAACCTTCATCCATTGTTTGCAGGAGTGTCAACTTGTCCAAAATTCTTGGAAAAATAATATGTAGTCTTCTTAAAAAATGAGAATTGAAGGGCCAGAGAGAGAGAACTATAGGTAAGGGACTTACCTTGCATAGAGATAACCCAAGTTCTATCCCCAGCACCACATAGGGCCCCCTGAGGACCACTAGCACTGATCCTGGGCACAGAGTCAGGAAGAAGCCCTGAGCACCTCCAGGTGTAGTCCAAAAACCAAAACTAAAACAAACCGAAAAACTCATCTGACCTAGCAATTTCACTTCTTGGCCTCTACCGCAAGGACCCAAAAACACGGTTTCAAAAAGACATTTGTGCTTGTGTGTTGGTAGCAGCACTTTCCCCCTGGGAATTTACGGTGACTCAGTTGCATGATTTTCCTGCGCTCTCTGAGACCTGCACCCCACATCACCTGACCATAAGGTTCCACCAGCCAGAGACATGGCAGGTTCTGAGCGGGCCACACAGCACAAGAGAAAATGGCCCACCGGTGCTAGAAATGCCTGCGAGACTGTCAGAGCTGGGTTGCACTTGGAGCTGGGGTGGTTTTGAGGGGTGGTTGATCAATGAGGCCATTAGAACTTGTTCCAACCACTTTCCCTGGTGTCTTTCAGGGAAGAGGAAATTTGGCAGTATTAACTACCTGCAGGGGCGGGCAGGAGAAAGCCTGGGAGAACGTCATGGACACCCAGCTGGGAGCACTGTTACCCAGGCAGCAGGGTAACACCCTGCCGCTCCCGAGGGACCCCATCCCCACATGCAGGGCTCTGGCCCGAGTTCAGCTCTGTGCAAGGACACGCATCCCCCCAAGCAATGAATCCAGGCCTTTCTGAACCCCTGAAACAGAACCTCCTGCCCCAGATCTGATTCTTCTGGCCCAGGCAGCTCTGAGCCTTGACAGGTATTTTGTTTTGGTTTGATTTGGCTTGGGTTTGGGGCCACATCCAATAAAGCTCAGGAATCACTCCTGGTGGCGCTCAGGGGACCATATGGGATGCCGGGGATTGAACCTGGGTCGGCCACGTGCAAGGTGAGTGCTCTCCCCACTGTACTATCCCTCTGGTCCCTTGACTGAGATTTTTAAAAAGATGATGAAATCAATGAAAACTCTCTGAGCAGACTGGCTCCAACTCCCCTTTCTGATCCCCAAGACCAATACCTTTTAAACCATTTTAAATTACTAAAAAGGGGGCCATAGCAATAGTACATTGGTTAGGGCATTTGTCTTGCACATGGCTGACCTGGTTTGATTCCCAGCATCCCATATGGTCCCTGAGCACTGCCAGGGGTGCAGAGCCAGAAGTAAGCCCTGAGTATTGCTGGGTGTGGCCCAAAACCATAAGCAAAATACAAAAATGATCATGAAATTATATTTCCTATGAACAGCTGAAACAACGTAGCAGTATAAAGAATAAAAAGGTATATTATCAGGCCGGAGCGATAGCAGAGTGGGGAGGGCATTTGCCTTGCACGCAGCCGACCCGGGTTCAATCCCCGGCATCCCATATGGTCCCCCAGCACCACCAGGAATAATTCCTGAGTGCAAAGCCAGGGAAAACCCCTGTGCACCGCTGGGTGTGACCCAAAAAGGAAAAAAAAAATCTGTAAATCACAGATTCCCAACAGATGATTCTACACAGATGACCTACAGATATGTCATCGACATCTCCGAGGCAGAGATCCCAGTGTCCTTCCTCCCTCAGCCCGGGCCTGCCCAGCTCCATCCTACTGTCCACCAGCCCTGCCCACCTCAGCCACACCTAATGTTTTGCAGCTGCCTCCTCAGGGTGTCCCTGCTCCGTCCCCTCTATAACACATCTGACCTCACCACGCGTCTGTTTAGAAACCATCTAAAGCCATCTAAACCTGGGCACTGCCGGAAGGAACCTCGGCTCCTCGGCAGACAGCCGTGCAACTCACCCCTGCCTGCTTCACCGCCCACCACCCTCCAACTGGCCTCTGAGCCAGGCCAAGCCTCTTTCTGGAATATTCCGGAACATTCTCACCGTCTGTGCTGCCCCCTTCCTGGTTTGGCAAACCTCAAGGTTCAGCTCAAAAGGCCACTCAGAAGGGTCGTCCCTGTCTCCACAGAGAGAACAAGCATCTGGTCAGCTTGCCCGCCGTGCCTGCTGTTACATCTCCGTCTCAACAGGCTGAGTGATGAACTGCCTATCGCTCGGCTAACTGGGACCCACATTCTCACATTCTGACTGGTGGCCTTGGAGTCGCAGCTCCTGGCATAGTGCCTCACTCGGCTGAAGAGCTTCATAGATTTTTCTGTAACAAAGACCCAAAGAGGAAACTGTCTTTCTTCCTCCAATATTCTTGGGATTTCCACCATCACCCAAAGGCCTCATCCAGAGGCCAAGAAGAAATCCTAGAGTCAGCTTTGAATTCTCCCTTCCCTTTGTGCCCAATCCTTCAGTAACCCTATTCCTGGCAACCGGCCCTGATCCCGTCCTCTCTCCTTCCTACTGACACCACCACTCTCTGGTTCATTCATTCATTCCTTCCTTTTTTGTTTTTTTTTTTGTTTGTTTGTTTTTTGGGTCACACCTGGCAATCCACAGGGGTTACTCCTGGTTCTGCACTCAGGAATTACTCCTAGTGGTGCTCAGGGGACCATATGGGATGCTGGGAATCAAACCCGGGTGGGCCGTGTGCAAGGCAAACACCCTACCCGTATACTATCACTGCAGCCCCACCTTCATTCATTCTTTGTTCATTCATTTAACAAAAAACTGACTCATCTCTGGCTTGGCTCCAAGCATTGTGCTGGGTCCCCCTTCTCCAGAAGTCAAAGGATACATGATACGATTCCAATTCACTCACAGCTTATTCGGAAGGCAGTCCCAAATGTGAACAGGGAGACTGTACCGTGGGGACAGCACAGTGGGGAAGCTCCTTGCCTGGCACGCGGCCAACTTGGGTTCAATCCCCAGAGCCCAACCCTGAACACAGATTCAAAAGTAAGCCCTGAGCGCCCCCAGGTTGTGGCCCAATCACTGCCCCCGCCCCCACCCCACCCCCAAAATGTGAACAAGGGCCAGAGAGCTTGCACAGGGCAAGGCGCTTCTACTAGCCCCAGTCCAGGCCCTGCAGCACATGTGATTCCATGAGCACTGCCAGGAGTGATCCCTGAGCACAGAGCCAGCAGTGATCCTGAGCACAGCCAGGTGTGACCCACCACCCACCACCTTCCATCCTGCCCCCCCACGATAAAAAGTGTGCAAAATCATACCGAGCACAATTCTTCCGGTTAGAGAAGTGTGCTTCCGAAATACCAGCGAGGAATGACCTCTCTTCCTCTGAGGGAGAGTCCATAAAGGCCCGCCCCCCTCCCCGAATAGCGTCGTGAAGAGATCTTAGCCACTCAGAAGCACCCCGTCATCAAGAACAGCCTCAGGACTGGAGCGATAATATAGCAGGAAGGACGTTTGCTTGCACGTGGCTGACCCGGGTCCAATTCCCAGCATCCCATATGGCCCCCTGAGCACCTCCAAGAGTAATTCCTGAGTGCAAAGCCAGGAGTAACCCCTGTGCATCGCCAGTTGTAACCCCAAAAAAAAAAAAGAAGAGCCACCTCCTCAGCCCATCGCAACGCTTAACCCACTTAGTCCACAGATTAAAGATTTCCACAGCTCCCACAAACCCTCGGATCCCTCCATCCTGTACAGAGGAAATGTCAGAAGTCTTTAAGGAGCCAGAGAGCGAGCTCAGAGGGCCAGCATGCACACTCTGCATGTGGGGGGCCTGAGTTCGGTCCCAGGTACCACAAGGCCCCCACCTCCCTGCACCTCTGAGAACAACCCACACACAGACACCCGAGCGCACAGCACTGACCCGGGGACAGCCCCTCAGCGCTGCCAGTGTGATTAAAAAAAAAAAAAAAAAAGTCTTTATTGCTGGGTGTGTGGCTGAGTGCACGAGCACCTGCCTTACCTGTGAGGGTCCCTGGGTTCCCTGCCTGCCCCCGCCAGGATGCACCTCGCCACCACGCTCTGCTGCCTGCACCCTCCAGAGCGATAAGCTGAAAAGCGTTTAGCAGGAGCAGGGCCTGGTCCACTCTCCAGCCGAGCTTGGAGACTAGTTCAGAGACACCCCAAACAACGTATTGGACCTATTGCCCACTTCTCAGGAAAAGAAAAAATCAGTGTCTCTGCAAATGGACATTTGGGCATGGGGGGGCATGCCAGGGAACGGGACCCCGCTTTGAGGAGGAGGCTCTGTCCACCTGGAAAGCCACCTCCTTAAAGCCAACACACAGGAAATGGCCCCAAACTGAACCTGAGGCATCTCACACACACACACACACACACACACACACACACACACACACACACACACACACACACACACACACACACACACCCCGCATCATTCCAGCACCCCCTTCTCCACACACACAGTCCTGGAGGTGGTGTCTCCTCACCTCTCGCTCCTGGCCTCGGTCCCAGGCCTCCTCAGGACGCTTGTGCCTCGGGCTGGGAGAAAGGAGAGAGGCGGGAGGCAAGAGGGAGAGAGAAGAACGTGGCAGGCAACAGGAAGTTCGCGTGCTGAATTCTTCCAATCTCCCCGTCGTCACCCCTCTGGGAGCCCCGATTTTCCCCTGTGGTGGAGGACAGCTTTGCCGGTGCCAAAGCTGCTGAGGCTCTCGCAGGTCCAGGAAAGGCAGAGGGAGGGGACAGAATCACGAGGCCCGAAGGTCTGTGTCCCTCGGGGCTCTTTCGGGACCAGGCCTACGTCTTTGCCATCACTGAAATGGAAAAACCCAAATACAACGGGTTGCTCTGTGATTTGCCTTCTGGGGTGACAAAAACATGAGCATCTCGCAAAGTGAAAGAAAAAAAAATGAGGGTTTTTACCCGCCCTGGGGAGGGGGGCAGGCCCTGCCCTCCACCACTTCACAGAGAAACCCCTTCAGTGAGAAGAATGTCAAAGGTGACTTGTGAGGCACCGGGGGAGCTGTTTTCACCCAAAGAGTAACTGAAACCAACTTCAGAGGAGGCTGTTTTGGGTGGGTTTTCTTTCTTCTTTTCTTTTCTTTTTTCCTCCCTTGAGCTTTAAAATAAACTTCATTTCCTTTTAGAACTTCTAAATGCGGGAGAGGCCGGGGGTGCACTTCCCCCCCTCTGGTCACAAGCCTCCTCTCAGAGACGGACCACCACCAGCAGCTTCTTTAATTTTTTTCCCCCTTTCTATTTTTAAAACATGAAAGCGTGAAAACTTTTATTTGACTTTTCTTCCTCAATCTTGACTGGAAGTCACCCACAGCTGAGGGGCAGCTCTGCAAAACCTCCTGAGTCTGGTGAGCGCTCTCGGGGCCAGCCCGCAAGGCAGCTGTGGAGGGCAGGCGGAGAGCACACGGCCAGGCCGAAGGACGGGGACCCTCCACAGAGCACAAGGTGGGGACGAGTCTGACTTCAGCGGCCCATTCCAGGGGAGGGTTCAAGGTTTGTCTTCTCCGGCCTGAAGAGATCCTCAGCAAATGCGTTGGAGAATGTGGTTGGGGGATCCAGGGCCCAAACCCCTGAGCCACACGCCCTTCACCACAAAGGGAAGCAAAGCAATAAACGAGGCACCGAGGAGGGAGACACAGAGAGGGAGGTCGAGGGGTTAGCGACACAGCACAGCAGGCTGGGTGCTTGCTTTGCACACGGCCCACGCGGGTTCGAATTCCAGCATCCCACATGGTCGCCTGAGCACCATGGGGAGTGATTTCTGAGTGTAGGGCCAGGAGTGACCCTTGAGCACTGCCGGGTGTGGCCAGGAATCCAGAGGGGGGAGTGGGTGGGGACTCCAACGGAGGGAAGTGGGTTGGTAAAGGGATTGGTGTTGGAACATTACATGCCCAAAATCCACTCGTGAAAACTCTAATGCATGGTGACTAGGTAAAATAAGTAAGTAAATAAATGAATTTTTAAAAACTTTAAGAACAGGAGCTGGAGCAATAGCACAGTAGGTAGGGAATTTGCCTTGCACGCAGCCGACCCAGGTTCGATTCCCAGCATCCCATATGGTCCCCCGAGCACCACCAGGAGTAATTCCTGAGTGCAGAGCCAGGAGTCACCCCTGAGCATCTCTGGGTGTGACCCAACAGACAAAAAAGAAAAAACTTTAAAAACAAAATGAAAACAGAGATGTGCAGTACCAGTGGCACGTGGCAGGACTTGGTGGTTTGAAGGGTCCCTTGTCTATGCCGCCGAAGCCCTGGGGTTCGAGAAGGTCCCGCCCTGACCCAGCTGGGCCCTGACTCACAGGGGTGAGAAAGAGCAGCTCAGCCCACCTACCTGGAGTCCTGCCGCCGACACTCGGAACAGACCTGACTCTAGGGTCTCCCCACGACAGCTGGGGCCTGCTCGGGGGGCCCTTCAGTGTCACGGATGAGGGCAAAGCCCCGTGTCGGGCCCGAGTCTCTCCGGATGCCCGGATGCCCGGGCCGGTGAGCGCTGAGCCCGACAGAGGCGGCCTGAGCTGCGGTTCAGCCTCCACGTGGAGGCCTGGGTGGATTTGTCGTTGGGTTTTGAGGAAGCACAGAGCCTGCAGCCCTGTGTCCGGGACTGACTGACTTTTTTTTTTTTAAGGGATTACCATCTTTTTAAACGGCGATAAGTATATGCCAAAAAAAAAAAGTATCATCTTGACTCTTCTGAAGAAGGGGGTTCACTGGCGTTAAACAATTTCCCCCCCACCCCATCTGCAGAAATGTTTCGGCTCCCCAAATGGAAATGGGGCCGTTAACTCCTTCCTCTTTCTTCCTTCCCTCAGCACCGCCCCCAACCCCCAACCTGCCTTCGGTCCCTGTGTGTCTGCCTGTGCTGGGTTGTTCCTCCATGAGCAGAATCATTAAACCATTTTGATATGTCCTTCGGTGACAAACTCGCTTCTTCCTGTACAATGTCACCAAGGTCCATCCATGTCCTTGCCCGTGCCAGAGCTCCTGCCTTCTCTCCGGGACACCCATGATTGTGGGCCGCAGTCACACCAGACTCCTGTGCTTTACCACTGAGTCACACCCCGGCCTCCTTCCTTTTGAGGCCTGAGTAATATTCCCCGGGGTGGAAAGACCACACTTTCCTTACCCGTTCTTCCTGGACACTTTCATTTTCAGCTGGTGTGAAACGGGCTGGGAGATCAGCCTGGCCTTTGGTTTTCTGGTCAAACTCGACAAAGTCCTTCAATCAAGAGGTGCATGCAAATATTTAGACCCTGATCCATATTCTGGGACAACCTGGAAGTCAAGTTTTTAACAGCAAAGCCCTCTGGATCCAGGGAGACGGTCCCAGGGCTGGAGTGCATGCTGGAGGCAGGGCTGTGTTCCAGGAGGGAGCCACTGAGCTCTGCCAGGAGGGATCAGAGAGCCAGGCGAAATTTCTGAGTAATGCCAGGTGTGACCAGAAAAAAGAAGCACTGTGCACTGTCATTTCGTTGTTCATTGATTTGCTCAAGTGGGCACCAGTAACGTCTCCATTGTGAGACTTGTTACTCTTTTTGAAATATCAAATACGCCACTGGGAGCTTGCCAGGCTCTGCCAGGCTCTCTGAGAGGGACGGAGGAATTGAACCCGGGTCAGCTGTGTGCAAGGCAAACGCCCTACCCGCTTTTTGAAAGAAAAAAAAAAATCCCAACCAATCTAGCAACCCTCCTCTGCCATGTTCTCTGCCTGATGTCTTGGCAGAGCAGCGTCACGCCAACAGCCGACCCTGGATGGCAATCCATCAGGGGGGAGGGGAGGTAAGCATGAGGCTTCTCCTGACTGAGGAGAGACCGCCGCATTTCCTTTGCTCCCTTCCTGTGAAAGAGTCGTCTCCAGGCTGGGAACCGGGCTCTGCAGTAACACCAGCCTCACACAGAGGCCCTGGGCTGGCTCCCTGGCACCACAAAAATGAAACCTCTCCCCTGCCCCCCCAAAAAACAAAACACCTAACTTTTCTCAGGGTCTCACAGGCCATCTCTGAGCCCATGAGAACATTCTCCAGAAGAGACGGTGTTGGGGGCCTGTCACGTGCCTCCGTCCTGCCAGGAAGCCGGACACCCACGCATCAATACCCCCGTGATGGTCTCCGGGGCCTGGAACCTCCGAGAAGATGCAGAGAACATGAGTCCAAGCAGCGCGGTTATACCACTTCTAGGACACTCTGCTTAAAGAGTTTCCCTCGAGGGGCTGGAGCAATAGCACAGCGGGTAGGGCGTTTGCCTTGCACGTGGCCGACCCGGGTTTGATCCCCAGCATCCCATATGGTCCCCTGAGCACCGCCAGGGGTAATTCCTGAGCCAGGAGTGACCCCTGTGCATCGCCAGTTGTCACCCCCCCCCGGAAAAAAAAAAAAGAGTTTCCTCCGAGTAATCCGTCTCCCACAGGGGCTTCCTTTTATAAAATTGTTTTTGCTTGAGGGTCAGAGAGATAGTACAGCAGGTAGGCACTTGCCTTGCACCTGGGTTTTATCCCCAGCACCCCGTCTGGTTCCCCAAGCTCCACCAGGAGTGACCCCTGAGTGGAAAGCCAGGAATAAACCCTGGGCACCGCCAGGTATGGTCCAAAAACAACACAAAATGATTTTTGTTTCGAGGCCACCCCCTGCCATGCCTAGGGTCTATGCCAGACTCTCTGCACCAAGTGGCCCCAGGAATCAGCCCGGAGCCTTCCACATGCAAAGCAGACGGTCAGCCTGCTGGCCGCCCGGGCCAGCCCCTCCCTCAGAAGCCTTTAAAATCAAACACGAGGGGGCCGGAGCGATAGTACAGTGGGGAGGGCGTTGGCCTTGCACATGGTCAACCCGGGTTCGATCCCGGCATCCCTTATGGTCTCCACCAGGAGTAATTCCTGAGTGCAGAGCCAGGAGCAACCCCTGAGCATCTCCAGGAATGACCCCCCCAAATAAAAATTAATTAATTAATTAATTTAATTAAATCAAACACAAGTTGGCTGAAGTGAGCCTGGAATTTCACCTACTGAATATTAAAACCACTCGCTCTTTTTTTAAAAAAAAAAATCTGGAAGTAATTTCAGAAACAAGGAGCCCAGGTGAGCTGCTGGCCTGAGAATTGGTGGCCCGCCACTGCCCCCCTCCCAGGCTGTCTCTGTCTCTCCCTGCCTGGCCTGAACCATGTCTGCACAGTGTCGTACTGACAAGTGGTAGGGGGACAGCCACTCACCAGCTGGCCGTGTCACTTGCCTTCAGCGTGGTGGGGGAAAGGGGGCTACTCTCTCCTCCTCAGCTCTCCTGTCCACTCTCCTCTCACCGTCCAGGGCTCCCGGAGTGGAGGGAAGCCGGCACGCCTGGGCCTAGTGGCTCCAGAGTCACTTGGTGCCAACACTCCACGTCCCGTCCCGGACCCCAGAGGCACAGGCAGCTACAAAGATTTTGCTTTGCATTTTATTTCAAAAAAAAAAAAAAGAGGAAAGGAAGAAAAAAGTCAAATGAGGGAGGGAACTGCAAGCCCGAGCCAGCGTGAGTCACGGAGCCCGTGTTCAGCAACCACATGCAAAGCGGGCTCAGGCGTGAGGGTGTCACGGGGCAGGAGGGACACACAGGCTGCCAGTCCCGCAGCACAGCTCCTGTGCCCCCACACTCAGGCCTCCGCATGAGAAGTGTTCCCATCTCCATGCTCCCTGGAAGTGGGGGGAGGTGCTCCAACTCCACTCCCCAAGACCAGCCCTCCAGAGCCCAGAGGGAGGAAGAGACCAGAAAGGGCCTTGGAGGGAGAGGGGCGGCAGGTGGGGTGTGGAGGGCGCCTGTCCCGAGAGCCCCCAACTTCTGTAACAGGGTCCCTAGTAGGTCACAAGGTCCTAAGCTCCCTTACAACCAGCCCTGGGCTCCCCTCACTGCGCCCCCGAGTGGGCGGGCTAGAAGCTTCTTTCTCTGCCTTCGTCACGTGTACATCGCTCGCCACCATCCGAAGCTCAGCTCTAGACCCCACATGCCCTGCCGGAAGCCACTTAGGAGTCAGACTCTGGGAGAAAACACAATGAAGTGTGCATGCTGGCAACCCACGGGGCCAAGGCCACACCGGGAGATGAGCAGGCAGCTGGCTACTGGGGGCGTGGACTCACTCTGGTCGCTGCTGCTGAAGAAGTGAGAATGGTGTGCATTTTGTGCCACGTGCAACTTGCTACTCTTTCTTATTTCTCATCTGTCTCCACAGAAGGTAAGAGGCAGCCTGCAACACCAGTCACCAGACGGGACCAGGGAATAAAAATTCCCAGGAGAGGGATAGCACAGCGGGTAGGGCGTTTGCCTTGCATGCAGCCGACCCGGGTTCAGATCCCAGCATCCCATATGGTCCCCTGAGCACCGCCAGGGGTGATTCCTTAGTGCATGAGCCAGGAGTGACCCCTGTGCATTGCTGGGTGTGACCCAAAAAAGCAAAAAAAAAAAAATTCCCAGGAGAGAGACTGGAGGGAGAGTAGAGCAAATAAGATGCTTGCCTGGCACGTGGCTGACCCAGGTTTGATCCCGGCACTGTGTATAGGTCCCCCAAACACCATCAGGAGGGATCTCCAGGCACTGAGTCAGGAATAGTTCCTAAGTACTGAGAGTGCCCCCCCAAAAGAAACAGAAAGAAAAATTTCCCCACTATAACTAAAAATCACTGTCTGTAGCACTGTCGTCCTGTTGCTCATCCATTTGCTCGAGCGGGCACCTCAGTAACGTTTCCATTGTGAGACTTGTTGTTACTGTTTTTGGCATATCTAATATGCCACGGGAAGCTTGCCAGGCTCTGTCGTGCAGGCGAGATACTCTCGATAGTTTGCGGGGCTCTCCGAGAGGGGCAGAAGAACCAAACCCGGGTCGGCTGCGTGCAAGGCAAACGCCCTACCTGCTATGCTATCGCTCCAACCCAAAATCTAACTAAAAATCATTAGAAGAAAAAAACATCATTCTAGAAACTGGATTAAAATCATCTTTGAGCTTGGAGGGCTCGCTCGTGATGGGAGATGCTAAAAGTGGACTATGGAGCAAACATGATGGCCACTTAGTGCCTGTATTGTGAACCATAGCACCCAAAAGGAGAAAGAGAGTAAAAGGGAATGTGCCTGCCAGAGAGACGGGGGAGGAGGTGGGGGGGGGGGGTGGCGGGAGGGATACTGGGAACATTGGTGGTGGAGAATGGGCACTGGTGGAGGGATGGGTACTCCAACATTGTATGACTGAAACACAATCACAAAAAATTTGTAAATCTGAAAAAAAACAATCATAATAAAAAAATAAGATAAAATAATCTTTGAGAGGGGCAAGGAGAGAGCTCACGGGGCTGGAGTTCATGCTCTGTATGGCGGAGCCCTGGGTGTAATTTCTGGCGCCCTAAGCAACTGTGGGGTGACCCCTGAGCATAGAGTAAGGACTATCCCCTGAAAAGTGCCAGGAGTAGTTCCATACTAAAACTAAATCATTAAGCTAATCCTTCAAAGGTCGGTGATGTAGCTTGGTGGAAGCACTGTTTGGGGTCTTGTGTTCCACACCGCCCCCCGGCACAGCCCTCCGAGAAGGATTACAGTCCTTCCAGTCTAGTGGATGGCAAGGTGACTAAACGGCTCTTTCTTGCAAGCCTTGAGATTATGAGTTCGAACCCTGGTGCCACCCACATGCTGAGCTCAGTGTTTGCAATTCTACTGTCTAGAATCCCTACTGCCACACTGAATGTGAAGTCTCATGCACAACCAGCTGTGTGCAAGCACCACAACTAAAGTGTGTAACCTCTAATAAACACCACAGTTAAAGTTGTGTGGATACTGTGACCAGGAGTGCAATCCTTGGCAAGCATTGATCGAGCACCACAACTAAGATGGGTACAACCCCCCAGTAAGCACCACAGTGAAGGGTGTGAGCACCACAGACTAGGCTGTTACCCCTGTCACCGCCACCAAGAAGGGAAGGGAAGTGGAGGGGAAGAAACAAAGTCAAGTCATTCATCCGTGCATTAATTCCAGCTTTGACTTCGATTTTTCTCCTAGGTGCTGTTTTTTTTTTTTCTTGCCTCTGAAACACTTTTCATCAGTGTCCCAAACCCCACAGCTCTTAGGCCAAGGAATTATTATTTTCTTTCTTGAGATGGTATCATCAAGGTTGAGCCAACTCCCCATGTTCACTCAGTAAATTGTTGCATGAGGACAGAAACCCAGAGTTTTGGCTCCCAAACTCTTCATAAAGCATGCTGAGTTTTTTAAATCCAAGCATATATATTAATATAAGATATATATCTAGGGCCAGAACGATAGTAAAGCAGGTAGGGTATTTTGCCTTGCACACAGCCGACCCAGGTTCAATCCCTGGCATCCTATATGGTCCCCCGAGCACCACCAGGACTAATTCCTGAGTGCAGAGCCCTGAGCATCACTGGGCGTGACCCAAAAGTCAAATAAATAAATAAATCTATATTAGGAGAAAAAAGAGTCTCTTGCCCGCACGCCTGGCTGTCTTCCCCGGGGCCCCTCGGAGGGGATGGGCTCCAGCTTCCCTCCCCACCCCGAGCAGAGCACCCGGCAGCCAAAGACCAGCAGAACCTAGCCACAGCCATGCTCCAGGCCCCTCTCCACACATTCAAACAGGCCTCACACATGAAGGTACTGGCAGAGGAACCCAGGTGTATGTGATCCCATCAATGGCCAACATCCAGAGACTTAAAAGCAAGCTTCGCGGCCGTGTGATTTCTTGTAGCCTACTTCTCCCTCTGGGAGAAACTGGCAAGCTTCTGGGAGTTTCCTGCCCACATGGGACAGCCTTGCAAGCTTCCCATGGTGTATTCATATGCTAAATCCAGTAACAAACTGGATCCCATTCCCCTGACCCTGAAAGAGCCTCCAGTGTGACATCATTGGGAGGGCCGAGTCGAGAGAGACTTCTAAGATCCTAGGGAAAGGACAAATGAAGAGGTTACTGAGCCCGCTCGAGAAATGGACGATTAACGGGATTTCGTGATCGTGATGATCGTGATATTAGGAGAAAGCTAAAATTGAGTTAGTTTTCTAACTGCCATCAATATATCCAGCCCAAATCCTGAGGAAGATGGGGATGGGTGGAGGGGGAGGAGACATCTTCAGACGCCCATCAGAAGCCTCAGGAAAAGCTGAGCGTTTCCATCACAACCTGGGGGTGTTGCCCGAAAAGACGTTGTGCCAGAACTTGGTTCGCTAAGTGACCAACTGTTGCAATGAAGCTCACTTCAGGCTCTCGTGGCCCGCAAGGAAGAACAAGCACATAGATCACCAGCTGTATGTTACGACTCCTCATTTGCAGCTCATGTGGGTACATCTCTGCCCGCTGACTCTTCTGTGGAACCCTCAGCAACAGCAGTAATGGGTTCAACAGGAGTCTAACAATTGCTCCAGCAACTCAATTTAACGAAATACTGATCTGTGTTTATGTGTGCCCCGTAACCCCGCCCCTTGGCCGCTTCTGAGATCTCATTGATTATGTAAAAAAGATGATCAAGTAGATCGATAGGGTCATATGCAAATAAGGGCTGTAAAGTAACCAATCGGATGGCATATGTAAATAAGAGACTGATCAAGATCTATGCTTATCTGGTCCCTCCCACTTTATTTCCTCCATAAAAGCCACAGATTTTTTTTTGGGGGGGTCACACCCGGCATTGCACAGGAGTTACTACTGGCTCATGCACTCAGGAATTACTCCTGGTGGTGCTCAGGGGACCATATGGGATGCTGGGAATTGAATCTGGGTCCGCTGAATGCAAGGCAAATGCCCTACCCACTGTGCTATCGCTCCAGTCCCACAGCCACAGATTTTTAGGTCCAGGAGAGGTACCAACTAAAGAAAGGTTTAACAAGCCACTGTCAAGCATCCAGGTTTGCTCAAAGATAGAACTGGGCCAGGAGACCTCAGACTCCTGCTTGGCATGCAAGCCCAGGTGGAGGATAGCTCTTCATAGGACCAGAGAAGAAGGGGACCGCGCTGTTTCCCAAACAGGACCTCTTTTTAAAAAAAAAAAAAAATTATTGAATCACTGTGAGATACAGTTACAAAACTTTCATGTTTGAGTTTCAGCCATACAATGATCGAACACCTGTCCCTCCACCAGTGCACATTTTCCACCACCAATGTCCCCAGTATCCTCCCGCCCCCCCCACCCCTTCCCTCCCTCTATAGCAGACAATTTCCCTCTATTCCCTCTCTTCTTATGGGGTTATGTTTTTCAATACAGATAGTGAGAAGTCATCACGGTTTGATCCTTTATCTACTTTCAGCACACATATCCCATCCCGAGCGATCCCTCCAACCATCACTGACTTAGTGATCCCTTCTCTATCCCAACTGCCTTCTCCCCCAGATCATGAGACCATGGAGCAATCCTCCTGGCCCTTGTCTCTACTTTCCTTGGGTGTTAGTCTCATATTATTATTTTATATTCCACAAGTGAGTGCAGTCATTCTCTGTCTGTCCCTCTCTTTCTGACTCATTTCACTTAGTATGAGACTCTCCATGACCACCCACTTATAAGCAAATTTCATGACTTCATCACAAATAGGACCTCTTTAACCTTTGATTAACTGTTATACAAGTAGGCATTTTGTAGAGAAGTCCTAGGAATTCTGGCTGCAATCTTGGGAGACATGATTCAGACTTCAGCACAGTGACTGCGATATCTGAGAGCTCGGTAGGTCTGCATGCACGAGACCCAGTTTCAATGCCTGGCAATACATGGCCCCTGGCGCGCCACTGGGGACCACCCCTGAAACAGACAGGGAGTATCCCCTGAGCACTGCCAGATGTGGCCAACAGAAATGAGCATTTAGGCTATTTCTTTCCAATTGAACAAGACATAAAGGGTTTTTTTCCTGTGCTGTCACTGATCCCCCATGATCCTCTGCCCAGCAGGAGCTGAAAGAGGGCAGAAGCATAACCCAGCCCGGACTCGGGGACCCGTCTCCCCGTCTGCATGCCAGCTGCCCCCGCTCTCTGTCTCTGCTGCTGGAAACGGGCCTTGAGCCTGCCCCCAGACCGTGTCTGCTCATGCCACCGGTGGTGAGACAGAAGCCTGTGCTTTCAGGAAGTGGCCGGCCGGTGGGGACAGCGGCTCCCACACGTCTGGGTAGAGGTTCCTTGCACCCCGGAGGACTCACGAATGTGGGGTCAGGTGGGCTGAGTGGCCTCCCCTCCCCCCGCTGGGCCTGGAAACCGCCTTCCACTGCGTGCATGACTCAGGAGTGGATGCAGAGCGTGGGCATCTAGAGTGGTGGCTGGACATTCCTGGGGCAGCCCCGCCAGACTCTGTCCACCCGGGCCCGCAGACTCACACCCCCAGGAGCCTTGCCCGCATCAGCAGGTGGGGACGTCCAGCTCTCTACCCATCTGATGCACAAACACGGCCTCTCTGCTCTGCAGGTGATTCTTGTTCCCCCCGAAGACCAGTGACTTGAGGATCTTTCCATGGGTTGCTGGATGGGGTGACCTTCTTCTTTCGTCCCCTTCCTTGCCAGCTGTGAGCCCTTTGTCTTACTTCATATATTCTTTTTTTTTTTTTGGCTTTTTGGGTCACACCTGGCGATGCACAGGGGTTACTCCTGGCTCTGCACTCAGGAATTACCCCTGGCCATGCTCAGGGCTTACCCCTGGATCTGTGGTCAAGAATCACCCCTGGCTGATGGCTCCAAGGTGGGAGACAACGTTTTTCACACACTTCCCTCTAAGGAAACCTTTTGGATCATTTTTAGCGGATTATTCATACCAAGCAACACAAAATACATTATTTAGGACCTGCCTTTGGGGCCGGCTTGGGTGGTGGTGGGAAAATTCAAAGTAATGGTGGTGGGAAGGTGTCATGGTGGTGGGATTGGTGTGGGAATATTGAATGGAATCAATTATTATAAACTAGCACTGTAGCACAGTCGTCCCGTCTGTTTGCTCGAGCGGGCACCAGTAACGTCTCCATTGTGAGACTTGTTGTTACTGTTCTTGGCATACCAAATACGCCACGGTTAGCTTGCCGGACTCTGCTGTGTGGGCTGGATACTCTCGGTAGCTTGCTGGGCTCTCTGAGAGGGATGGAAGAATCAAACCCGGGTCAGCCATGTGCAAGACAAACGCCTTACCTGCTGTGCTATCACTCCAGTCCGATTGGTGTGGGAATATTGAATATAATAAATTATTATAAACAACTTCAATTTTTAAATTTTTTTTAAAAAGAATTAAAAAAAAGAAAGAATCACCCCTGGTGGGCTCAGGAGACCATATAGATTTCCAGGCACTGAGCCCGGGTGAGTCCCATGCAAGGCAAGTGTCCCGTCTGCTGCCGTAACTGTCCAATCCCCACTGCCTGCTGTCCTAAGCCACCCAGGGGCATTTGTAATGGCAGCTCTCAAAATGACCCCCTGGCCCCGCCAACCATCTTTCCTTCAAGCTCTGGGATGCAGTGACCAGTGAGAGCGGGCAGCCCCTAGTACAGGGGAAGGTGGGAGCAGCGGCTGTGTGAGTCCCTGTGCCGAGGGCCAACACGTCAGGGCCCAGCCTGCCCCCTCACTGCTGAGGCACCCCCAGAGCGAGCAGAGGCCCCGGCAGGTGGTGTGGGGGACCCTCCATCGCTCTCCCTGACCACAGCCTGCAGGAAGGGCCCCAGCTCCGAGCCTGAGGCTTGGCTGCAGAGAACGAGTCCAAGATTAATTAGCAAGGCTAATTACCAAGATTAGTTAGCAACTCCTAATTAATTAGCACTTACAGTGCTGCAGGCTGGCGGCTGCTCCCTGAGGGCACCCATGCCCTTGGGGGAAGACAATCACGCCGGGTGCTCAGGCTCGACCGCTAAACCCCGGGCTACGCAGCCCACCACAGCCGAGTTGGACTGAGTACCGTCCACTCGGACCACCCCGAAGCTACTGGGTTTCTTTTTTCTTTCAGAGGAATCATCACCGAGGAGTTGGAGGGCTGCCCCTGGCTCTGTGCTCAGGACTACTCGAGTGTTACTCAAAGGACCCTGCAGCGCCCGGGATGGAACCAGGGTCCGCAAGGCGAGCGAGCACGTGCAGTACTGCCTCTCCGGCCCCACTTGCTGAAGGCGTGCCGCAACGGAGACGCCCTCTCGGTGACTGTGAGGAGCACTGCTCTTCGAGCATTGAAGTCTCCCCTGGGGAGCCCACTTGCGTGCGATATGGCCTGAGGTGTGGCGCCATGCATGTAGTGGACACCCACTGAATTGCACGAAGTGGACTTCATCTGAGGAAGTTGGTTGCCAGCCCATCCACCACCACTCCACAAGCAACTGTTCCGTAGTCCGTTGTGGTAACATTTCCCCATTGGAAATCTGTTTCCTGTGTCAATCCAGCCTGCGATCAAGTCCAAGGTTCCCTCCCTCCATCCCTTCCTCCCTCCCTCCTTCCCTCCCTCCCTTCTTTCCTTCCTTCCTTCCTTCCTTCTCATTTTTCCCTTCCTCTCTTCTTACCTTCTTTCTTCCTTTCTTAATTCCTTCCTCCCTCCATCCCTCCCTTCCTTCCTCCTTCCTTCCTTCCTTTCTTTCTTCTTTCTTCCATTTTCTTTCTCACTCCCTCTCTCCTACCTTTGCCTTCCTCCCTTCCTTCCGCCTTCCTTACTTCTTTCCCCCTCCCTCTTTCCTTCCTTTGCCCTCCCTACCTCCCTTCTTTCCTTCCTTCTTCCTTCCTTCTTTCCACCCATTCTTTACCCTCCTTTCCTTCCTTCTCTGTCTCCTTTCCCTTCTCCCTTCCCTCCCTCCCACCCTTCCTCCTTTTCCCACACACTTCCTTTCCCTTGAAGAACAAGGCAGTGCTCAGGGTTTACTTCTGGCTCTGCACTCAGGGGTCGCGCTTGCCAAGGATCAGGGGACCGTAAGGGTGCTGGAGATTGAACTCAAGTCAGCCCAGTGCAAGGCCCGTGTGCAACCCTCCCTGCTATACAAACCCCCACCCCCGTCTCTCCAGGCACATGTTCTGACCCACAATCCCAATTTCTATAAGGGCCCTTTGAAGGGAACCCAACAAAAGAGAACTTTCCTTTTTTCAGGACCCAGCGGTCCCTGTGGTCTTGTTCTCAATTCAAGACGACGAAGCAACACCTCTCCACTTCCCCCTTCGTGCCGTCTCCCGGGATGTGAGCCCATGCGCAGTTCTTTGGGTCTTTAACTTCCCGGGCAAAAGATGCAGGAGCACCCCTGCATTTGAAAAGCACATGAAGCACCTCTCCTACACCTGAAGTGGAGGCAAACTTGAAATGAAAGGTAAGCAGCAAAAACTAAATAAATAAATAAATAAATAAAGTTAAGTAGCAACCAAGGTGGATATACGAGCATTAAAGACCGCCCCATTAACAGGAATAACTAAAGGGCCAGAAAGGTAGTACAGTGGGTAGGACACTTGCCTAGCATACGGCTCACCCCAGTTCAATCCCCAGCATCACATATGGCCCCTGAGCCCACCAGGAGTGATCCCTGAGCACAGAACCAGGAGTAAGCCCCGAGCACTGCTGGGTGTGGACCCAAAACAAAAAAAAATTAAAATACTGAGTCTCTCTTTTAAAATTAAAAAAAAATGGAAAACAAGGGCATCTCCATATTCTAGCATTTAACCACAGGAAGCACAGGCTTCTCTAAAATTTCCCACCAAGGCAGTTTCTAGCAACCTGAAAGGTAAGACTCCTGGGATTTCGATTTTACTACCTACTATGCATCCTGTGTGACTCAGTCTATCAAGTGAAATGTCAGGCTGAGACCAGGATTTTTTTTTTCCTTTTTGGGTCACACCCGGCGATGCACAGGGGTTACTCCTGGTTCTACACTCAGGAATTACTCCTGGCAGTGCTCAGGGGACCATATGGGATGCTGGGATTCGAACCCGGGTCGGCCGCATGCAAGGCAAATGCCCTACCCGCTGTGCTATCGCTCCAGCCCCCAAGACCAGGATTTTTTTACAATGAGTGGAAAAAACAGATTAAGTACAGCTTTCAGTTGTCAAAAATAATCCATTTATGAAAAAGTATTTGAGACCTATTGGCCTATTTAAAGTTTCTCCACCATTAGCCTTTAATAGTTCTGATTAGAATCTTTAAAACCTTAAAGAGTTCTGGTCAAGACGGTGGCGTGGCAGCAAGCATCAGAGCCGGGGGAGGGACGGCAGCTCTCAGCGCTCTGGACAGCCCATGGTCAGGGGTCAGAAGATTTCCACGTGAGTAACCTTGGGCGCCACTGGATATTCTGTCTCAGGGGAAACGCCATTAAACGAAACTCGCCATAGAACGTCCTGACCCCACGACAGCCTGTCTTCACCAGGGCAGCTTGGAGGGGGGCAAGTTGAGTTTCCCTCCCCACCCCAGCAGAACTGGGTAGCCAAAAACCTCCAGAATCCAGCAGCACAGTAACGCTCAAGGCCACTCTCCACAGGCTCGGACGACCCTCACCATGAGGGAACCTGCAGAAAACCCAGGTATGCGGGACCCACGCTGAGATCTCCAAACTCACATGGAACAGAACTGGGCCTCCTCCCCCCAGCTCCCCAGTTTTCCAGTAGCTTGGCAGTCATACCCACAAACTGCCCCTGGTGCCATATAATCTCATTGCCGGCCAAGATCCTGAGATTATGAAATAAAGCTCCTGGAAGAGAGTGCCATAGAATGTCCTGGAGCATGTAGCCATATTTGTGGCCACACAGCCTCTTATACGCTAGCCCACTGATATACCAAAAGTAGCACAGATTTGTTTGGGTTTAACATACATGCTTGTAATCTCTTATACAAGGGCTTTAATGGCTCCAGGATGCAATACAACAGTCTTCACACACTTTCTTCTTATGGTGATGGGAAGGTGCACGGTGGTAGGATTGGTGTTTGAATATTATCTGTAATGAACTCTTGTAAAAATAAAATAAATTAAAAAAAATGAAACTGGCCAGTCACCCACCTTGGGATGCGCGGCACCAGCAAGTAGACCAGACCAGCCTGTGCGTCAGCAGCAGCTATGGAGGAAAACCTCCCTAAGCACCAACAGTCTGGAGCACCAGGATGGGGGTGTGTGCCTCCTGGCCAGGCTTTGCTGCCCGGTGGCTGTGGCCCATCCGGAGCGCCTGAACCACAACAGCTCTCAGCCTGGGGCTGGGCCTGGTCCCCATGGGGGCCACTGTGGTCATCACCATCCACATCACCACCCATCGCCAGCCTGATGGTGCCTGGGGCTTCCTGATACCTCAAAATCACCGCTCTGCCTCTGGCCCCGCTCCAATAACTCAGGACCAAGTTTTCGGAGAAATTAAACCACCAAGAGTTAGGTATGTGGGAACCATGCCCACAATCCCCCTCTGGCTCAGCTATACAAGCTCATTTATGGGCCTTGCTTCAGAGACCCATAAATAAATCTCAAAAGAGATCAAAAGCCGCAGATTATCTCAGACCCGCACAAGGCTGAACAACCCGTGGCAGATCAGAGGACAGCGGGTTTGCCCAGTGACCACCCAGAGCCCCCGGCAGCCGCTTGCTCCCACAATCCAAGATTGTAGCCATGCCCACTGGCAGACTCCGTCTCAGGGTAGACCTCACCGGTATTAATCTGCTGAAAATTCAGGTAGGCGGGTTTTGTGACTAGAATCTCCAGGCTTTCTTGGGGTCAGGATGGGCTACCTCACCCCACCTCCCTGTACTTCCCAAGGCCTCGGCAGTCATGTCCACACCCCAAAGCTGCCATCCAGTTAATAAAAAGCTACTCCAGTTGTATCTTTCCAATAAAAATTCTGAACACCCTGAACAAACACAATGACTTCTTAGTACCTGTATTGCAAACCATAATGCACAAAAGGAGAGAGAAGGAAGAAAGGTGCCTGCCATAGAGGCAGGCGGGGGGAGGGGGCTCGGGGGGTGATGGGTGGGAAACAAAACACTGGTGGTGGGAAATGTGAAGGGAGGGTGTTGGAACATGGTGTGTTTGAAATCCAATCATGAATAGCTTCCTAATGGTCTATCTCACAGTGATTATACTTAAAAAATAATTAAAATAAAGTCTTTAAAACCTCAACTGGTGGGAGGATCCACCTAAAGTTATAATGAATGAGTAAAGAAATTTAGTCTCAAAATAGCATTTTTTTCCTTTTAATAAAAATTATACTCTATTTTTTCTCTTATTTGGGTTTTAGCCAAAAATGGGTAGTAGGTGTTACTGGAAGCTGGTTTCTGTTTTGTTGTTTTTTTTATTAGGAAGTTTCATGTTTACTCATGTCTTGGTTTTGGCCACATCCAGCAGTTCTCAGGGCTGACTCCTGGCTCTGTGCTCAGGGGTGATCCTGACAGAGCTGGGGAGACCTCCTGGGATACAAGAGATGGAACACGGGTCGGGCACATGTCGGGCATATCTCTCTAGGTCCCTGGCGCTGGTTTTTAGAGTTCACCTAAAACCTAGAGAAGCATATGCATGAAAGATGAAAAAACAGTCACTTCACCCTGGGATCTTGAATTTTCAGTTTCAGATCCTTAATGGACACTGTGAAGAGAGGCCATGGTCATTAGTTACTACTTTCTCAGTAATACAACCCAGTGTTTACACACACATACGCACGCACTCACTCACATGTGCAATCTTTGTTGTTTTTAAGTTTTGAGTCATGGTGAGATATACCAACACCCGTCCCTTCACCAGTACACATTTCCTGCCACCAATGTCTGCAGTTTCTCTCCTGCCCCCCCCTCAAAATTGCCTCTATAGCAGGCAGTTTTCTCCCTCTCTCCTCCTCCAGTCCCCCTCACACCACCACTACCGTTTCCCTTTTAGACACTGCTGTTTATAATATGTGTTACTGAAAGGGACATCCCTTTACTTCCTTTCAGCACTCAGTTCTTGTTCAGAGTGATCATTTCCAACCATCATACACATATCTTTGTTGAAACTGTGGCCCTAGTGCTACATGTGTACCCGATAACTCAAATAACCATATTTTGCAATTAGGGATAGTATTCTAAGTACATACTTGTCATTCAGAAGGCCCAAGTTCCACCATCAGCACCACGTGGTCCTCCAAGCACCACTCAGTATAGGTCCCACCCCAAACACCATGAAATACAGTGCAGAAGGGTAGTTTTCTTTTTTTTTTTTTTTTTGTTTTTGGCTTTTTGGGTCACACTCAGTGATGCTCAGGGTGTCCTGAGCTCTGCACTCAGGAATCACTCCTGGCAGTACTCAGGGGACCCTATGGGATGCCAGGGATCAAACCGACATTGGCTGTGCCCTACCCACTGTGCTCTCTCTAATCCCTATTCTAACATTTTTGAGGAATCGTCATTGAGGCTAAGCAGAAAAATTCCCATCCACAGTGAAGGAGTTCCTCTTGCGCCATCCCCGCCAACACTGGCTGCTTCCGGCCTTTCATATATGCCAAAACAATCTCACTGTTGTTTTGATATGCAGATCCCTTGGAAGTAACAGTGAGCACTTTTTCACTTGCCTGCTGGCAAGTGTCTATTCATCTCTTAAATTGTTTGTTGTTGAACTTTGTTCAGTGTTTTATAAATCCTGGAAATAAGGGGGCTGGAGGGATAGCACAGCGGGTAGGGCATTTGCCTTGCATGCGGCCGACCCGGGCTCGATTCCCAGTATCCCATATGGTCCTCTGAGCACCGCCAGGGGTAATTCCTGAGTGCAGAGCCAGAAGTAACCCCTGTGCATGTCAGGTGTGATGCCCCCCCCAAAAAAAAAGCAAAAAAAAAAAAATCCTGGAAATTAGCCCTTTATGGTGTATGTATGGTGTGCAAGTATTCTCCCATTATATCAGATGTTTTTATTGTAGTTGGTTTCTTTTGCCACACAAAAACTTTTAAATGTGTAGTCCCATTTATTTTAATTTTGTTAAGCATGTACTGGGCAAAGAAAACAAAATTAACTCACATTTACTGGTACTATTGTCCACATAAAAGGGAAAACCTGCAAATTTGCTGCATTTAAGAATGGCAATCAAAATCATAGGAAAAAAATTTTATTTACAAAGATATATGACAAAACATAAAGGAAATGGGAACTAGAAACAAATCTAGCACAAGATATTCAAAAGCTTCACAAGGAAAATTCTAAGGGGTTAAAAGAACTAAACAGACAGGTTATCTCTAAGAAGAGAAAGATTCAATAGATGAAGTTGTTGGTTACCACAAAGCTACCTATTTGAACACAAATGCAACTCAAGTCTGAACAGAATTCTTCAAAACCTGACAAGGTTTTGATTCCAAAATGGCACAGAACAAATTGCCAAATCATTCTTAGTGAAGAACTTGGGGTATGTAAAGTGCCAGGGGAGGGAGAGGCACTTGCTTAAATCAAGACTTTCTATCAAACCACAGAAATGTGGATATTTGGTATTGGCACTAAGAGAAACAATATACTAACACAATACTAAGCCCATGAAACTAAACCTGCACATACACAGAATTTTACACACAGAAGTGGAGCTGTAGGTCAGCAAGAAATATGTCACTCATCCATGGGCTCTGGTTCTACACATTATCTGAAAAAAAAAAAGTTAATTTGCATACCTGCAGCATACCATATATACAACACACGTAACGATTCAATATGGAGTGGAGATTTAAGTGGTTTTTTTAAAAAAAAAAACAACTTTATAATAACTTTGAGAATATAGAATCTTTTAAGAATTTCTTGAACAAAATATAAAAAGGTGAATACACAGTAAAAGACTGAGTTAATTCGACATTAAACTTAAAAAAAAATTCTGCCTGAAATACATAACCTATTCTATTTGGGGGTGGGGCGGACCTCCAAAGCAGGGCTTGAGAAGTCTGGGAGCCCCCACCGACAATTCTCAGCCCACCAACTAGGGAGGCACACGACCTAATTCTACCCAGACACCTACGCCTTACTTCCAGCTTACAGGAAACAGAAAGGCTAAAAGACAACGTGAAGATCCTACAATTCTAGAGAGTGGAACACTCTACAGAGCAACTGGTGTGAGCTCATCAAAAAGTCAGTGTAAATTTAAAAAAAAAAAAAAGAGAGAGAGAGAGAGGGAAGGAAAAAAAAGGAATAACTGGAAACCTTTCCTGGCTGAGAATAAAATTAAAAAGAAAACACAAATGAGTGAAACTTGACTGAATCTAGGTTTGAAAAAACAACCCAGGGGCTGGATCGGTAGTACAGCAGGTAGGGCATCCCATACGGTTCCCCAAGCCCCGCCAGGAGTATCCCCTGAACACCGCCAGGTATGGCTCAAAAACCAACCAAATAAAAAAATGACATAAATGACACATAAATGACAGCACATAAAATGACATTTTGGGGACCACTGGGAAATCATTACACAGATTACATAATTATACAGGATTATTATTTTCTTAAGTGTGATACTAGTATTGTGGTTTATACAGAGTACTTGCTTCTTTTAGGAAATGTAGTGAAATACTGAAAGGTATGAAACGTCATGGTGGTTTTTTCCCTTTGGGGTGGGGCTGGGGGTCAGCCCACACCCTGCCGTACTTGGGAGAGACCCCTGCCTATGCTAGGGGAACATACACAGTGCCACTGCATTTACCTCCTATGCTCTCTCTGGGCCCACTGTTTTTCACATAGTTTGACTCCACTGTTCAGTCTGGACGGAATGGACCAAGAGGTTCATTGTGCTTTTCTGTAAACTAAGTGTTTCATATTGAAGAGATCTGGGTGCTGGGGAGATCGCTCAAAGGGCTGAGCACATGTTTCGCATGCCAGAGACTGGGGGTTCGGTCCTATACCAAGGGCACCCACAGTTCCTCTGGGTCTTCCTTCCACTGGCTAGCAGTCAGAGCACATGTGTGAGGAGAGGGTGGGGAAGGACCACCAGGAAAATGCAGAACTCAGGGGCCCACATCCACTTCAGAATCTGTTTGCTCCCAATAGCCGGAGTGGAGAATCCTGCAACAAAGCAGGCATGGTGAAGATTGCTCTAAAGGCTACTGAGAGAGGCTAAGCGAGGCCTGGAGTTTTTCCTGTCCTACCTCATTAAACGTCAAAGAAAGCTTTTATATAAGGAACAAGCTACCTTCAGTTCAAATCACAATATCTGAAGATACACAAAAAACTCCAGCACCCAACAGCATAAAATCCAAAAACCACAAAGCACATAAATCACAACCTCATAAGGGGGGAATGAACTAACAGCAATGGATGAGGACTGATTCCAGCAATAGCACGTCCAAGTACAATAAAGTAATTATAAATATATACTAATATTCCTAACCTCAAGAAAAGATGAGACATAAACAAACAACAAAAGGCATTAAAAAAAAAAACACCTTCAATCTCTGAAAATTCAAACTATTGAATGCATATAGCAGCAGGGGGTTGGGGGTGGGGGAGGACCCAGATGAGAGCAAAAGAAGAGGAGATCTTTTAGTAGAAAAGATTTATGAACTTACTATCAATATAGAACACAGAGAGGAAAAGCATCAAGCAGAAGAGAGTCAGAGCGTGCTCTGTAATAGCTTCGAGTGGTGGAACAAACAAGTAACTAATTCGAGTTCCCGAGAAAAGGAGGGGGGGGAGTAAAGAACAAAATTCTAAATCTGATGAAGACTACAAACCCACAAGTCCAGCAGAACAGGGGAGAAAAAAATACAAGCAAGCACATCACAAAAATTGCTAAATACCAGCGGTAGGAAAAAAGTAATCTTAAAAGTAATCTTAAAATCTTAAAAAAGGTAACAGTAGTCTTCTTGCTGGAAATCAGTAAGATACCACTGACTTGCCAAAAGATCAGCAAAATCAAAGTCTAACATGAAAGCGTTGAAAGAGGGTGTGAAGTAAAGGTAACTAACTCAGTGCCACGAGGGGTATAAAATGACACAGCCACAGTACAATAGAAGCTGGCATCATCTTGTAAAGATGAAATATCCAAACCTTATGACAAGCAGTACCACTCAGCACAGCATTGTTTGCAATAGCAAAAACAAAAATAAACAAACCCCAAATGTCCATCAACAGAAGAATGGATAAATTGTGGTCTATTCATGTAATACTATACAGCAATTAAAAAAATGACTCAAAAACACTAAGCCGAATGAAGCAGGTCACAGAGGTGAACATATAATATACCATTTATATAAAATTCAAAAACACAGGAAACTTAACATTTCACTTAGGGACAGATACATACGTTGCAAAACTACAGTAACAAGAAAACAACACAAACATCAAAATAATTATTTGAAAAAAATTATTTAAAGAGAAGGTACATGGGACTTAGAAAGTGAAGGTGATATTCTATTTCTTAAACTGGCTGAACACAGAGATATATACATATTTATTTATACTTTTTGTCTGCTACTGTTCTGGGAGTCAAACAGGGGGCTTGGGGGGAGTGTCACAGTAGGACACGTGGTGCGGAGTTCAAATCCAGGGTCCTGCACATGCCCAGCCTCTTATTTTTCTTTATGCGTTCGACACGCTTGTGCATTTTCATAGTTACACAATAGTTCCTTTTAAAAAAGTGAAAAAATGCGAAAGACTTGGAAAAATGGAGACTATTACATCTAACAAGAAGACTGTAGAAAATGTATACAAAGGAAATGTTCCACTGCTCCGCGCCTCAAGCCCACTACAAATCAGTATCAGTCTCCAGGGCCAGGCCCCAGGGTGGACGGCCAGAGGCAGTGGAGCCCCGGGCCCCCGTGAGCACTCCTGTCCAGCAGCTGCTCATCTGTACTTGGACTTGTCTTTATCTTTGGATTTCTTGGGACTCCTGCTCCGGTCTCTCTTTTTGCTCCTTTCCCTCTCGTAGGCATCAGCTTGGTGCTTGGACTTGTGACTGTGACTGAAGTGGCCGTCCCTTTCTCGGGACCGGCTCCGGCTCCGGCTCCGGTGCTGCGGCCGGTCTCTCTTCTCGCTCTTCTGCTTCTCCCAGCAGCTTTCTTCTTCTTCATAGTGGCCAAACCCCATCTCCCTGTAGATGTCCTGCCAAAGGAATGGAGAGTTGCAAGTGCAGTCAGCAAGACAATCACTCTGTGGGCCCTACACTTAACAAAAAGCTACACAAGGGGCTGGAGTGATAGCACAGCGGGTGATTCCTGAGTGTAAAGCCAGGAGTAACCCCTGTGCATCGCAGGGTGTGACCCAAAAAAAAAATACACAAACCCACCATTGATGGCAGTTTCAAATCTGAATGCTGCCACAAATGCCAAGAATCTTCTAAATCTTAAAAACTAGGGAACTAGGGAAAAGGGCCAGAGCAACAGTACAGAGGGTACGGCATTGGCCTTGCAAGCGGCCGATCCAGATTTGACTCCCGGCACCACATAAGGTCCCCGGAGCCCCACTAGGAATGACCCTTGGCCACAAAGCCAGGAGTAAACTCTAAGTACTACTGGCTGTGGCCCAAAAGCAGAAAAAAAAAAAAGTTCAAAAAATTCAGGTAAAGATCACTTCTCGTACTGATCTTAATGCTTTGTATCCACTATTTCAGGTGAACCCAAGGACCAAATCCAAACTGAACAGCCCAACTGAAATGTAAGCAAGGCTTTAGGACAGAGTTACAGCACCCAGGGCTTTAGTTAGCATCCCTCACCTGCCCGTGTCCCTCTCTTCGACTCCACCCAACCCCAGATGCGGTTCTATCATTGACCTGGAGTTAAATTATTAAAATGCTCGATGAATCCTAAAAGATGGACATTGTTTAAGTTGTAAACCACAAAGATTTTAGATAAGTCAATCTAAAATGAAAATACATAATGCATATTTTAGTCTGACTTTGGTCGGAAAGTCAATGTTCTTTCATGAGATAGTTCCCGGGCCAGAGAGCTAGTAGAGCAGGTAGGGAGCTTGCTCTGCACACAGCTGACCTGCGTTCAATTCCCAATACAGCATTTGGTCCCCTGTGCACCATCAGAAGTGAGCACTAAGTCCAGAGCCCAGAGGAAGTTCTGGCACACCGGTTATGGTCCAAACCATCCCACCATCCCAAAAAAGAGAGTTCACAAAATTTAGCTTTCTCTTATAGACTCCTCAGGAGAAAGGCCAAACTCTGATAGCACTCCATATCCCATTCATCATCTTAGGTATATGATTATAGTTGATGGAAATGTTAAGGTTTAAAATCCACAATGATGACCAGCCAAAGATTAGGACTGTGCTTTAAAGAAAAGAGCAATAAGTATTCCATATAGTTTCTAGATTCTGTAGTTTGGAGTTTATTAGGGTTTTTTTTTTTTTTTTTGGTTTGGCCTCTGGGCCACACCCAACAATGCATAGGGGACCATGCAGTGCTAGGGACTAAACTAAGATTTGTCACATGCAAAGCACGTGCTCAGCCTACTAAGCTATCTCTCCAACCCTCTGTACATAACTGGCTCATAATTTTTTGCAACAGTTCTTATTTTCTGAGACCCTAGGAGGAAAGAAAATGAGCAGATAGATGGATTTGACTCTTTAATAACCAACTATTTTCTAGCAAAACATGGTATCTCTAGATACGATCCTGGAGGAGTGGGAGAGACAATACAGAGGTAAAGGCATTTGTCTGACATACCTGGGTTTGATTCCTGGCATCACACAATTCCTTCAAGCATGCCTACGGGTTGTCCCAGCACCAGTTGAAACATGGCCCAAGTCCCCACTGCCCCAAACACACAGATAAACACACACACACACACACACACACACACACAGACACACACTTCTGGGTGCTTCCTCTGGCATGCACAAGAATGTAAACATGTGCTATTCTGTCTATATAGCTAGTATTACTTATTTCTGTTTTGACCGAGACAATAAAGTTTTAAAATGCAGAGATCATTTGCTTGTGTGCAGCTCTGTAAAATTTTCAGCACATTATTATACAAATAGGAATTTAAAATGCCTTGAGATTAAAATTAGAGGAAATAAGAAGGAGAAAAAGATTATGCAGTATTTAATGCAGTATTTAAATCTTGAAGGGAAACAAGGAAGCTGAAGACTTGAAACAAAATGAAACCAAAATAGCAAAAATAGTGGCCCAAATTATAAAAATACTAAACACCTAGAAAGACACAGTGAAGACTAACAACCGATACAAACAATCCTAAGATACACAACCCACAGCTCTGACCGTGTCCCTGTGACCACAGAGAAACTCAAAGCTCAACAACACAGGACCGATCTTTGGAATCAAGTCATACACTGGGAAAATTAAAGCCAAGTTTTCAAACTAAACAGTAAAATTGTTGCTCCATAAAAACAACTTGTAAGGCCAGAGAAATAGCTCAATGGGCTGCAAGTATGAGGCCTGGGTTCAATCCCTGACACCGTGAGGCCACCCAAATACCACTGGACAAAGAGTGAGAAGTCACTCCTGAGAACTCCAAAGCAAATTGTAAAAGCAAATTAAAATATTCTTAGTACACTAAGCTAGAAACTGTAACTAGGAAAACCTGAGCAATATCTAGAATTTACCTAGTGCTGAAAAATTCCCTTTACTAAATTTACTTTTTTTGAGGGGGAGGGGGCAGCTTGTGCCACGCCCAGCAGTGCTCAGGGGCTTACTCAAGGCGCTGCACTGAGGAACCACTCCTGGCAGGAGACCATATAGGGTGCCGGGGATCAAACTAAGATCAGTCACATGCAAGGCAAACACCCAACCCACTTAACCATTGATCTGGACTCTGAATTTACTTTTGCAGCTGCAATCAAAAGGATAATAACCCCACCCCAAAACAATCTGGCACAATGAAATCTAAGAGAATATTGGTATTAAGAGTAGCACTGTAGCACTGTCGTCCAGTTGCTCATCAATTTGCTCAAGCGGGCACCAGTAACTTCTCTATTGTGAGACTTGTTGTTACTGTTTTTGGCATATCAAATACGCCACAGGTAGCTTGCCCAGCAAGTTACCAAAAGTATATTAAGAGTATAAAATAAAAATAATTTCCTTCATTATGCTGAGGGGAAGAAATGGAGTTAGGTGACCCCTTTAGTATTTAACCGTTTTATAGCTGCCAAGTAACTCAAAAGTTTCTTAATGTAACACCACAGAGGCAGGGAGGTAACTACAGCACCAACGTCTGTCACGGGCTCAGAACACCCAACATTCGAATATCAGCACCACAGGGTCTCCCAAGCAGTGCCTGCTGTGTTCCTGGGTGTCAACTTTTAATTCCGATGTAGTATTAAATTACATTCTCTGAAAAAATTTTTTTATATATTTACTGAAAAAAATTCAAGTATAGACTAAACAAACTGGTAACTGACAGGGAGAAAGAAATGGCAACAAGAGAGGCAGACGAACAGTAGGTTCTCTGCCTGTACCATCTCCAGTAGACTGTGTGATGTGGCCACCTACCAACCCTCACCAGGCCCAGCAGCGCTAAGGCCTCCAGGCTACACCGCGTGGGCTGGGGGGGAGAGGAGGAGGGGCTATGTGGTGCCAAGGACCGAGCGCAGGTCTTCGTACACACAAGGCACGCACTCTGGCCCTCTGGATTCTCCCAGAGTCATGGGCTGTACAAAATGTTTAAAACTGCAATCTAAAAAAGATTCCGTGCAATCCTTGAACGCAGGAAAGCAGCGTTGGTCCTAACTAGGACTCGAGTTAGCAGGCTGATCGTAAGCTACTCCGAACAGTGACTTGTCAGTAACAGGAGGGCTCACCAGGCGGGAACACAACCTCGGCATGGAGGAGGCAAGGGCCTGATTCCTGGTACTGTGAAGTCTCCTGGGCAAGGTGGGCCCCCACCTCACCCCGGCCCCCCGAAGAATAATAAGGTAGAAAATGTTTGCTATGAAGTTTTGTTCTTCTCATTTCTCATCTTAACAATGTGACTGAGTTTGGGTATCATCTCAACCTCAGAAGAGAAACTGTGACTCAACTGTTAAGATCACATGGGTGTTTCAGCAGGGCAGAAACGGAAATCTCGCTTTTCTGGCAGCAGAGCCTTCAACACCCACCCACATCACATCTCTCCACCCGGCCACTGCATGGCCTCCTCGCTGTCCTGCATGTTCTCTAGTCTAGGCCTGGCTCAGATGTCCTCGTGTGGCAAAATAAAAGGGCTATAGTGCCACTTATTTTTTTTTATTTAACAAGAGACTCTACAGAGACTATGGAAAGATGAGTACAAAAGCTCAACGAACTGAACACCCCACCAAGAATACTCTACCCAACCAGATTGTCAAAACATCTAAAGGAACAATACAAAACTTCACGGACACGCAACTGCTAGTGGAATTCATAGCCTTGAAGCCAGTTTTGTAAGAAGCATTAAACGAACTTAAAGGACAGGAGAAAATTCCCATCTGTGGTACTGAATATGGCACTAACTAATGGTGAATATGGTTGTCCTCAAATAGATAAGAAAGGCTAAAAACAGGGGGCTGGAGCAATAGCACAGCGGGTAGGGCATTTGCCTTGCACCCGGCTGACCCGGGTTCAATTCCCAGTATCCCATATGGTCCCCTGAGCACTGCCAGGAGTAATTCCTGAGTGCAAACCCAGGAGATAACCCCTGTGCATTGCCAGGTGTGACCCAAAAAGAAAAAAGGAAAAAAAAAAGGTTAAAAACATATAGCAATCAATGATCACAAATTGACTTTATTGATTTATTTTTTGATAATTCTATTTGCCATTCTTTTGTTTTTTTGACCAAGTAATATTAAATAAATTTGTTATATGCCTGCCAAGGGTGCATCCAAAAAAAAAATAAAGGCTAATTTATGACAGAAGAAATATCATGCTTACTGCAATAAGGTTCAAGTCGTAGCACTGTTATAGCACTGTCATCTCGTTGTTCATCAATTTGCTGAGCGGGCACCAGTAACGTCTCCATTGTGAGACTTGTTGTTACTCTTTTGGCATATCGAATATGCCACAGCTAGCTTGCCAGGCTCTGCCAGGCAGGCGAGATAATCTCGGTAGCTTGCCGGGCTCTCCGAGAGGCACAGAGGAATCAAATCCGGGTGGTTGGAGGAATCAAACCCAGGTCAGCCTCGTGCAAGGCAAACGCCCTACCCGTTGTGCTATCGCTCCAGCCCAAAGTTCAAGTACAAAATAAAATTTAATAAAAATAAAATGAAATACTTTTTAGATGCTGCAGTTGGAAACTTAGCTATGTAAGTGAGAATATGCATTACACTATATTGTATTAAATGATTTCAATTTCCTTATTTACAGAGGTTAAAATCATATGCCAATTAATCATTACAAACTGACTTCTGTTGATTTATCTTCTGATTATTCCATTTGCCATTTCTTAAGTTTTGTTGGAACAATTAGTATGAAATAAATGTTACATGCCTGCCAAGGGGGCAGGCTGAGGAATGTCAGGCGCCCTGAGGGATACTGGTGGTGAGACTGGTATTGCAACACTGTATGTCTAAAACAATTCTATTATGAACAGCTCTGTACATCATGGTGTCTTAATTAAAAATCTGTCACTGTCATCCTGTTGCTCATCGATTTGCTTGAGTGGGCACCAGTAACGTCTCCACTGTGAGACTTGTTACTGTTTATAGCATATCAAATACACCACGGGTAGCTTGCCTGGCTCTGCCATGTGGGTGAGATACGCTCAGTAGCTTGCCGGGTTCTCCAAGAGGGGTGGAGAATCGAACCCGGGTTGGCCACGTGCAAGGTGAATGCCCTACCCGCTGCGCTATAATAAAAAATAATTTTTTTAAAAGAGTGAATATGCACATCGAAATGATTTATTCTCTTTATCAGCAATTTTCTTTAAACCATTTTTGTCAGGGCCGGAGTGATAGCACAGCGGGTAGGGCGTTTGCCTTGCACTCGGCCGACCCGGGTTCAATCCCCGGCATCCCATATGGTCCCCCAAGCACCGCTAGGAGTAGTTCCTGAGTGCAAAGCCAGGAGTAACCCCTGAGCATCGCTGGGTGTGACCCAAAAAGCAAAATAAATAAATAAATAAATAAATAAATAAACCATTTTTGTCCCTTTTTTCTTTACCTTTTTTGCAGTGCCAGAGACCAAATCTAGGGCCTCACAGGTACAAGCCACACCCCTGGCCAGCCAATTTTTTTAGTGTTTTAGAAAATGTGTTGCTCAAGGGTCAGAGCTACAGTACAGCAGGGAGCCCTCCTGCTCTTTGTATGTCATACATACAAAGTATGTATGACACACTTTGCATACATCTGACCCGGGTTCAACCCTCAGCATCCCATACAGTCCCCTGAGCCCCACCAGGAATGATTCTCGGTGCACAGCCAGGAGTAACCCTTGAGCACCATCAGTTGTGGCCCACACCCACCTCCCACCCGATAAATAATAAAAAAGTATCCTTCAGGTAAATTTGGGAGTTGATCAAGTTAATTATCAGTGCTACTTTTATTTCATATATACAATCAGTAAGCAGGACATAAATGTTTTCTAGGTCCTAAATACTCAGCAACTACAACTGTAGTACATAACACTTCATTACAAATTAAAATAAAGAATATTTTTTAGCACAGTAACAAAAGTAATTCTTTTGTTTCTGTGCTTTGGGCCTTGGCAAACCTGGCTTAGTACACCGAACTCAGTGTCTCACACAAGTTAAGCATGCACTCTGCCACTTGGTATCTCCCTGGTCCCTCTGTTTATAGGCTAGTTTCCACAGGTAAAGAAATCACTGTTGCTTCTCAGCATGGACCACATTAACTAACTTCAAAACAAATGTTAAAAAATTTGCGATATATTCTTTTGTGGGAAAGAGGGTTGGGCCACAATCTGAGGTGCTCAGGGCTCACTCCTGACTTGTGCTCAGGAGTTACACTCATGGTGGTGCTCAGGAGACCGTATGTGGTGCCGAGATCAGACCAGGGTCAGCTGCGTGCAAGGTCAACACTTCACCCATGATAGCTCTCCAACTCCTTTGACAATTATTCTTGAAGATTAAAGTCCACGACCCTAATGAAACGCTGTTTTGATTTTGGAACATACCCACCTCTCTCATAAGAATGTATTTACTCCCTAAATTACAACTCTGATACGTAATTAACAACAACAACAACAAATTCATTTCTCTGCAGTGAAGTCTGGACTTTAGTAAGTACTGTACCTGATTGGTATTTTTGATTGGCATGTAGTCCTCGTCTTCTTTTTCTTCAGAGCAGTGACGAGTTTTCTTCTTATGCTTTTTACTTGTGTGTGAGTGACTTGACTTTGAGTCCTCCCCCTGCTCATCTAATATAAGATCGTATTTTGCACTGTAGCAGCTAGTTAAGGATAAATGAGGTAGCTGATGCTGGTAAAACATAACTAAAACACATCTGGTAAAACAAAGGAGACTGAGAGGCTCAAATGTAACTTTATAGCCTCCCCAAGAATTTCACAAATACAGAATAAGCACAACATAGTACTGGGGAGATAGTACATGATATAATATGCTCAGCCAGGTACACCCTTGGGCACTGCTGGGTGTGGGTCCCCCACTCAAATTGGTGAAAACATCACACTGATACCACATTATGATTTAAATTTTAATCAACTGAAATTAAACCGAAATTTAAATTTCATCCCACAGTTAATGACACAGCCCAATGAATCACAAGTGGTTAGTAGCCGACCCAAGGCAGTGGAGACACATCATTTTCACTAGAAGACTAAAACTTGACTCACAAATATGCCAGATTTCCTTTTTTGAACTCTCCATGCTCTATATCTAGAATTCAGAGCATTTTAATCCCGTGCCCTTTTTCTTATCACCTACAGTTACCTCCACTTTCTGCTCTAAGGATGTACTTCATGTGTCCTACACGCACTCCTCCAATGGCAGTTACAAGTGGACTCTTCATTTAATCTCAAAAATTTGGCAAGTAAAGAAAATCTCAGGTCTACATCTAAGATTTCACCCACAGTCCCCTGATTTTCATCTTTCAGGTCAAATCTTAGTTTACTATTTGGTCTGTGTATGAACAGTCTCCACGTTAAGTCAGTGTACTTCAGACATTTCCTACTCCAACGCCTAACAAAGCCTAATGCATTACAGTCAGTACTTTTTCTATAAGGAATACGTAACAGGACAATCTAACGGGCTAAAGACACAGTATAGTGGGTAAGGTGCTTGCCTTCTATGTGGCCTTCCTGGGTTCAGGAGGGGAAAAAAAACAGAAACAAAAATCAACCTGGTAAGTCATCTTTCCTTGGTGAATATTCAAAAAGAATGCCTATAGTGACTGGAAAAAAGATTCCTAAGATGCCAAAGAAGCAGGAAATGAAACCACTTAACTTCAGAAAGAATCACAGGAAAAAAACACCTCTGCAATGTAGTGTTACAGATTTATAATAAGAAAGATCAAAAAAAATTTTTTTAATTAAAAAAAAAAGAAAAATCAGTAAAAATTTAAAAGACATTTCACTGCTTCTTATCTTTACCGTGTAAGATCCTAAGTTAAACAGTCAATGAATTTATTTTTTAATCCAGTAAAAGTCAAGTCTGGAGCTAGAGCCAAGTACAGCCAGTAAGGCGCTTGTCTCACCCACAGCTGACCCTGGTTCAATCCCTAGAACCATATATGATCCCCCAAGCACCACTAGGAGTGATCCCTGAGCACAGAGCCAGGAGTAAGCCCTGAGCACTGAGTGTAGCCCGAAAAACAAAACAAAAAAGTCACCTCTTGCACACAACAGGAGCCCAATAACAGATCAGCAGACTACAAAGAAAAGTAAGAAAACCATAGGATTTTGCTCTCTATAGAGACATCATTTCTAAAGAAGTTGAACATAAAAACACTGATCACAAAGACTTGGCATAACTGTAGTAAGGAAATTTCTCTGATAAGAAATTTAAGACATTACAGTTACATACAAAAACTACAAATCATACCTGAAAATGCTCTGAGAATGAATATTAACCACAAGAGTAGAAAGCATTGGGCTGGACAATCAGCACAGAGGGTAGGGCTCTTGCCTCGCACCTGGCCAACCCAGGTTCAATCTCTGGCATCCCGAATGATCCTCCAAGCCTGCCAGGAGTGGTCCCGGAGCACAGAGCCAGGAGTAATCCTGAACACCACTAGGTGTGGTCCCAAAACCAAGAACAACAACGACAGAGTAGAAAGCAAATAGGGCCTATCGAGCAGAGAGCATGGTGCTCGACAGTGTAGTGGGCAACTCCCGGCTAAGCCCTGAGCACTGCTTGGTGTGCAACCACCCCTACATCTAAAAAAAACAAAACAAAAAAAAGTAGATACCAAATAAAATGAAAGCAAAAGAGGGGCCTAAAAGAAAAGATACTAACGGGGCAAGGGGGCTGCTCAACGGAAGGGCTAGAGTGCATGTTCTGCGTGAGGGAAGCCCAGGTTTAACCCCCAAGCACTAAGCCAGCAGTGGTCCCTGAATACTGTCATGTGTGGCACAGAACCAAAAAATATATATATATATAACCAAAGTACTGAAGACAATTTTCAATTTTTTTTTTCTTCTTAGGTCATACCCATTGATGCTCAGGGGTTACTCCTGGCTCTGCACTCAGGAATTAGTCCTGGCAGGGCTCAGGGGACCCTCTGGGATGCTGGGGAGCAAACCCGGGTAGCTGCGGGAAAGGCAAATGCCCTCCCCACTGGACTATCCCTCTGGCCCCGATTTTATTTTTCATTTTTAACTTTCTCCACACCACAGAAAAACCAACAAAGAGGCAAAGAGCATGTGAGGGAGAGAACAATACATGACTTTTTAGAGCACCAGGAGTCAGGACCCTAAGTCTACACATGATGGATCACATAGCACTCTCCAGGCTGACCAACACACCGAGTGGCCTTGTAAAGGATACTCCTGTTTGGGCTTTACTTTATCTTTCAGAACCAAATTAGATGGCTTATCCTGTTCCTTTTCATACTCCTTGAAATCACTCTTGGTATATTTTCCACCTGTTGAAAAAAAAAGTTAAAAAAAAAATCACCTAATTGATCAAAAGCAATAATATATAAGACATATAATATATGAGAGCCATTTTATAGTTGGCATATATTATCAGGGAACAGAAGAAAAGACTGAGAACAACAAAATCATCTTAATTCATCTTCTATTACCATTTTAACTGAAATTAGATACCCATTTATGTAACCATATGCTGCCACCTAATGGTATATGTGAATATTACAACACCAAATTTTCAAATGACAGAATACACAGACTGAAAACTGCAGTATTTTAGAAAAGCCATTAAGTCCTGAAGAACATTAAGTCCAAAGGAAATTGAGGGATTGAGGTCTTAAGTCTGAGATTTGAAAGAGTTTTCAGTTTGCAAGTAGTAAGGACTGAAATTTTCTGATCTGTCAAAAGAGAACTGTCAAACACTGGATGATTTCACTTATCTGTGGTATGCAGAGAAACAAACGAGCAAATGGCCACTATTTCTGGTAGTTTCTGAGTACACAACTGAAATGACCAAGTAGCAGGGGGATGGAGAAAGAAGAGGCAGACTTGAAGTGACATAAGGTGTGGTGGATGGTAGTGGCCACTTGGTGATGGTGAGGCCTAGCAATCTTACACAACAAAACCACACAAGCTATCACTGCTGCAAACATGTAATTCTAAAACACATTTTTAAATTAAGTATGTATAAAATACTCTCGACATAACTGAACAGGCCAGCTAATGGAGGAAAAGACCTTGCGAGAACAGTGGAGAAAACGTCTTGACATCCTACAAAAGGGAATTGCTGTAGCTATACTGCAAATATAAAGAAATAATCTCGTACTACTGAAAACTATGATACTCAAAAAGAAAACCTGACTTGAGACTCTGGAGAGAGTCCAGGGGGTTGAGGCACGCGAATGCCTTGCATACAGCTCCCTCTGGTTCCACTCCTTGGAACTTGTTCCCTGAGTAGCACAAGTGCAGCTGTGGAGGTCAGGAAGCAACAAAGGGGCAGCCTGGATGATCCCAGACATCTGTGGGTCCTCGAAATAAACCTCTGGCCACTGGTCAAGAATCGCAGGGCAAGACGTTAAACATAATGCAGAGATACACAGACATCTCCCCTGTCTGAGATACTAGAGAGCAACTATGCAGAATCAGAAGTTGTAGGCGTTACATCAGTAACTGTTTATCCTACGTCAAAGAGAGAGAAAAGCAAGCAAAGCAAAAAATAAATGAAGCAAGGAAAATGAAGCAACGTACCTTTTCCCTTCCACTTAACTTTTGCAACTGACTGGCTAAAATCCACATGTATTCGTCTGTCGTCTATAAGTACATTGTCCATTTTGAAGAACGCTTTTTCACAATCCTCTTCCTAACAGTGATTATAAAAACCCAAGAATAATAAAAACACTCTTAAAATTCACTTTAAAAAACCCAAGAATAAACTTACAAAAATAGATTTCTGTAGCCAGAATACAGAATATACAAAACATGGATCACTGAAGTATATTTAAACGTTTATTATGTGCCAAATGTTACTAAATGCTTTGTATTTACTTTCCCCAATTAACTCTAATAACAACTCTGTGACACTATTTCTCAAGGAGAAAACAGGTTTAGAAAGGTATATATGAGGCAGGAATGAGTCTACAGCAGGTAGGGTGCTTGCCTTGCACACAGCTGACCCGAGTTCAATCCACAGAGTCCCATATAGTCCCCCGACCACCACCAGGAGTGATTCCCGAGTGCAGAGCCAGAAGTAAGTCCTGAGCACTGCTGGGTGTGGCCCCAAATCCAAACAAACTAAAAATACCAAACACCAAACTTAATACCTGTAATTATACCTTACCTTCTCAAATTCAATAAAAGCATAACATAGAGATTCTCCTGTCTTCCAGTCACGGATAACTTCACAACTGTAAGTTTGAAATGAAAGAAAAGGCATTCACTTTTACTATTCAAAAGTGAAAAATAAAATGAAGAGTTAAGGAGCAAAAATGTTTAAATTCATTAAATCACATTTCTCCAAATCACATCTTATTCTACTCTAAGTATCCTATTTAGAGTTATAGACCTAAATGCCTGAAACATGAAAAGAAAATCAGTATTTAATTTTTTTGGCAACCGTAAAAATAAAATTGTAATTATTTTCTAGTCCAAATGTAATTATAGAACACCTAGTGCTACTGTAACCTACAGTCATACACAAACAAATGCCCAGTAAATTTATGCTTCGGAAACTTAAAAGTCCTAAATGCCTTAAAAAACTTCTAAGTCTTAAATGTTAAGACACAAATTACATTTAAATCTAACCACATAATGATAACTATTACACTGAACTAATCTGTCTTAATAAAGGGTTGAATATACCTTCTTTGTCCCTTTCCTCATATATCATTAATATCATTCTAAAAGCATAAAATAGGGGTCCAGGCAGATCACACAGCAGTTAAGGCACTTTTCTTGCATGCAGTCGACCCTAGTAAAATCCCCCAACAATATTTGAGATCCCTCAAGCACCATCAGGAGTGAGCTGTGAGCATGGAGTCAGGAACAGCCCCTCAGCACTTCCAGGTGTGGACCAAAAACAAACAAAATTAGGGCCAGGGCTACAGCACAGAGTTAGAGCATTTGCCTTGCATGTGCTAGGCCCTGGGTTCCGCCTCCACACTGCAAAATAAATAAATAAATAAATAAATACATGAAATAATATAAGAAAGTAAAACATAGGGAGAGGAAAAGTAATCACATTATAAACATGCTTCACAGCTACGATATTTGAATATAAAGTAAAATGTAAATACTTAACAAGAATCTAGTCAAAATTATGACAAAGCAGTAATAAGAGAGCATGGAAACAAGAAGACTCTAGTCACAGAAGTAAATCCTAGCCTTCCTTCCTTACTGGCAAGAAGTCAATATAAAGTGTCTGTAAGTGAAAAACAGAAAGCATAGGGGAGTAGAGAGCTAGTACAGTGGGCAGGGCATTTGCCTTGCGGCAGCTAACCCACATTTGATCACCAACACCCCATATGGTCTCCTAAGCTCTGTCAGGAGTGACCCCAGAGTGAAGAGCCAGGAGTTAGCCCTGAGCACTGGCAGATGGGAAGAGGAAGAGAGGGGGGAAGAGGGAGAGAGACAGAGACAGAGACAAAGAGAGAGACAGAGAAATAGTAATTTTTTTTTAAGTACGATATATATTCTGAGGAAAGGGATAAAAATGGATAGGTATTTAATGTTTTTTTTCTACAACAATATTACATCATAGAAAAATATGTGAAAAAAAATTTTAACATAATATTCTTTGACTAAATACTAGATAGTTCCCTCTCTCACAGAAATACAGGTTTCATCGTATGAGGGAAACATGAGCACAAAAATGTATAAATCTGTAACTGTACCCTCAAAAAAAAATAAATTAAAAAAATTAAAAAAAAAAAAGAAATACAGGTTTCAGGGCCAGAGAAATAATACAGCAAGACTCTTGCCTCAAGGCCAACAAGGATTAAATCTGAGGCTCCCTATGTGTTCCCCCGAGGCCCACTAGGAGTGATCCCTGAGCAGAGAGCCAGGAGTAAGCCTGAGCACCACTGGTTGTGGTCCCAAAACAAACACCCCCCCCCCCAAAAAAGGGGGAAATTATCCATAAGAACAATTTTGGAAATTTTGAATTCAAATCAATTTTAACTGCTGATAGTTTAGAGAACTTAAATTACATACTTTAAATATTATAGATTATTGAAATACAGAACTGAGAATAACACAGTACCATACTTAAACCTGTTGCATTCGCTTACTGTTATTTTCTTTTCAAGTCTAGGAGCATACCCAGGGTGCTCAGGAGCAACCGCTGGCAGTGCTCAGGGGACCACATGTGTATACTGCCAGAGACTGAACCGGGGCCAGCTGCGCATACAGCAAGCACCTTAGCCCCTGTACTCTCTCTCTGGCCACTCGCTCTGTTTTTGTGCTGCATGTAGAAAAATCAATTCAACTATGCACATATGTTGATATTTACATACATACACAAAAACACTTTTCTTCCTACTATCCAAAAGATTTAACAGCAGGTTATGCCAGCATAAAATTAAATTTTCAGATTCACCAAAAATGTCATTAGCAAATTACCAACACTAATTTTTTCTGAGTGTTTCACTATTTCTAAAGATTACCTTCTTATTGGCCCAAATCTTGAAAATATTATCTCCAGATCCTCATCTGTGGTGACTGGATTCAATTTACACACAAACAGAACGTTTTCTGGAGGTTTAATGTCTGCATCTGGAAGGTCTCCCACCTAAATTATAAATAAGAACAGAAGTCAATCCCTTCATTTAGTCCCTATTCTAAATACCATATTCACGTCTACAATACTGATTTCCCCCCAAAATATCTAATTTACATTAGACACCAAAAGCTCAGGAAAAGAAATCCAAGAAAGAATTTCAAATTCAAAGTTTCATTGTTCCTGGCAGTAACAGTATTGATGGCTAATATTTACTGGTCTCTTTTGTGTGACCATCATGACTGGCACCTCACAGACTTCATTACAAATTCCTTAAATGCCTCAACCAGTCAAGAGCAGCTGCCTAGCACGCACCTTACCCAGGTCAGCCCCAGGCACCAGCATCAGCATCTTCTGGGAAACCTAGGAGGCCCCTGAGCACTCATCAAGCTGGCCCTGAGCACCTCTGAGTACAAAAACTGAACCATCTAGTGTAGTTGGTCTAAACACCCCACCCATCCCCCAAAATTATAAAGATAAGCAAAAATTAAGGCAATTAATCACTGCCAAATCAGCCTTGCTAGAAATATTAAAGGGCTCACCAAATGAAAAACAATTCCACCCCAAAATATTAAGACAGCAAAGTTATACAATATTGTGTCAGGAGGGGTTGGAGCGATAGCACAGTGGGTAGGGAGTTTGCTTTGCATGAGGCCAACCCGAGTTGGATTCCTCTGGCCTTCTCAGAGAGCCCAGCAAACTACCGAGAGAATCCAGCCCACATGGCAGAGCCTGGCAAGCTACCGTGGCATATCCAATATGCCAAAAACAGTAACAACAAGTCTCACAATGGAGATGTTACTGGTACCCACTCAAGCAAATCAATGAACAATGGGATGACACTGCTACAGTGTTTATATAAAGCATAGGGGTAAAATTTATATATGTAGGCCTTACCTATTTCATGTAAACTCTACAATGTGTTTACATAGAATTGCTTTAAAAGTTTTATTAATGAGGGGGCTGGATCAATAGCACAGCGGGTAAGGCCAACCATGCATTCGGCCAGCATGGTTCGATTCCCAGCATCCCACATGTTCCCCTGAGCACCGCCACGGCTAATTCCTGAGTGTAGAGTCATACCCTCTACATCGCTGGGTATGTCTCAAAAAGAAAAAAGTTTTTTTAATGACAGGTGAGACATGATTACTGCCATTAATAAGATCCAAGTAGAAAATAAAATTTAATGTAATATACTTTAGATTCCAGAGTTGAAAACATTACGTAAATGAAAATAGGCAATTTATATTGTATTAAATGGTTTTGATTTTATTTACATAGGTCAAAATCATACAGTAATCTCAGACTGGCTTTTAATGATTTATTATCTGATCATTCTATTTGCCATTTCTTAAAAGTTTTGTTGGAATAAGAAAAACAAAGTAAATTTATTATGTGCCTCAGGAGGCAGGGGTGGGATTAGGAGGAAAACTGGGGATACTGGTGATGCGAAGGCCAGACTGGTGGTGTTGGAACACTAAATGACTGAAACAATGGTATTTTTAATAAAAATTAATTTTTAATTAAAAATTAATTTAAAAATTCAATCGCATAAACACTGAAAAATTTATAAATAGGGGCCAGAGTGATAGTACAGCGGGTAGGGCCTTTGCCTTGCACATGGCTGACCTGGGTTCAATCCCTGGTATCCCATATGGTCCCCTAAGCACTGCCAGGAGTAATTCCTGAGTTCAGAACCAGGAGCAACCCCTGACCATTGCTGGGTGTGACCCAAAGAGAAAAATTTAAAAAAAAAAAGTATATGAATATAAACAATTGCAAAACAAACAAACAAACAAAAAAACACAATTGCAATTCAGTTCATAAGTTTTTTTAAATCCCCCTTTTTCTTCAGCTGTAGAGCAAGAGAAATTTAATTCTTTTATCTTATAATAATATGTTTTTCTTCTAACAAATAAAAGATACACCTATCTTAGCACTTACATAACACTGTCATTTTCATATTCTTAAAAATTCACTATCTTTGTAGAAACTGCTATATACTTTTAAAAGTTGTCTTTCTGAAACATTCTCTCTCAGAGATTTATACATTGCCAAGTAGAAATATGCAAGAAATGTTAGGAATTTTGTACTGAGAGCATTTAGCTGACAGCAAACCTTGGGTAACACACATAATTCCTTCTAAACATGAGACTGTTGGTCATTTACAATATTTTTAATGAATCCCATGTGTATCCCTTTACTCACTCTCAGCACTCAAATTTTTATCCAGAGTCATCATTTACAACTATCACTGTCACAGTGGTCCCTTCTCTATCCTAACTGCACCCCTCTACTGTGGCAAGCTTCCAACAGTGGACCAGTCCTCCTGGCCCTTGTTCTTAGATATTAGTCTTAGATAACTGTTCTTAGATATTAGTCTCATAATGTCTTTTTTTTTTTAATATCCCGCAAATGAGTGCAATCATTCTATGTCTGCCCTCTCCTTCTGACTGATTTCATTCAGCATGATATTCTCCCTGTCAATCCACTTACAAGCAAATTTTATGCAACTTCATTTTTTCTGGTGGCTGCAGTATTCCATTGTGTAGATATACCATAGTTTTTTTATCCAGTCATCTGTTCTTGAGCAGTCAGGTTGCTTTCCAGATTCTGGCTACTGCTAAGCCCTATTTTTCAGAAGAGCACTGAACCTATATAGAATTCATTTTTTACATTATACTATAAAATCTAATCCAAAGAACTTAGCTTTATAACATTTTAGGGTTGTCAAAGACTGAACATTAGCTCACAGTGAATAAGCATAAAATAGTTGCAAACAGGGCCAGAGCAATAGCTCTGATAGGGGGCACCACAGGGTCCCCCTGGGCTCCCAGAAACACTGTGGAGGCCCCTTCCCACCCACCAAGCAAAAAACCAAAAACCAAAATGAATAAACAAAAAACCTGAAGATGTTGCAAAAATTTGAACAGAAGGTAATTATCTTACCATTTCTAACAGAATAGCTTGAGTTTTGGCCTCTTTTTCTGCCTTTATTTCTTCTACTTCTTCTGCAGATCTTCCTTTGAAATCATCAATTTCTTCATCTGCTCCTATTCGCCCACTCTGTAAGGCAGAATTTAGAAAAATACATATAAATTTAAAGAATAAAAACTAAGGGGGCAGTTCAGTTCCCCACATATCTGAGAACCTATTGGTTCAATCACAGTCACCAAAAATAAATGCCATAAATTGACACACAGGGAAGACATGCTTTAGTCTTAACTCCATCAAGTGTGTTAAGACTAGCATGGAAAATAAACTTGACACTTTGAAAAGGAACGAAAGAGATAGTAAAGGGGATAAGGCGCCCATACTGCAAGCTACCAGCTCTGGTTCAATTCCCAGCAGCACATGTATTTCCAAACACTGCCAGGAGTGACCCGAAATCCAAAACCAAACAAACAAAACAAAAACTCTAAAAATTGATTTCAGTTCATTTGTCAATATTAGTCAAGTTGATTTTATAAAAATCAAAATGTACAGAAATTAGACTATTAAATACCACTTATATGCAGAAGATAAGTGATCTTAGCTAATAAGTAACAGATCCCACCATGCTTGTTTTGATACATACTCCCTACTGCAAAGCTAAATTTGGTTAGCAAATGGAGGGAGGCTGGAGAAAGGGCTCAAGGGGCTGAGTACATGCTCTGCATGCAGGAGGCCCAGTTTCAAGCCAGCACTGCATGGTCCCCTAAGCACTGCCAGGAGAGACTCCCAAGCACTGAGTCAGGAAGTCGCCACTAAGCACTGCTAGGTATAGCATGAGAGAGAGAGAGAGAGAGAGAGAGAGAGAGAGAGAGAGAAAGAAAGAAACATTTCCAAGGTGTTCATAAAGCTTCAAGACCAAAGTCTATGAGACTAAAAGAGATAGTTAGAAAAATGAGTATCTCTCTAACACTAAACTTATTCTAGTAAAAATGATAAGTTATAATGATATTATAAACAGTATAACCATTCAGAAGAAATGTTTTAACTAAGAAGCTGAATCTGAGGCTGGAGAGGTAGTAGGAGTGAAGGTGTTTGCACGTGTCTGACCCCAGTTTGATTCCCAGCACCATGGATAGTCTCCCTGATCACCACCTGGAACGACTCCTGAGCACAGATGTAACCATAGAGCAATAGCACTGGACATGGTCCCAAAGCCAAAAAAAAAATTAAATAAAAAAGGAACAAATGGAATCTATATGAAATATCAATATTTATGTATATTATATGAAAAGAGAACTCAACTTACGTCTAGTTGCTCCCTTGTAGGCTCTGGTGATCGATCAGGAATTAATAAATCAGGAGGGTCATCAAATGGATCATCTAAAATCACTGTATGGTTTATCCTTAACAAAATAAGTCCAAGTCAAATGTTACTTTCAAGTTATTTCAGATCTTATAAACACTGTCACATGTCTTAAGTCTTTGCAATACCAAAAAAAATAAACTCTTAAGTTTTATTGCATAAGAATGTTACCAGAGTATTGGTGATACTGTTTTTGTTTGCAATGTTTATTACTTTGCCTTACTAAGACATAACAAATTTCTGTATCTTAGTACATTTTTTCAAATTGCTCATAATCTATATTTTTAAGTGAATAAAAGATTAGTAATTTCTCCCTAAATAAGTATAATTTGTAGAAGCATAGAAAGACAAAAGTATTTTAGGATTTTAACAATCCTTTATTACATTTTAGAATTATGCAGCATCTAATTCTATTGTATGCTATCACCCAGGTAAAACACAGTTCAAAACATTCCAGAAAATGCAAATAGTAAATTATAACCACACCTGATATCCTGATAAGGTACAAAGTCCTTGTCAACAAAGGTCTCATTAATTTTCTTAATTATATCCATGCCTTCTGTCACTTCTCCAAACACTGTGTGAACGCCATCAAGGTAATCTAGATTATCTCCTGTGGTAATAAGGAACTATATAAAAAGACAAAGAATTTTAAATACATACATATAATTCAAAGTGCAATCAATTTATCTTGTTTAATCTTCAAATAATCCTACAGAGAGGGGCCAGAGGGAGAGTACAACAGGAAAACAGAGAGAATAAGGCACTTGTATTCCATACAGATAACCCAGTTCAGTCCCCCACACCTCATACGGTCCCCCAAACCCACCAGGAATAATCCCTGAGCACAGAGACAGGAGTAATCCTGAGCACAAAGAAAGGAATAAACCCTGAGCAAATCCAGGTGTGGCCTAAAACAAACAAACAAACAAAAAAATCCTATTGGGGGAGATGCTTTTTTCCCCTCACTGTTTCCAGCATGGCAGCTGAGCCTTGGTTTGTCATATAAAACAAGCTGAGCCTTGGTTTGTCATATAAAACAATCAGGGGAGCAACTATGTAGGTGCTACTGAATGCATACTTCACACATTTCACTAAGTAGAGAAAACAAGAGAGTAAAACTCTCCAAAATCTGTTTGGAGTTTCTGTTAGATGATGAATAAAAGATGCCTGACATGATCAGTTTTGAAATAAATAACAAACAATAAGATGTATTTTGGGGGGTCATAAGCATAAACAGTGATGATTCATGGATGGTGAAATTCTGGGCAGTGTTGCATTTTTTGGGTACTTTTTTGCATTTTCTAAATACCTCATAATGGGCATGTCTCACATTTAAAAGAACAAAACTGGGTCGGACCAATAGTGCAGCGGGTCAGGCGTTTGTCTTGCACGAAGCCGACCCGAGTTCAATCCCCAGCATCCCATATGGTGCCCCAAGCACTGCCAGGAGTGACTCCTGAGTGCAGAGCCAAGAGTAACTCCGGAGCATCGCTGGGTGTGACCCAAAAAAAGCAAAACAATAAAAATAAAAACAAAAAAAATAAAAGAACAAAACTAGTAGGGTTTATACATGTCTATATAATTATATTCTATGACTGCGCAATGATTTCTAACAGATCACTGACTGGAACAGTTTAAAGGATAACTTTGTGAGCTGGGAAAGCAGTCCAGCAGCAGAGGGCTGGCCTTGCATGTGTGAGGTCCTGGGTTTGATCCCAGGACTGCCAAAAAAACAAAACAAAAAAAAAAATCAATGAAATATTTTAAATTTTAAAACAAACAAAAAACACTGGGGAGAGAATGGGGATCAGCTCTTGCTTCAAGCTGCAGATGGTTCCTGAGCATCACCAGGAGTGATCCCTGAGCACAGAGTAAGACTTAATCCCTGAGCACAGCTGGTGTGACCCAAAACAATAAAACAAAAAATATATAAATAAAAAGAAGTTAAGTCTGGTGCCTGGGAAATAGTACAGGGGATCAGGCTCTTGCCCTGCACACAGCCTACTCCAGTTCGATTCCCTGAACCCTATATGTTGCCCCGAGCACTGCCAGGAGTTATACCTGAGCAGACCCAAGAGTATGCCCTGAGCATGACCCAAGCCCTCACCCCCACCCTGCCTCTAAAAAAGGCAGCAACTTTGGAAGTTCCTTCTATACCAATTTAATTCAAAACCCATCTTTTCACCTATTTCCTAACCTGTGATCCATGTTGATCACTGCCATTGTTCACCATTGATACAGTGCCTTTCTTCTTGTGCTTAATTCTTGGCACTTTCTCCACCTCAAAAAAGCTTGCTTGATCACCATACAGTTGACTGAAAGCACATATTTTGAAAGAGATTATAAAAAGAGAAGTATTCTCAAAACGAAATATAAAAATACTAACTACATACTCAGTTCCCCTCTCTTCACAGAAATGCCACTATGATTCAAAATATTTCTTTTGGCTATAGTTAGAAAATCTGTGAGGAAATTTTATATTTAATTCATATTTAAAATGCAAATGAAAATATGCCAGTTAACAATGTTAAGAAGCTATTTAAATTTTAGTCCTTTAAGTAAATAAATAAATAAAATAAAATAACTTACCCAAAAACAGACTCTCCTCCTCGGCCAGTCCCTGTAGGATCTCCAGTTTGTATGATAAAATCCCTCTACAATATACAGGATACTTTATTTATTCAGAATTTGGTCAATGGTTTCAATTTTTAAAAAAGATGTAACTAGTATCTATCAACTCACCTGTACATTGTGAATAAGGCAATAGTTATAATATTTTATTTTGCACAACTTCAGGAAATTCAAGCAGGCTGAAAAAGAAGTAAACACTAAATTTATATAGTGGTTTACAAAACTTTTTCATTCCAAGTAAAAGCAGTTAGCATAATCTAATTTATAAAATCACCAAAAAAACTCTACAATAATAGTCAGATACTCAAAACCATGTAAAGGGAAGATGCCTCTAAAAAGAAAAAATACATTAAATTACGTTTTGTTATCTTTTTTTAGATTTCTTGTGCATATGAATTCATAGAGGTCATACATGTAATCAGGGAATAAACAATTGTTTATTAGTAGACTGGTTATGTAAGAAAAAAAATTAAAGAGGATGTGAAAGAAACCAGAGATCTAAGGTATGTACAGATTATATATAAATTAGAAAACAATCAAAATACTGGGGACCATTTTTTTTTCCATTGTGATTAAATGATCCCTCACCAAAAATCCATTCCCTTACTATGTACCCCCTTTCTTAGATACATTTGAACGAATAAACATTGAGCATTTTCTAGGTGCTTGTAACTGTACATAAACATGGTTCCTTCACTCAAAAAAATTTATCATCTTGGGGCCGGAGTGATAGCACAGCGGGTAGGGTGTTTGGAAAGATTAATCTGGCCTGAGCACTGTCGTCTGAGATTTATACAGGAGATGTCCCAAGAAGAGCCACCCTATAAGCTTAATGTATCTCTTACTGTATCCATACAAAGTAACTAATATTATGAAGTAGAATTATGATGTTAATTAAGATGTTAATTAAGTTATTGGACTAAGGAGAGGAGAAACACCCCTAAGTGTTTTTGCCCTTGAACTGACGAAGGGCTTTCATATGTTGATTGTGCTACCAATGAGGTGTGATGGCTACCCCCCTATGCCAGGAGTTGGTGAGAGACTACAGAAAGACCAAGTCAGAGTGCGGAGAGATAAGCAGCAGGAGAGACAGGAGGAGACAGGTATGAGGGGCAGCATGAGAACAGAATGGGGAGCTCGGTGAAATTGGAACAGGCATGTGGGAGAGGAATAAACGGCAACTGATCACCAACCAGCCTGGCCCTCATTTCCTCCTTCGTCCACCCACCCATGGCTTCAGCCGTCCTGGGTGGAGAAACGGCTCGAGACCACCAAATGCAGGCATTGAGAGAGCCGCGGGATTTCCCCAGTCATCTGGAGACTGCACAGGAGACTATATAAACATAGTGGGCAAGGCACTTGGGTTTGATCCCCGGCATCCCATATGGTCCCCTGAGCACTGCAAGGAGTGATTCTTTAGTGCAAAGACAGGAGTGACCCCTGGGCATCACTGGGTGTGCCCACCCCCCCAAAAAAAAACACAAAAAAACTTTATAAAAAGGAAATTAAAGGTTATAACAGTACCCTGGAAGTTTCTCTTTGGGGGTTAGATGTGAGGTTGGACCACACGTGGTGGCGCTCAGGTGTCAATCCCAGTGAAGCTCAAGTTCCTTGCAAATACGGTACCAGGGATTGAACCCAGGTCTCCTACATGCAGAGCATGTGCTCAGTCCTTCGCGCTACCTCTCCAGCCCTACCGTAGCAGTTTCTCAGCAATCAGACTGGTGTGCACGCTAAACCCTGAATATACACAGGGTTAATAGCAGCTTTAATTAAAATGGCCAAAATTAAGAAGCAATCAAGAGTCCCTTCAGTAAGTCAATGGATCTTAAATGCTTAAATTAAATGAACCAATTGGAAAAGACTACATAAGGTTCGATTCCATCTGGTACGATAACATTCTGGGAAAGAAAAATCTAGAAATTGTAAGAGATCCATGGTTGGCAAGAACTATAGTGGACTTGGCTTTAGGAAACTCCCCTCACATAATCTGGGAGCTTCCCTGCCTTACTCTCCCTTCCTTTCTCTTTCCTAAAGTCTTACTGAAAAACAAATAAAAATAATTTTAAAGAAAGAAGTTACAGCATGAACCTATAATGGTGAACACAAGTCAGCATACATCTGTCCAAAACCACAGAACGGACACCAGGAGTGGGCCCCAGGCAGGAAAGAGGCTGAGAGACAGAGAATATGCCTAGCCTATAAGAGGCCTTTGATTTGATTCCTGGCACAACTAAAATGAAAGTACAAAAAAACAAAAGTCACCCCCAATAGTAACTATGAACTTTGGGTGATCAGGACATGTCAATCTAAGCTCATCAAATGTACCACTGAGAAAAAAATATGTAACACTGAGTACTAATATTCAAGGTTCTAATGTTCAATGTACTAATGTTCATTGTATTGTTTAACTGGTAAGTTACAAATGTATAACAAAGTTGTCACCGTGATAGGAAAATGAGATAAAATGAGACACACTATGCATGTGTGCAGGTAAAGGGAAATCAGCACTTTCCCTATGGTTTTACCATGAACCTTAATTTCATAGTATTTCTCTAAATAGCTCTAGTGCCTTTATTAATTTAAACTTTTAATAAAAGTAGTAGAGAGATATTTAAAGAAATACCAGCCAATATATGGCTTTTGCTGGGAGATGGACCAAATGGAGCAATTCCTTTGCATACGGAGCCCCGGGGGCAGTGCTGCAAGGTCCTTCAAGTTTGAGAAACGGGAAAGACACCTTTCCCCAAAACCTGCACTGTGCCAGAAGTAGCCATTGAGCACCTCTTGGTATGGCCTCAAAACAATAAAACATAGTAACAGCTGGAATAAGGCTCATTGGTAAAGTGTCTTTTTTTTTTTTGGAAAGTGTCTTTTTACATGTATTTTACATGTATGAGACCTGGGTTCAATACCTAGTACTGTCCAAAAAACAAGGTGCCAAATATGTTGAATTTTTGATAATAGAATATGTGAAAATATTTAGAAATCACTGCCAATTTTTTCGAAGGTGGATGATTTTTGGCAATTTTTAAAAGTATCTTTTAAAGCTATAGATTGAAATAACTACTTTTAATTAAATCCCACTTAAGAGATTAAAGAAAACTTTCACAGAGGTAGAAACACCAACAAAACAATACCAGCTATGTGTAAAACATCTGGGATATTTTGGGGGGAAAGGGGAGCGGGCCATCTAGCAGTACTCAGGGAGAGCTGTCCTGGCTCTTTGCCGAGGAGTCACTCCTGGCGATGCCTGAGGACCATATGCAGTACCTGGGATCAAATGGGGTTGGCACGCACAAGGCAAATGCCTTGACCCCTATACTATCTCTGCAGCAACAACTACTACAATAGAACTGGTGATTCACACGTTAGGGTTCATCTGCCTCCCACTTCTGTGTATGTTTTCAAGTTTTATACAATAAAAAGTAAAAAGAAGGGAGTGGGAAGAAGAAAAGGAAGTCTTTTTACTTTTAAGTGCAGATTAATAAGTAGTTATATACAAGAGTAGAAAGTCAATCGCATATTGATAAATATATTCAAACACTATCTTTAGTATTGCAAGCTAAACTGCTTTCGGTTCTGTGCTTGCTCGCTATTTGCAAGTCTCCTGTCTCCTGTTAGTTCCCTACCCTCTGGGGAAACGGCCCACTTATTTGCTAGATGCAGCTCCACAGAAAAGTATATAGCAAGAAACAACACAATAGAAGCAAAAAAAAAAAAAAGAAACAAAGAGTACAATCCTCTGTAGCATCCTTTGAGTCTCTGGATCCCACCATCCTTGAAACCAAGCTTTCTTCAGTAACACAAAGCAATCTATTTTATTTAATGTTAAGGTGAGTCTCTATGACCCACCCAAGATTCTAAAGCAACAACCGCTGGTGCACATATCTGCAGTCTTGTGTGAGCCCTGCAAGCAGCAGCATTGCACAAGGGTGCTCAGGATATACAGAGAACAGAGACACAGTTCCTTGCCCTCGTGGAATGTACATTCTTGAGGAGACAAGATTCACAAGGAACTTCAGAAAGGGGCTAAGGAGATCGCTCAAAGAGCTGGAGGGAATGCAGCTGGGCTCATTCCCGGGCAAGATCCCAGGCGTACTGCACCAGAAGTAGCGACACACCCCCCCACCTCCGGATGAAAAAGGAAAAGTGGGGCAGAGGCAACAAGAGTACAAGAGGCCCTCAGCGGGGACAGAGCGTGCAGCTAGAAAAGAGGCACAAAGTTTCTTGCATATTTCAATTAACTGCATTCCAGAGCAGCACGCTCCTGACTGTAACAAATCTCTCCAGCAATTGCTTTTCTCCCAGTCGATACATTCTCCACTCTGCGGCCAACGACCTTCAAAAAAGAAAAACCAATGAGGCAGGAGTGATAGCACAGCGGGTAGGGCGTTTGCCTTTTGCACGCGGCCGACCAGGGTTCGATTCCAAACATCCCATATGGTCCCCCAATCACCACAAGGAGTAATTCCTGAGTACAGAGCCAGGAGTAACCAACCCCTGTGCATCGCTAAGTGAGACGGGGAAAAAAAAAAAGAAAACAAGATCTCCAGGCCTCAAAATCCTGCATTCTACATGTAAAGCCGTGCCAAGACTCTGGCCCACAGCAGGGCATAGAAGAACTATTGCAGATCGGACCTATCCAACGTTACAGGAACAGACTCCTTGTCTGCACCTTCCACAGAACGGGGTCGTTCCTCCAAACCACGTCCAACGACCTGACCTGGCTGCGGAAAACTTGCAAACGAGCTGGGAAGAAAAACCCTCGCCCCACCCCACCTCCCAAGGAGCGAGTTCAAGGGTTCAGCACTCTTTGCTTGCTCCGCTCCCAGCCCCCTCCATGTAGAACCCGACCAGCTCCTCCGTTTCCATAGCAACGCACTAGCTCTCCAATACCACAAGGACGTTCAAAAGGTTCTAGTGTCTATTGCCTCCCGACCCCCCCCCCAAAGGAAAAAAAAAAAAACACCCAACCCCATGAGGGTAAGACGCCGGCGGGTGCTCTGACAAGACCCACTCAGGGCTTCGAGCCAGGGGTTGGCACCACAAGGCCTGAGGCAAATCGACGGCGCGTTCGCTGGAGTTCGGGGCAGCCCTTCCTCCACGCACCTTCCCCGGCTTCCCCGGGGGCTGTCACCCACCCGGGCGTCCTCGCCGTGCTCCGCGCACGGGTGACGCGCAGGAAAAGCACAAAGGCGACGGGCCGCGTGCCTGCAGGCTGCACGCACGGCCGTGCCCGAGCACTGAGAGCCCCCCCGAACCCCGAGGCCCGCTCCCGACACGGCCCCGTCGCGGCCCCCGGGAGCCCCGGGGCCACCAACGGGGTCGACGCCGGGGCCCCGACAGGAAAGAGAATGAAGCGCGCGGCCGCGGCGGGAGAGCGCGGCAGGGCCGGGCCTCACCGCGAGGCCGCTCCTCGGTGTACAAGTCGATGACGACGTCGCCCAAAGTGGTCTCCAGAAGAACCGCCATGGCGCCCGCTCCTCCTCCTCCTCCTCTGCCACCACCTCCGGCTCCTCAGGCTCCAGCGCCGCAGCAAGCCGGGAGGTGACAGGCGCAGTCCGACGACCGCCGCGCTACGCGTCACTTCCGGCGCGACGCCATACGTCATCGCTGCAGCGACGCCGCCCCTTCCTCTCGGCGCTCTTCCGGCGGGGGAGGCGGAGCCCCGGCCGCTGTGCGGGGCTTGACGTTCCTCTTGGTTCTTGGCGGCCGGTGGTTCAGCCGGGTCCGGGCGAAGGGTTTTGCGCCCTTTGGGACGTGTCTCTAGAATCCGTGGCCCTTTCTGCTTGTCTGGCTACCTGCGTCGTAGCCCGGGTGCGACCGCGGCTCCACCGACTCTCTCCCTACCCCGTCTCCGCCTCCTCGGGACTCTGCGCTTCTCTTGCCCCTAAAATCGGCTTTTCTTGTCCTTAACAATTTGTCCTTGGGGCTGGAGCGAGAGCACAGCGGGGAGGGCGCTTGCCTTGCACGCGACCGACCCGGGTCCGATTCCCAGCATCCCATATGGTCCCCCGAGCACCGCCTGGAGTAATGCCTGAGTGCAGAGCCAGGCCCCGGTACCCCATAGGGTCCGTCTCCCCCCGCCCCCCCACGCCGACCCCTGCACTTAGGAACCTTCGCCAGGAGTGATTCTTAAATGCAGAGCCAGGAGCCGTCCAAAACCAGAAAGATTAAAGTTTTAGCCTTTAAGCGTGCGATTTGCACCCAAAATATGGCTAACAGGGACGTCTTTACAGGTATATGGCGTGACTTTCCATCATCAGCTAAAAACAGACTAACCCCAAATTTCTACTGATTTTATCTTTAACTTAGAATCACTGCAAAACGGCTCTTGTCTTCTGTTGAGCGTTTTTCCATGCAACGTTTATTCCACAGACCCTTGACCACACTGATAACTTTCTTCGATCATTTTATACATGCTTATAAGCGCCAGTAACTTCATTTCCCACGAGAATCCGACGTTTTAATGCTGTACAAAACCTTACGTGGCATTATGTCACTCCTTTTGCCTGTCATGATTCTCACTCCTGAAGCCGCGCTAGACACTTGTTCTTTGAGCACTACTGCCTCAGGGCCTTTGCACTGATGTGGGCAGTCTGGAACCTTGTTCATCTGGTTATTGACACCCTTTGATCTTCAGTTCCCTTGCTCATGTCACACCTCCGAGAAGCCTTATCCGACAACGATTATTATCAAGCCCACATATGTACACTTACTTTTCTCATCAACTTTTTTTCCACAGCACTTTTAGCCAACTAACATATTGACAGATTTGTTTTTGTATAGAGCTACTGAAATAACTCCTTAAGATCAAGTGTATCGAGGTTTTTTCTTTATTGCATAATACCTTGTCAAATAAAATATTGGTTGGATGAATATTGGCAATTAAAAAACTGTTGATGGATATCCAAAATAAGGCAGCTGCTTTGGAAGATGATGTTATCAATTCCTACAAAGCTAAACATATTTAGTTATTTCACTCCTAGGTATTTACCCGAATAAGTTGAAACACTCCAAGTATATAAATATTTAAAGCAACTCTAGTCATATTTGCAGAAACTTGGAAATACCCAAGTTTTGATTTTTGGCGGTCATGCCCTGCAGTTGCTCAAGGGCTACTCCTGGCTAGTTGCTCCCGAATCTCTCCCAGTGTAGTTTAGAGAACCATGTAGAACCAGGGCTCACTCATCTCTTAAGCCCAGTATGAAATAAATTGTCCATTGTTCACTGTGTAATGCACAGCATCTTTAAATTATGCTATACTGAGTACCTGCAATTTTACCAATTATCAAATATTCTATTTTCACATAAGGAAATATTTCATGGTTATTATGTAGTTTAAATTTTAATACACTTCAGTTGTATTGTATAAATATTCAATTAGTTTATAAAGTAGCTATGTACATTAAAAAATAAAGTGTGTCTATTTTGCCAAAAGTAAATATTAAAGTAGATTTCATATCTAGAACAATATTAGAACATTTATGTTGATTTCCAAATATCAAGACCAGCAGCTGTCACAATTAATTTCTTATATTGACACATTTTTTGTTTATATTTGGTTTGGGTTTTGGAAAGTAAGGGCTTACTCCTGGGTCTGTGCTCAGGGATCACTCCTGATGGGCTCACTGGACCTCACCAGTGAGGAGCCCAGATGGAACTCAGCCTGGCCACATGCAAGGCAAATTCCCTACCTGCTGTGTTATCGTTCCAACCCAAACACATGGACATCTGGTATATAATCTAACAACCACACCCTAATGTCTGTCGCTCAGTTAAAATAATCACCAAACCTTCAGCCTTCTATATAAGTGCATATACAACCAAAACATACAAATGTATGGTCTTATGTTACAATAATAATGCAGGCATATTCAAGGCCAAGTCCAGTATGATTTCCTTCTTTCAAATTCTACACTTTTTCTTATTTTGGGGAGAACACAGGATAATTATCCAAGCTAGAGTCAGGGAGGGGCTAGAAATGGCAGTTCTCAGAGCTTATTTCTAGCTCTGTGCCCAGGATTCACTCCTCGTGAGGTACTATATGCTGTGTAAGCAGGGTCAATGGCTAGCAAGGCAAGTGCAGAACACCTGTACTATTTCTGGGGCAATATACTGGCGTCTTAAGACAGAGACTTTGTGAGCTAGATCCCCAAGGTCTGTTGCAGAAATAATTGGAAACAACTCATCCAGTGAATCTTTTGTTCACAATTCCAAATGATTTCGCAGACTTAGCAGCTTTTCTGCCCCAACTTTGTGACAGTCACAGGAAAAGGCCTTGCTCAAAGAAGCTGAGTTTCTTTGTAATATTTCTTTACTGGTTTTATTTGTTTTGTATGAGCTCATCTGTAAAGTCACTGTATATACTAACTGCTTTCCTAGGAACCAGAGCATCTCCTGTGAGCGCTCATGCCCTTCAGAATAAACTTAGTTATAATTCACTTTCTCCAGGCCATTTCTACTTCTCACCCCCTCTAAGCTGCTATATTCCAATTTAAGTTATTTGTTACAATCTTCTATAATATTGTATAGTTTTTTAAAACATCATCCACATACTGTTGAACCAAAAAAAGGTTGCAAGTTTGTAAGAGTCAGACACTAAAATTTAAGAGCATCAATCTGTGCGGGCTGTGTAAATCCCTAACAGATCCTGGGATTTACGACCCTCTGTGCTGATAAGGGATGTGGAAAAGTAAGCCCTGCCCTGAGCTATGTCAAGACAGGTTGTTCTCAGGTGATGTATGACTGTGACTGTATCATGTTTTTCTTTTTGATGCATATCTGTAAACCATATCTTGTTTTAATCATAAGTAAATCCTGTAGCTTATCTTGCATGATCTTAAATAACACCTGTGTGATGTTTGCAGTGATGAATCTTGTTTTAAACATAAGTGAAAACAAGCTAGTCTTGCAGGATTTTAATTGACACTTTGAAGTGTGCTTTCAGAGTATAAATGCAACATCAGTTTTTGAATCATTTGTCCAGTGGGTTGGAATCCCCCGACCCTTTGCAATTATTGGGGCCCATTATGATATACAAACAAATGTCCTACTCCCCTTCTTGATTTCAGCTATCTCACTGAGTTAAGATGAACTCAGCATAATAATACTATCCTTTAATATTTACCAATTCAATCTCAAATCTGATCAATCATGGCAATCGCTTACCCATTCCATCAGGCCACCCCTGGCAGTTCTGGGGGACCATATGGTGTCAGTGATAAAATCTGGGTCTCCCACGTCCAAAACACTCTTACAGTCTAGTCCACTGAGCCATCTCCCTGGCCACTTTTCCTAATTTTTCTCATGCCCTGAGGAATCTTACCTTGGGGAAATGAGATTCATCATAGTCGTAGTTGTGATCACATTTATAAAGAAATATCTGGGATGATATTCAATCATCTTAATCAATGGCAGGATAAATAGCACCACTCCTACATTTAAAAAAGAGATATCGGGCCAGAGTGATAATACAGCGGGTAGGGTGTTTGCCTTGCACTCGGCCGACCCCGGTTCAATGCCTGGAATCTCATGTGATCTCCCAGCACTGCCAGAAGTAATTCCAGAGTGCAGATCCAGGATAAATGCCTGAGCATTGCTGGGTGAGACCCAAAAAGCAGAGAGAGATAGAGAGAGAGAGAGAGAGAGAGAGATCTGGGGTGGAGGCAGGTCCAGAGGTTTAAGAGAATCTCTGTGATGAGGTGACCCAAAGTTCACAGAAAAGCAGATGGTTGCTAATAGACAGCTGGGAAGCTGGGTGAGGGCTTCAAGGCCAGGATGCCCTGGAAACAATCTGCTTAGATATCATACTCTGCTCTTGCAGCTGCCAGAGCAAGGGAAATTTAGACCCCAATTAGCTGATCAAAGCTAACCTCATAACATCAGGCTTCTGTACTGAAATTGTGCTTGTTTGCTTGAGATAATGAGAAAGTTAATGATGGAGCCAAGCGAAAAGTATAAGAAATGTTTCAAAACTGTGCCTGGACTCAAATTTGAGGCTGTTCAGTATATAAGAACCTTGCTCTCAGGCTGGGCAGCCCCTGTGGGTGAATAAAGACTCTTCAATTCAGCAAACAAGCTTGTTCATAACTTTTTGTGGGGAATTCTTGGAAAATTCTCACGACGTAACAACTTAGGGTGGCTGGAAAGCATTCTACTCTCTGGGGAGTGATCTCCCGCGGCTTCTTCCTCCACCTGTCCTTGGACTTTGCAGAGATTATTGTAGCATTGACCTTCTTGGTGGATATCAGCATGCTGCTAGAAAACAGATTCTAGATCTCATTACTCATGTATGGCGAGGCCATTGGATCAGGAGTGATTGCCACTGAAAAGATGACTTGTGACTCACAGTTCCCAAGAGAGGTGGACACTGCAAGTCACGCAGTGTCTCAGGAGAAAGCCACAAGGTCAGGAAGTAGGAGGGAAAGAAAAATACAGACAGGAATTTTGTGGGGATGCACACCTAGTAGCACTCAGAGCTTACTCTTGACTCAGTACTCAGAAATTTCTCTTGGCAGTGCTTAGGGTACCATATGTGGTTTGGGTAGCAAATTTAGTTGATCACATGCAAGGCAAGAACCTTTCCTGATGTCTTATCTCTCTGGCCATGTAAACCAGAATTTTCATCATGGTTTCCGTAGAAAAGTAAGACATGGCAGGAGGAGACCTGGAACTGGCTCATCTGAATTATTTCAGTGGCTCTGAGGAGAAAGGTTATTTCTGAGTATTTTGTATTTGACTTGGGCTGGAGCGATAGCACAGCAGGTAGGGCGTTTGCCTTGTATGCAGCCGACCCAGGTTCGATTTCTCCTCCCTCTCGGAGAGCCTGGCAAGCTACTGAGAGTACTTGATATGCCAAAAACAGTAACAACAAATCTCACAATGGAGTCATTACTGGTGCCTGCTTGAGCAAATTGACGAACAACCAAAGGATGGTGCTGTAGTGTATCTGACTCTGGGATTACTGGGATTTTCATCCAGGAGGAATAGTGCCTTTCAGACCCTAAGAAGCAAAAGCAAAAGCTCTGGGTGGGTTGTTTCTCCTGTGAATGGTGCTCTAGTCACAGAGAGGAGCTGATCATCTCTTGAAATTAGCTTGTTCTGGAAGGAGCAGTGTCTCTTGGGTCAGCAAAGCCACAGATGCCAGAGCATGAAGAATATAAAAAATTAGACTTGGATACATCTCCAAGGGCTGGAGTGCATTCTTTGGGTTTTTGGTTTTGGAGGGGGTTGTTTATTTGGTTTGGGGCTACACTGGCAATGCTCAGAGGTTATTCTTGTCTCTGTACTCAGAAATTACTGCTGGTAGTGCTCAGGGGACCAGGGAATGCCAGGGATCGAACCCGGTTTGGCCATATACAAGACACTGCATTATGCACTGCATTATTGCTCCAGCCTTGGAGAGCATTCTTTGTATATATATATAAACTTTGTATTTGTTCCCTAACACCACACAGTTCCCCAAGAACCACAGCAAGTGGCCCCCTGAGCAATGAGCCGAGAGTAGCTCCCATGTGCCTCAGGGAATGGTTATGACACCCTTCAAGAATGCAAAAAAATAAAAAAAAGGGGGCTGGAGCGATAGCACAGCGGGTAGGGCGTTTGCCTTGCACGCGGCCGACCCGGGTTCGAATCCCAGCATCCCATATGGTCCCCTGAGCACCGCCAGGGGTGATTCCTGAGTGCATGAGCCAGGAGTGACCCCTGTGCATCGCCGGGTGTGACCCAAAAACCAAAAAAAAAAAAAAGAATGCAAAAAAATAAGTAAGTTGATAACATAAAATTTGGGGATATTAGATATTAGGAGATATTAAAGCAAGTTTCCTGAATCCAATAAAGCAAAATCTGATAAAGAAATAAAGTGATAAAGTAACCCACCTGCCAAATGCTGGAATCCCACTGGCACAAGAGGGAAACCATCCTGTATTCTGATTCTGTTCCCACATGAAATCTCTCCATCCCCCGACTGTCTTAAAAAGCTCAGAGAAAGGCAAAAATCAAACCTCAACAGAGAGTATCTCTTACTTACATTTACTGAATATGAAATCATGCCCAGGTAGGCTCTCAAAATGATTTCACCTCTATCATTACTACTTGTAACATATATCATAAAGTTTACGATGCTAAAATCTCAGGGCTGGGACAAAAGGAGACGTTACTGGCGCCCCTTGAGTAAATCGATGATTAACGTGATGACAGTGCTACAGTGCTAACACTCATCACAGATTTCCCTACATCTTTGAAATCTCATTTCTCTTATGTTGAACTTTCATTCTCAGGATTGGTGTTGGTGTTGGGTCACATCTGGTGGTGTTCAGGGGCTCCTGTTGGCACTCCTGGCTGCAGAGGTGTTTGCAAGATTGGTTATACCCTATTAGCTGGGGGTCTGGGAGGAGGGACTGTCTCTCAGGCCTGAGGTCTGTCTGAGTCTAGAAGTGGTGGGAAGAAACAAAGATCATTCCTATTTTTCTTTTTCCATCAACACAACTCATGTTTTTAGAGAGTGTTAATGAAGTGGGATGTTTTATAATCATATCTGTGTAAACATACAAGAAATGATTAATTTATAAAATGCATTAAATTAAAAATTAAGGGTCAGGGGACTGGAGCGATAGCACAGCGGGTAAGGCGTTTGCCTTGCACATGGCTGTACTGGGTTCAATTCCCAGCATCCCATATGGTCCCCTGAGCACTGCCAGGAATGATTCCTGAGTGCAGAGCCAGGAGTAACCACTGAGCATTATTTTGTGTGACCAAAAAGAAAAAAAATGATGGGTCAGGACTGGAGCGATAGTACAATGGGTAGGGCATTTGTCTTGTATGTGGCTGATCTGGGTTCGATTCTCAGCATCCCATTTGGTCCCCTGAGCACCACCAGGAGTAAGTCCTGAGTACAGATCCAGGAATAACCCCTGAGCACAGCTAGGTGTGTCCTCCAAACAAACAAACAAATGAAGGGCCAGAGTGGTAGGACAGAGGGCAGGGCACTGGAGTGATAGAACAGTGAGTAGGGTGTCTTGCGTGCAGCTGACCTGGGTTCAAGCTCCAGTATTCCATATGGTTCCCTGAGCACTACTAGGATTAATTCTTGGGCAAAGAGGCAGGAGTAACCCCTGAGCATCACCAGGCATGGGCCCCCCAGAACAAAACAAAAGCTAGAGAATAACCAAACAGCATACTTTTTTTAAATTTATTTATTTTTTAATTAGTGAGGGTACAGTTACAGATTTATACATTTTCGTGCTCATGTTTCCCTCATACAAAGTTCGAGAACCCATTCCTTCACCAGTGCCCATTCTCCACCACAAATAAACCCAGCATCCCTCCCACCCACCCCTAATCCCATCTCCCCCCACCCCACCCTGCCAGTGTGGCAGGGTATTCCTTTTGGTTCTCTCTCTCTAATTAGGTGTTGTGGTTTGCAATAAAGATGTTGAGTGGCCATTGTGTTCAGTCTCTAGTCTACATTGAGCACGCATCACCTTTCCCCCGCGTGGCCTCCAACCCATTTTATTTGGTGTTCCCTTCTGTATCTGAGCTGCCCTCTCCCCAGAATGTGAAGCCAGCTTCCAAGCCATGGAGTCAACCTCCTAGTACTTATTTCTGCTATTCTTGGGTGTTAGTCTCCTACTCTGTTATTCTATATTCCACAGATGAGTGCAATCTTTCTATGTCTGTATCTCTTTCTGACTCATTTCACATAGCATGATACTTTCCATGCTGATTCAGTTATATGCAAAGTTCATTACCTCATTTTTTCTAACAGCTGCATAGTATTCCATTGTATAGATGTACCAAAGTTTCTTCAACCATTCATCTATTCTAGGGCACTCGGGTTTTTTCCAGATTCTGGCTATTGTAAATAGTGCTGCAATGAACATATAAGTGCAGATGTCATTTTGACTATACTTTTTTGCTTCTCTGGGATATATTCCCAGCAGTGGTATTGCTGGGTCAAATGGGAGCTCAATTTCTAATTTTTTGAGAATCGTCCATATTCAAACAGCATGCTTCTGAGAAATGGGAGACTTGGTTTATTTCACCAGTGATCAAGTCAATCTCACACTCCCCCCAGAAAAGACTTGGTCTAGAACAAAGACAAAATGGGGCCCAGCAGGTAGGGCACTTGCTTTCCATGTGCTCCCCCCAAATACTGCCAGGAGTGATTCCTGAGTGCAGAGCCAGGAGTGGCTGAACATTGCCGGGTGTGGCCCAACATTCAAAGGCAAGAGCTCCATATTCTAGGATACCCAGTGGGCTGGAGATGGTATTTGCAGGCAACTGGCAGGAAGGTTGCAGAAATTTCAAAACATGTTGTTTTGCAAAGCAGCATCTGGACCAGCTCAAGGACATGAGCATATCTGGAGCACACTCCAAGGTTGGTAAAGTTACTAAGTGAGCCTCAGACCAACTCAAAGGCATCCTGAACACACTCCAAGGTTAAGTCACATCATTCAAACACAGCTCCCCAGCAGCTTCTGCTTGAAATATGGCATTCATTCCATTGCTGTTTGGGATGAAATAGAGACATATAATTAATATTTATGAGTTAGGTAGTTTCAATAGCACTAAAGTTTATGCTGCCGGTGTACAAAACTGTTACACTCCCCTAAACACATCAAAGTGCCCCAGAGCCTTTCACTTTTGTACCTCCATCTCTTCTGATCTGGTTTTATTTTTCCCCTCCCCACTCACTGCTGCTTGGTGATTAGGATTTTCGGGGCTTTTTGTTTTGTTTCGTTTTGTATTTTGGGCTACACTTGGCAATGCTCAGAGGTTACTCCTGCTTCTGCACTCAGGAATTACCCTGGTGGGGCCGGAGCGATAGCACAGCGGGTAGGGCGTTTGCCTTGCACGCGGCTGACCTGGGTTCGATCCCCGGCATCCCATATGGTCCCCCAAGCACGGCCAGGAGTAATTTCTGAGTGCAAAGCCAGGAGTAACCCCTGAGCATCGCTGGGTGTGACCCAAACCCCCCCCCCCAAAAAAAAAAGGAATTACCCTGGTGGTGCTTAAGGGACTATCTGGGATGCTGCGGATTGTAGACAAGTGCCTTACCTGCTGTAGTATTGCTCCGGCCCCTGTTTGCTGATTAGTTTTGTCTCTCAATAGCAAGGGTTTGCCATTGTCTAGTACAGATTATTCTTTTGTTTTGACCTAGAGAGATCTATTTTTAAATAGATTCTAGTTTGTCTTCTGTGATATGAAAGTAGTCTTATTGGAAGATGTTGGCCCACACCTAGCAGAGTTCTGAGGCTATTCCTGGCTCGGTGCTCAAGGGTCCATATGGAGTGCCAGGAATTCAATCAGAGTCAGCCACATGCAAGGTAAGTGCCTTCTTAGTATCTCTATGGCCCATTTTTTGTTTTTTTGTTTCATGCATTAATGTGAAATAACGAGTCTTCCAACAGATGATAAATGAGTGAAACCTTGCACAAAGGTTTGTTTACTTTGGGCATAGAAAAATAGTATAAGAGATCCCAAAAGTAGAGAGAGAGAGAGTAAGAGGGAAATTACCTGCCATAGAGGCAGGGGTAGGGGTGAGATGAGGGGAATACTGGGGACATTGGTGGTAGAAAATTTACACTGTTGAAGGGATGGGCGTTCGATCATTATATGATTGAAACTCAAACATGAAAGCTTTATAACTGTATTTCAAGGTGATTCAATAAAAAATAATAATAGAAGAGGTAAGGCAAATTCAGCTGAGCCTGGTTCGATCCCCTGCACTGCATATGATCTGCTGAGTACTGCCAGGGGTCACTCCTCTCCAGAGCCAGGAGTAGCCTGAGCATCACCAGTCTGTGGCCTAAACCTTACCCTGCCTCCCTGCAGGCTGGGGAAACAGCGCAAAGGCTAGAGTGCACGTGTGGCATGTCCAAGGCCCTATTTTTGTTTGTGTGGGGGCCATACCTGGTGGTGTTCAGGGCTTGTTCTTGGCTTTGTGACCAGAGATCACTCATGGCAGGCTTGGGGGACCATATGGCCAGGGCAAACACGCTACCCGGCTGTACTATTGCTACAGCTCATATAGGAACTATTTGGGAGGGTTGTTTTGGGTGCTTGGGGTGGTCATACTTGGGGTGCTCAGAGAATGCTCCTGGATTGATGCTTGAGGGAGTTCCTGGTGGTGCTCTGGGGAACATTCAGTGCCCTGTACTCCAGGCCTCTGAGATATCTCTCTGGGCCCAGGGCCCTGGGTTTGGCCCTCTGCTGAGCACCCAGATATGGTCCTGTTGGCTCCCAGCAATGGAGGCCTTCCCAAAAAATGGGGTAGGGGAGTCAGATATAGCACAGCAGGAAGGGTGCTTGCCTTGCTTATGGCATAACAGGGTTCGAGCCCCAGCACCACATGTGTGCCCCTAGGACTCCCCAGGTGTAAGCTCTGAGCACCACCAGGAGTGATCCAAAAAAAAAAAAGAGAGAGAGCAGTGTGGAATTCATTGCAGAAAATACACACCAGTTAATCATGCCACTGCTCTTTCCTGGTAGACAGGACTAGTGGGTGATTTTGTAATTTAGCTGCAAAGATTTTGGCCAAAGAGTTTGCAATTTCCCTGACTGAAAGAGCTGAAGGGGGTGAGGAGTTAATAAAAGATGCAGATTCCCTATAAAACATTTTCTGTTTTTTTTGGAGGGGGTGTGGAAGAAGGCACACCTGGCAGTGCTCAGGGCTTACTTTTGTCTCTGAACTCAGGATCATTCCTGGCAGGGCTCATGGGACCCTATGGGGTGCTGGGAATTGAATCCAGGCAGCTGCATACAATCTCTACCCACTGTATTGTTGCTCTGGCCCCTATTTATTTTATAAGGGAAGTTATTCAGTTTATCCCACGATCATAGACATTTATTGCTCTCTTTTAGTTTGGGGCCACACTCAGCTGTACTCAGGGATTACTCCTGGCTCTGTGCTCAGGGAGCACTCCTAGTAGGACTCATGGGGTTATACAGGGTACCAGGGACCAAATCTGGGTTGGCCACATGAAAGGCAATTGTCCTCTCTCCTGTAATATGCAAACACCCTACATGTTGTACTATCACTCCAGTCCACCATTATTCTAGATATCTTAAGTCAAAGGTAGGAGGAAGAGGAGTAAGGCCTGGGTTCCCTCGTGCAGCAACAGTCTGGGCCTACTGTGAACTTGAACTTCTATGCACATAGACCAGAGCAACAGCAGAGAAGCCTGACATACTTACTTACTGCCCTTGGGATAATTTTGGACAAATCTGTATTTAATGAGAATAAATTCTACAAATACTTACAATACAGAATTTGCTCCATTTTACTTATTATTGCTTACTGTCTATTTTTGTTTTTGTTTGATTTTGGGGCCACACTCAGCTATGCTCAAAGGATACTCCTGGCTCTGCACTCAGGAATTACTCCTGGTGGTGCATGGGAACCATATGGGTTGCTGGAGATTGAACCTGGGTCAGCCACGTGCAAGGCAAGCGCTTTACCCATTGTACTATCTCTCCTGCTCCTGTTGCTTAGGGTCTGTAACCAAATTTATCCCTGAGGGAAGGAGATCAGCATCCATGGGTTACAGTTTCACTGTCTTAGCCTTCTGGACCAGTGTCTGCCATGGATGAGACTGGGTTTGACACAGCTGCAGTTCATTTCTGTTTTGCTTTGGGGCCCAGGGGTTATTCCTGGTCCTATGCAGGTTATTCCCAGGAATGCTCATAGGATCAAGTGGTGCTGCAGACTCAACCTGGGCCTCCTATTGGGACTCAGCCTATTGAACTATCACTCCAGCCCCTCAAAAGTTTCATTTTAAAGAAAAATCAAATGTTACTTATTCTACACCCAATTGCTTCTGGTGTAAGTTCTCAAACTTAAAATCCCTTAGCTGGGGCTGGAGTGATAGCACAGCGGGTAGGGCATTTGCCTTGCACTCGGCCAACCCGGGTTTGATTCCCAGCATCCCACATGGTCCCCTGAGCACCGCCAGGGGTAATTCCTGAGTGCAGAGCCAGGAGTGACCCCTGTGCTTCGCCGGGTGTAACCCAAAAGAAAACAAAAATCTCTTAGCTTCATGACACACTGCTTTAGAGGGTTTCATAAACATAATGATAATTAGGAATCGCAGAAATAGTACAGTGGGTAAGATATCTGCCCTTGCATGCAGGCAACCTAGTTCCATTCCTGACACCATGTATGATTTCTCCAAGTTGCGCCTGGAGCACAGAGCCAGGAACAAGCCCTGAGCACCATCGGATGTGGCCCCAAAACAAAACAAGAAAAAAGTGTTCAATATGGCAAACTGGTCATCGCTGCAGCAGAACAAGGGCCGGCAGGGTCCGGAAAGAGAAAAGGCAGCTCACCAGAAAGACCCCAGAACCCAAGTGGACCCGCTTCCACTTGGGGTGTTGTTTTCACAGCCTCCATGATCTGCTGAACATCAAACATTTAATGCTGCTTGCTCCTCAAAAGTTTATCTATTTAAAAAAACTTTACGTTTGCCGTGCTACGATTTGAACGCAGGCCTCACACGTGGACAAGCTCTCTACCTCAACCTGCAACCTACAATCCTCTGCTGACTCGGGAAGTCTATAAAAACTCCCAGCACCGCAGTTCCAACCCACACTAATTAGATCAGAAAGTTGGAGGCCTAGGGAGACCCCAGAACCAGTAATTTTAGATCTACCCAGGCAATCCCCATGTGCAGTCAACGACGAAAACTACCTACATCTAATAAAATTCCCCCCTGTACCCTGCGAGATTTAGCTTTCAATGTATAAAAGTGCTCATATATACGTCTTCATTTCTCAGATGCAGGAAGATTTACACTGATCCAAAGAGAAAGCTATAGGCATGTACGTATAAACTAACTTAAAAATAATGGCCACGATCATTGGAAGCTCAGTTGTGAAATCACCGCTCAAGGCCAAGCGCTGTTCTCCGAACAGATCAAACCCTGCCCCCGCCTCTGACTCCGCCCCCTAGAGGGAGGCAACGGGACGCGTGAGCAGTCCGCGCCGGGCGCGCTCTTCCCAGGGCCTCGCTGAGCCTACGCCCCGCCCCTTCGGACACGCCCCGCTCCTCCAGGCCCCGCCCTCAGCCCGCCCCTCAGGCCTGCCCGGGCCTCGGCTCGCGGCCCCGCCCCGCCCCCGGCCCCGCCCCCAGTCCAGCTCGGCCCCGCCCCTCCGGCCTTCCCGGACCTCAGCTCGCCGCCCCGCCTCGCCCCCGGCCTGTCCAAGATGGAGGCCCCTCGGCGGGCGCCCTTCGCCCTCCGGCTGCTCCTGCTCGCCTCGCTGCCGGCCGCCGCCTGGCTGGCCACGACGGTCACCCCGGAACGGCCGCTCCGAGCCCCGGAGGTAGGGCAGGGGCGCCTGGGCTCGGTTCCCGTCCGGGGAGGGCCCCGCCGGCCGGGCGACGCTCGTGTCCGGCAGCCCGGCGACCCCGGGGTGGGGGAAGGAGGCGAGGAGGGGCGCGACCCCCCGGGAAGGGCGGAGATGCAGTGAGGGGCTTCTCCGCGGGTCCCGTGCCGCGACACCTGCGCGCGGTGCTCCGGGGCGGGGGGCGGAGGGGGGACGCGGCCCGTGTCCACCCCGACTGGGCTCGGCGGGGTCCCCGGGGAGCTCAGCCTCCTGTGGGGGTTGCTCGCGGGGAGGGACCCCCTGGTCCCTCGGCGTGCGGGTCAGCGGGGGCCCGGCCACCGCCGCTTCACCTGCCAAGGGGCGCGCCCCGGGAGAAAGGCCCCGGGAGCCCGGGGAGGGTCCCAGCCGGAGCGGCCCGCCGCCCCCTCTGCAGGGAAGCATCTGCGACCCCTGCCCCAAGTTGCGCCAGCTGCAGCTACTAAGGCCCTCGGGGTCGTTGGAGGGGCCGAGGGAGCTGCCCAGGTCCGTGCCCCCCGGGGTCCGTCGGAGCACTCCTGACGTTTTCCGAGCACTTTCCCGTGCCTCTGGGGTCCCGACGGTTTGATTTCCTTTCCTGAGTTGAGTGCGCGGTATGGACAGGTCTGGAGAGGGAAGGTTTTCGTTGTTGTTACTGTTGTTTTGGTTTGGGGTTTTGGGGGGCCACACCTACACCTGATGATGCCGGCTCCTGGCGGGGCGGTGCTGGGGGAACATATGGGACCCCGGGGATGGAACCCCCGGCGGCCGGAGCCAGGCAAGCGCCCTACCTACCTGCTGCACTGTCGCTCCCGCCCCTGCACAGTGGAGGTTTTTAAAAGGCGAGTTTTTCCAGAAGGAAAAGAAACGACGTACAGGAGTAACCCCAAAGGTGGGGGGCAGAGATGAACTTTTAAAAATTTTTAATTTTTAATGTTTCGTTCGAGTTAGGTACAAATAATAGCACATCTCAGTTTAAGTTCTGCCGGAGCATTAGGAAAAGCCCCACATACATGCACAGCGAGCGGTTTAATGGACTTGCTGGTGAATGCAGCTTGAACACTGATCAAAAATATTGGATGTGATGGCACACTCTGAGACCAAATAAAAATGGAATCATTTATAACACCCTGAGTATGGACATTGTTCTTCCATCTCTGATTTAAATGTTTAAATTAATTTAAATTAAATGTGCCTCTGAAAGGGCTTTGGTCCTAATATGCTGTCCCTACTGGCTGCCAGAGAGAAGCTTTTCACCATGTTCATAAACTATTGATATTTGAAATATCATGTGCCTGAATTGTGAGGCGTGCAACTGGAACAAGTGTAAGTTACTGTCACACTTGCCTTTTTTTTTTTTTTACAAAACTTGAGTCATTTTTCCTGAATAAGCACTACCCAGATTGTTGCAAGTATCTTATTCATGTTCAGAGTCTTGAAGTTGTTAATTTTAAACATCTTTGAGTATTGTCATTTATTTTATGTGGATAAGAAATATTTGGAAATTATTTTACTCAGTTTCTTTGGGGGCAGTGGGGGCTAAACAGCTCTATTATATATTCACTTTAAATCTGCTTTACAGTAGCAAGATAGGCTACTAGGAAAGAAATTTGGAATGAATAGTGGGGAGAGAGAGAAAGAGGAGAGAGAAAGGGAGGGAGGGAGGGAGAGAGAGAGAGAGAGAGAGAGAGAGAGAGACAGGGAGGGACAGAGGGAGAGAGAGAGAAAGTGGGGCAATAGCACAGCAGGTAGGGTGTTTGCCTTTCATGTGATGGACCTGGGTTCGATTCCCAGCATCCCATATGGTCCCCTGAGCACCGCCAAGAGTAATTCCTGAGTGCATGAGCCAGGAGTAACTAACCCCTGTGCATTGCCTGGTGTGACCCAAAAAGCAAATAAAAAGAAAGAAGAGAGAGAAAGAGGAGAGAGAATTTGAGAGTCAGTCAGTGATCAAGTTAATGCTATAGATCACATTCATCTAGATCACAGGACAACTAAGGACAATAGTATGTCTCTAAAGAATATTAAGTAAAAGAGGAACCAGGAAGAATTTAAAATTAGTTAGAAAAAGGAAAGGAGGTTTTGTGTGGAAGGAATTGAGAATGAGGAGTGTATGCATCTGAGAGACATTTAGGAATTGAAGTAAACTGGATTTGGCAGATTAAAGGAAAAGTTAGGAAAAAAGTTATGAACATAATTTTCTGCCCTTTTATGACTTCATACTTCTTCAGGATGAGGCATCTGAAAATGGCTAATCTTCTGTAGTGGATAGATGTGAAGTGTTAAAAGTAGAATTGTTATGAAGTGTAGACACTGTAAAAGTCTTCAAGGGGTGATACCACTCTTTCCCCCCATTCCTCCCACTGGAAAAGAGAAATAGAAATTTCTAGACAGAAGAACTGTCTCTAGTTAACTAGAGAAGACTGGGAAAGAGACATGAGGAAATACTTCATATTAAAACTAAAACAAAATTCAATATCTAACTACCTCTTCATATTAGAATTTTACGTAAAAACCAAAATAGATTTATTCTTAGGAAACTTTTTTCTTGCAATTATTTTTTAATCTCATATGAAAGTTGATCAGTGTATTTCAATTCAAAGTATTTCACAAAAACTAAAAGTTACCTTCTTGACATGGCACACACTGCCACTTTATGTAAGTTCTGAGTCATACCCCTGATTTTTACAATTTTTACAATAGTGTGCCCATTGTTAAACCCTACATCCAGTTAGTATATTGAGAATCTTGCATTAAAGTAGAAGAACATTTTACCAATGGAGTGAAAATAGAGATAAGCAGGTGAAAATATCTCCACAATACAGGAAAATTTTCTCTAATAATCTCATTGGTTCAAATGATTGAATCATTGATTCAGGTAAGAGATGGTCAGTGAATAAGACCTGGTAAAGACAGGCCAATAAACGTTTGGTTAGGATCATAAAACTTTTCCTCAACCAGGTATTAACATAGTATCAAAAATGAGGGCTATCTCCATATGGGTAGTAGGAGAAAATGGAGATCTGTAACTCTGAAGGACAAAATGAAAAGGTATGAATCATCCTGCAAATGAGACTTTCCTACTTTCTTGGCAGGAGTTGTGTTACAGAGAGTTGGGCTGGTCGTGAGTTAAAATGAATAAGAGAACAAGAATGTGATATGGGGTGTAAGGCAAATGATCTAGAGTCACTTCCCAGAAGCTCTTGCCCCCTCACCTGGCTGTCTTCACCGGGACCCCCTCAGAGGGGGTGAGTTGAGTTTCTCTTCCCACCCGGAGCAGAGCCCTGGCAGCCAAAGACCTCTGGAGCCTAGCCACAGCCATTCTCTAGGCCCCTCTCCACACATTAGGACGAGCCTCATGCATGAAGGAACCGGCAGAGGAACCCAGGTGTGCGGGACCTGGGGCTGAGATCTCCAAGCCTACTCAGATCAGGACTGGGCCTCTTCCGCCCAGATCCCCATTTTCCAGTAGCTAGGCGGTCACACCCAGAAGCTGCCCCCGGGTGCCAAGTAATCCCATCAACGGCCAACATCCAGAGACTATAAAACCAAGCTCCTGGAAGCGCACGGCCTCAACATCTTATAGCCTAGTTCTCCCTCTCGGAGAACCTGGCAAGCTACCGAGAGTTTCCTGCCCGGTTGGGAGAGCCTGGCAAGTTCCCCATGGCATATTCATATGCCAAAACCAGTAATAATAATGGGTCTCATTTCCCTGACCCTGAAAGAGCCTCCAGTGCGACATTGTTGGGAAGGACGAGTAAAGAGAGGCTGCTGAAATCTCAAGGCTGGGACGAATGGAGACGTTACTGAGACCGCTCGAGAAAATCCGACGATCAGTGGGATGATGATGATGATGATGATGATGATGATGATGATGATGATGAAGAAGAATGAGCAAGCTACCGAGAGTATCCCACCCGCATGGGCAGAGCCTGGCAAGCTACCTGTGGCGTATTCGATATGCCAAAAGCAGTAACAATAGGTCTCGTTCCCCTGACCCTGAAAGAGCCTCCAATTGTTGGGAAAGATGAGTAAAGAGAGGCTGCTAAAATCTCAGGGCTGGGATGAATGGAGACGTTACTGGTGCCTGCTCCAGTTAATCTACTAACAAAGGATGACAGTGATACAGTGATTTAATGTAACATTATGTTTTTAGGGTGGGGGGGCCCAGATCAGGGCTTGGGGGCTCAAGGATGGCTCCTGGTTGGACACGTAGAGTTCACTGAGGTAGGGGTGTGTGTGTGTGTGTGTGTGTGTGTGTGTTGGGGGTGCTATCAGGGATCCATGCAGTGCCTGGAATCAAACTCAGGGTCTCCACATGGCCTCTAGACCTCTCAGCTCTCTCTCAGCTCCCCTTTCCAAATCCTAAAAATTCACCGTGGTCAGTCTCTAGGATTTGTAAAAGGGAATATTCGAGTACGTTCCTGTAATCTGAAGGAAAACCAAAACCATGCCTTTCGATTGCAGGCTGAAATTCCTTGGCACTAGTGGGCTCTTAATGTGTTCATCTCATTTTCCCTTTTTATGCCCCTGTTCCCCTTTGGGAAAGTCAAGAGCTGGATTCAGAATCTCATACACAATGTACATGAATGCTGAGCAGTTATGAAAGAGAATCCCCTTCCTTAAAAATGTATAAACATTGGGGCTGGAGCGATAGCACAGCGGGTAGGGCATTTGCCTTGCACGCGGCCAACCCAGGTTCGAATCCCAACATCCCATATGGTCCCCTGAGTACTGCCAAGGGTAATTCCTGAGTGCAGAGCCAGGAGTAACCCCTGTGCATTGCTGGGTGTGACCCAAAAAGCAAAAAAAAGAATGTATAAACGCATTGTGAACAACTTTATAAAATATAAAATTAAGGAGCAATAGCACAACAGGTATGATGTTTGCCTTGCATGCGGCCGACTCAGATTTGATTCCCAGCATCCCATATGGTACCCTGAGCACCGCCAGGAGTAATTCTGAGTGCAGAGCCAGAGGTAACCTTTGTGCATCACCAGGTGTGACCCAGAAAAGCAGAAAAAGAAATAATAAAAATAAAAATTAGATTAAAAAATGTAAATGGGAAATGGAAACCACTTGATTAAAAAAAAAAAGAAAGAAAAATCAGGGCTGGAGTAATAGTACAGCTGGTAGGGCATTTGCCTTGCACGCAGCCGACCCGGGTTCGAATCCCAGCATCCCATATGGTCCCCCGAGCACTGCCAGGAATAATCCCTGAGTGCAGAGCCAGGAGTAGCCCCTGTGTATCACTGGGTGTGACACAAAAAGAAAAAAAGGAAAAACAACTTTGTCATTGTGGCAGTTTTCAAATATATGGGACATGTGAAAGAATCTGAGAGGGGAGCATATCAGGTAAATTGCTGTCCAGTAGACCTTTGTGCCGTGTTATGTCCTCACAGGACGGGAGCACTGGACCCCCCTCCTCCATGGGAACTGAGGTGATCGTCTTAATTAAGTATAATTGCTGTGTGTGGTCGGTGTGGACCAGATGGACCAGATTGAAGAGCACAGCCTCCCATCAGTATTGGCTTGACTTGCGCTTTCACATACTTGTTTATCTTCCCCCCCTTTTTTTTTTGACTCTTAAGTGTAAAAAAAAAAACCAAAACTGAAGTCAGGACGTTTCTGTCTGTAGTATCTCAGTGACTCAGGCTGATTGGATTACAGGAATTTTCTTTTTTTGTTTTGTTTCTGTTGACATATGTCCAAAGTTGAAGTTGAACAGATCATAAAACAGTAAACAACTGGCAGTAAATTCTTCTCACAGTAACTCAGTTATTGAGGAGAGATGTGAGAAGAATGGATGTGGGCTTGGGGGCCTCACCTGGAGGTACTTAGGGGGCTACTCCTGGCTCTGTGCTCAGAGAGATTTCCTGATGAAGCCCCAGGGATTGAACCAGGGTCTGCTACTTGCAAGCAAGCACCTTCCGAGCTCTACTCTATCTGGCCCGAGTTTGTCTTTTTTCCCCCACAGTGTTTGTTTTATGTATTTCCCTCATACTCTTCACGTCTATCCAGCCCCCAAAGGGCATCTTAAAGTGAGGGAAGTAGAGAAAGAACTGAGCAGGGCTGAGAAGAAACTTAAGCTCCGTCATCCATAGTTTCCGTGTATGCTCCCCTCCATCATACTTGGCATTCAGTCTCGGTTCCTTTCCCCTCTCCCGGTCTGTGGTTTTTGTTTCGTTTGTTTCTGGACCACACCTGGCACTTCTCAGGGGCTCTTCCCCGTCTCTTGCAGAGGGTTATTTCTCCTGGTGCTCAGGGGCCCGGCCATTTGGTGCTGAGGATTGAGTGCCCGCCTTCTGCATTCCATCCCTCTGAGCCGTCTCTTCAGCAAGCGCGATCTCTTCAGTCAGAGGTCCTTGTAAAGTGCAGCCCAGGCTCTGTCCCATCTCTGTCCACTCTGCAAGGCCAGGAAGGCCGAAGCACCTTGGGCTGGTGTAAGCAGGGCAGGAGCGGGACCGCGGGTATGAAGGGGCTGACGACGCTGCTCCAGAGCTCACTCAGGGCAGGAGGCTGTGAGGGATGAGAATCTCCTGAAGAAAAGTCATTCCGGAAGAACCAGAAATTGGGTTGAACGTGCTTCATGCCAGTATCTGTTCATTGTCTTTTCAAACCGCATACTTTAAAACCGAATAGTGCACATTATTTTCACCTTGAAAATCAGTGTGCATTAGTGCTATGCTCACCACTAGAAGTCCAGTTATGTCCTTTACCAAGCACTTGTCCCCTTTGTCCTATTTATCCTCTCTCCTTCTCCCTTCCTTCTGTAACACTAATTGGGCTTTATAGTCCAAGCTTTTATTACTGTTTCGTTCTTCTGTGTGTTTTCAATCTATAGTGTGGTAATATAGGAGTGAAAAATCATAATACAGTGTTTGTCTTTCTCCATCTGGCCTATTGGACTAAGCATGTACCAACCGTGTAGACTCTAGGTCTATGTTGTTGAAAATGCAGGATTTCATACTTGCTTCCTTTTGTTTTTATCCATTTGTCAGTCACTTAGGTTACACTCTATTACCTAGGCAAGCGATATGTGGAAGTGCAGTAAATTACAAATGAAGGAAATGTCATATATGCATTACTGAAAGGCTCTGACTCTTTCTTTAGAACACCATCTAAAGTTGTCTCCAGACTGTATGGATGGCAGTTTTCAGCAGACATCCTGTAGTTTGAAAGAGGAAATTTTTGACTAAAATTTGGACACAAAAACAGTACAAGCTCCAGCTTGATCACTCACTGAATGTTGGTTTGGTCTGGAGAATAGAGTGATTCTAGTGGCTGGAGCAGTAGAACAGCGGCTAGGGCATTTGCCTTGCAGGCAGCCAACCTGGGTTCTATCCACAGCATCCCATATGGTTCCCCAAGCACCTCCAGGAGTAATTCCTGAGTGCAGAGCAGGAGTAACCCCTGAGCATCGGCTGGTGTAGCCACCCCCCAAAATAATAGTGCTTTTCCTATACGGAGTATGAAGTGTCACTAATGATGTTAAAGTTTTGCATATACCTTGAAATGCCCTCAGACTGGTTATGCAAATACATGTCCAGGGACACCAAAGGATTCGCTCAAGCAGCTTTGTGTAGAAAGCAAATTTTTTGTTGTTGTTGTTGTTTTGGGTCACATGTGGCGATGCTCAGGGTTACTTCTGCCTCTGCACTCAGGAATCACTCCTGGTGGTGCTCAGAGGACCATATGGGATGCTGGGGATTGAACCAGGGTCAGCTGCCTGCCAGGCAAATGCTTTAGCCACTATACTGGCTCTAGCCCCAGAATACAATTTAAATGCCCATTTACAGTGGGTCAGATTGCACAATACAATGTTCTTCAGTCCTGTCAATAATTTTGTCAGGGTTTTGGTTTTGTTTTGGGCTACAAATATCCTGAAGTACATTAATAAACAAAAAGTGCCCACTCCTTTTTTGAGCTATCTCCTGGCCCCAGGTTTTATTAATTTTTATTTTACGGGGCCACACCCAGAGGTACTCAGGGCTTACTCCTGGCTGTTTCCAGGGGTCACTCCTGGCGGGGCTCGGGGCGGCCTTATGTGGTACAGCTGACCGAACCCCAGTCAGCTGTGTGCCAGACAGGTGTCTTTCCTGCTGTACTTACTCTCTCTTTGGCCCCAATTTTTATTTATTTGTTTTCGGACCCTCCCAAGCAGTGCTCAGGAACTGCATGTGGCCAGGCGGGCGAAAAGAGCTGGTGTGTTGAGTGATAGGGCATGACAGTGACTGCATGACTTATGCCCTCCTGTGCCAGGCACACACTAAAAGTGCTCAGGAGCCCCCAGAGCTGTACCCGGCCATACTGGGGAACCGGGTGGTGTCAAAGTTCCTACCTGGGTCTGATTTGCATGCTGCGGACGCACCGCTGATCTTTGAGCTATCTCCCCAGTCCAGTGTTTCAGATTTTCACCTACGGAGTAGGTATCGAGGTATGACTCCTGCTTTTTCTTTCCTGTGGTGCTGGGGGATTGCCTCGGTCCCTTCCGTGCAGTGCATGAGCTTTGCCACTGAGCTGCAGACCTGGCCCTTAAACTTCACATTGACATTTTATATATTCCCCAGTGCGATATTTTATTTTACCGATGTATTATTTGGTTTGGGGGCTACACCTGGCAGAACTCAGGGCTTATTCTTGGCTCTGTGCTCAGGGGACTACATGCCGTGCCAGGGATTGAGCTCTGGGCTGCCACATGTAAGCACTGTTTGGCAGGGAGGTGGTGCTCAGGGCTTACTCCTGGCTCTGTGCCCAGGGGCCACTCTTCGTGGACGAAGGACCGTATGGGACGCCAGGAATAGAACCTGGGTTGGCCATGTGTAAGGCAGGTGCCCTGCCCGCTGGGCTTCCACTCCAGCACCAAGGCAAGCACTTGAAACTCTGTAATCCAACCCCTCCCTGTCACATATTTTGTAATTAACTAAAAAACATAAATCATGGAGACTGGCATTATGAACGCAGTTGTAAAAATACTGTAAAACGGAAATTTTAGGTTTTTTTTTTTTCTTTTTGGGTCACACCTGGCAGTGCACAAGGGTTACTCCTGGCTCTGCACTCAGGAATCGCCCCTGGCGGTGCTCAGGGGACCATATGGGATGCTGGGAATCGAACTCAGTTCGGCCGCGTGCAAGGCAAACACCCTACCCGCTGTGCTATCGCTCCAGCCCTGGAAATTTTAGTTTTGAAAAAATTTTTACATTTTAAATATAGCTGGAGGAGAAAGAACTGAGTTATTCTTATGAAACAAGTAACTGTCTAATTTTGCTAATATTTGCTTTGCAGGAGGGGATCAGAGTTAATGTTACTACCCTGAGTGATGGCGAAGAAGTTGTCCAGGAACAGGTTTGTCTTATGATTATGTTTTTCATATTTCACTTCACTGTCTCACGGCATGTTTTATTTTTATCTATGTATGTGAACTAGATAATGCATTTTAAGATAATGCATTTTTAAGTTTGTCATCATTTTTAAACCATCGGAATTAATGTATATGCTGCTTTATTTTAAGGTGGTTCTTAACATAACCTATGAGAATGGACAGGTATATATAAATGACTTCCCTGTAAATAGTGGTGTAACCCGAATAAGCTGTCAGACCTTGATAGGTGAGTACTACTAAATTATTTTCATAATTGCTCTGCTTTTGATATTACTCAATTCGTAAGACAGTTCTCCAACATTGTGTATTTTCTCTAAAATGCAACATAATTGATGATTAGAAAATATAGCACCAGTGTGTCTACAATACTTTTTATTCTTTATATTGGTTATTCCTGGCATGTTCACATTTTTTTCTTTCCTGACACTGTCATTGATAGGAACTGCATTTCTAGTAGGTTGACATCCGCATAAGAATGTACTTATAGTAGTAAATGAAGATTTACAAGCAAGAGGCAAAAATCTTAGAGGATTGCTTATCACAGTGGTGAAAAAGTTTAAAAAAACATTGTCCTGACCCTCAGGGTATTTGTTTCTTCCACCTTTATTTCACATAATTGTTTTGTTTCAGAGAATGTTTTATTTGGGGTGGGGGGTAGGGCGGTTGCACACCTGGTGGTGCTCAGGGATCACTCCTGGCAGGGCTCGGGGGACCATGTGTGGTGCTGGGGATTAAACCTGGGCCACATGCAAGGCAAGCACCTACCTCTGTACTGTCTCTCCAGCCCGGTTGTTCTCATGTTTGCTTACTTTATTTCCTTTTCCTCCTTCCCTGTGTTGTTGATTATATGGTGAACACACACACACACACACACACACACACACACACACGCATACACACACGCACACACGCATACACACACACAGAGCCTACGGTCCTCGAACATTTTTAGCAGTGGTACCAGTCAGGGATCATATTCACTGAGGTTCGACTTCTTTACTGTGTAGTTTGCACACATGTTCACCTCTTAGTTGACGTCTAAACATGGGAGTCACACTCTTAGTTGAGGTCTAAAGCTCTGGTTGTGGTGTTTGCCAGGGCTCACTGCGTGGCCCCTCCCCATGCCCGTCAGAGGGTGGGCATGCTCCTTGGCCGTGTATCTTCTTAACTGCTGTGCAGTTAGAAGTTGCTTGTGAAGCCAGGGGCTAGAGACCAGAGCTGCCAATTTGGTGATTGCGCTGTGCAATCCCTCGATCCCTACAGATTTAGAACTGCTGTATCTTCCTTTGAGACCCACGTTTCTGAGGGAGGGGGCCACCTAGGGGTGCTCAGGGGTGACTCCCAGCCCAGGGTTTGGGAACTGTGGCGCTCTGTGGCCTGAGCCAGGGCTCCTGCATGGACGAGGCGTACATTGCCCTTGAGAGCTGCTCTTACTGGGAGCGACGTGCCCGGCGTGGTCAGGCTCCGGTGCGCCTAGTTTTCTCTCTGGAGGATTGCCTGGGACAGATCTCTCCTCCTCAGCGTGCAGTCTTGCTGCGCCCTCATAATTAAGGTGAATCACATAATTGTAAATTCACTCTTTCACTCTTTTATTGGGACTTTTACTTTAATACACTAGCATATAAATTTCCCCTTTTTTTTAAATTAAAAAAAAATTTTTTTCTGGGGGCATCACATCCGGTAATGCACAGGAGTTACTCCTGGCTCTGCACTCAGGAATTACTCATGGCCGTGCTCGGGGGACCATATGGGATGCTGGGGATCGAACCTGGATTAGCCACATGCAAGGCAAATGCCCTGCCTGCTGTGCTATTGCTCCAGCCCCTTTCTTCCCCTTTTTTGTCCACTCTTGGGACATTTTGTTTCATGGTTTCCTTCTATCATGAATTTTTCTTGACTATTTTGTGGTTACCAGTGAGATCAGCAAATTCAGACTGTTCCTGTTTCTCAGACAGTGCAGCAATCTTAGCACACTTAAACTCAGTCCCTCCCTTTCCACTCTGTGCAGTTGTCATGCATTTAAACTCTGTGTTCTGTGGGACATAATCATGGATTTCTGTACTGATGTTTGCTCATGCCGGAGTGCACGCCAGCCCCATCCTGTCACCAGAAAGGGGCCCTCCCCTCTCCCCTACAGTCCCGCCCTTGTGCTTCCCCTTCCAGTAACCACCATAGTTGACGGCGCTTCTGGGGCTTAGTTTGACTGGGTTTTGCTAGTGTGTTTGCTTTAGTAGTTCATGATCCACATGTGAGTGAAGACTTGCAATAAATATCTTTCACTTCCTTATTCCACTTAGCATAATCACCTCCAGCTCCATCTCTTTCGTCCCACAGACTCACTTTCACGCACCTGTCTCCTGGGCATGTAGACCCCAGCGTCCTGACTCACTCACCGCCCGGTGGGCATCTGGGTTCACTGAGAAGGTGCTGTGAGCTTCGGGGTGCAAATCCCCTTTAGAGTGCATGTGTTCCCTCCAGGTGCCTGGGTGACAGGGGAGCCCCTGGCTGTGTCAGTGCTGCCGTGGGCTCTGGTGCGCATGCTCGAGGCAGGCTGTCCTCACCAGGGCAAGGCCAGAGAGTTTTTTTCTGTCTTTGGTTTTTGGTGGGTTTACAGATGTGTCCAGGTGTGGGTTTCTTTTACTGTATGACCTAATGGAGTCACTTGTC